>NW_023270454.1:53891756-54029475 GCF_011800145.1 Mirounga leonina
GACCCTCAGTTTGTTTCTCAGAGTCCATCGTCCCTCATGGTTCGTCTCCCTCTCCGACTCCCCCCCCTTCATTCTTCCCTTCCTATTATCATCTTCTTTTTTTTAACATGTAATGTATTATTGCTTTTTTAAAAAGTTTATTTTCTCAAAATCTTTTGAGCAGATCTTCCGGAGTTGGTTGAATTGCATGTGAGGTTTGGAGCCACAAATATCTAAGGGAACTTTGCTCATGACACCACCATCCGGGTGAGTCCCTTTATACTCTTTTTTTTTTTTTTTTAAGATTTTATTCCTTTATTCATAAGAGACAGAGAGAGAGAGAGAGAGAGGCAGAGGGAGAAGCAGGCTCCCCGCCGAGCAGGGAGCCCGATGCGGGACTCGATCCCAGGACCCTGGGATCATGACCTGAGCCAAAGGCAGACGCCCAACCATCTGAGCCACCCAGGCGCCCAAGTCCCTTTATACTCTTAATGTATCATAAACTCGAAAACATACAAAGAGAGTTGCCTGTCACCAGTACCACCGAATAGCCTGCAATGATTCTCACCTCCTGATAGTCACTTCCCTGGGTAGACGTTTCCATTCCAAACAGGGCTAACCTGTGTACCCAATAAGATACCGTGGAAATGCTGCAGAGTGACTTCTGAAGCAAGGTCATAAAAGACATCGCTTCTACCTTGTGTGCTCCTGGATCGTTTGCTCTGGAGGAAGCCAGGTACTCATACAGCCCTACGCAGAGGTCTGTGCGGCAAGGAATTGAATCCTCCTGCCAACAGCCAGTGTTAACCTGCCATGTGTATGAATCACCCATCTGGGAAACAGATCCCCCAGCCCAGTGAAGCCTTCAGCTAACTGTAGCCCTGACTGACACTAAGAGCAAGCAGGTGATTCCTGTTCAAAACGCAAAATCCCTGCTCCCACGAGCCATAGACACTGTGAGATAGTAAACATTTACTAGTGTTTTAAGCCTCTGAACTTTGGGAGATTTTGATATGTAGCAGTAGATAACTAATAAGGAATGGTCCTATCGGCCACACCCCTGAATCTAAAACATGTCATTATCTAATTTTAAGTCTATTAGCTCCTATAAACCTCCACTCATGTGACTATACCATTGCGTGGATTAAACTACGTATTGCTTCATCTCATCCTGATTTTTCCCCTATTCTTTCTGTTTGATCCACAATTTTAGACATTAAAGTATGTCAAGCTGTGTCTCATAGGCCTCTTGCTGACTCTATTATCACAACTTAAAGGAACAGCATTCTATTGCCACTTCTCATCATAGTTAAAATGTCCACGAAGTCCAATAAGCATCTCATACTTAACATGGCTAAAAAAGAACCATCAACTTTCCTTCCCCCTAACCTACTCTTCTCAGTTTTCTACAGCTCTGTAAATGGCATCGTCAACCACCCAGATGCTCATACCAAAAATCTAAGTCATTCTTGATCCCTCTCTTCTTCTCACACAAGCAGCAATGAGGTTCTACCTCTAGAACATATCATGAATTGGTTAACTTCTCTTCATCTCTATTCCTATCAGCCTAGACTAAACCATCATCTTTCACCAGGACACTACAAATAGCCTTCTAACTGTAATCCCTGCTCTATAAATATTCACTTACAGGTCTTTGCATGACATATTTTATGTCTCTTGAGTAAATACCTAGAAGTGAGATTGCTGAGTCATATGCTAAGTGCCCATTTAATTTTATAAGAAATTGCCAAACTATTTTCCATTTTGCATTCCCACCAATAAAATATGAGAGTTCTATATCCAGTTTTCCACATCTTATTTAGTACTTGGTATTGGTTTCTTTCTTTCTTTTTTTTTTTAAGCCACTCTACTTGGTGTGTAGTAGTATCCTTTGTTTTTTTTTAATTGAGGCAAAATTCACACACTATGAAATGTACAGATCCTAAGTTTTCAATGAGTTTTGATAAAAGCATACACTTATGTAATCAAGATGTAGAACATTTCCACTACCCTACTAAATTCCCTAGTAATCCCCTTCCAGCCAGTTCCTACCCACTAGAGGCAGCCACTTCTGATTACTATCACCATAGATTAGACTAGTTTTACTTTTTCTTAAACCTCATAAAAGGAATAGAAAAGCACATACTGTTTTCTGTCTGGTTGGTTTTGCTTAACATGCAATGGTTTTGAGATTCATCCATGTTATTGCAGGTATCAGTAGTTCTTATTTTTATTGCTGAATAATATTTTATTGTATGAACATATCACAATTTGGTTATCCATTCACCTTTTGATAGACATCTGGGTTGTTTCCAGCAATTCCATTCCTAGGTGTTTACCCAGGAGAAAAGAAAACCTATGTCCACAAAAAGACAGTAATAGCCTGCCTCCTCTCTTGATCCACTACAATTCACTCTCCATACAGCAGCTAGAGGTATCTTTTAAATAAATTACTCAAATTCCATCACTCTTCTGCTTAATATCCTTTAGTGATTTCCTATCCCACTTAGGAGAAAAAAACAAATCCCCCACCATGGCTTGTGAAGACCAGACATCACTGATTTTCAACCTCTGCGAACTATTGGTGGCTGGGCCCTACCTCAGGCTAAGTGAATGAGAATCCCTGGAGGAGGGCCCCACATAGTTTTTAAAGCTTCCCAAGAGATTCTAACAGCCCTCCATGTTTTTGAGGTCCTGCCAGCATGACCTGGCCCCTGGCTCTCCCCCTTTATCTCACACCACTCTCCCCTTCAGGTGCTATCATCCAGCCACACTGGCCTCCTCTCAGCCCTCTGAACACAGCAATTTCATCCCTCCCTCTGGGGCTTTGTACTAGTGTTCCTTCTGCCTGGAATGTTCTTTAGATCTTAGTGTGACTGGTTCTTTCTTGTGAGTCAGGTCTCAGCTGAAATGTCACCTGCTCAATGGGGCTTTTCCTGCCCACCCAGTCTAAAGGAACTACATTCTAGCATGTAAACTTGTTCAAATACTCTACATCACATTTACTTCTAACACCGTCTTGTTCATGTACTTTTTTGTGTATTTATTGTATGCTTCCCCCGTCCAGAATGTAAATCCTGTGAGAATAGGGACCTTGCCTGTCTTGCTCTCTACAGTATTCCTAGTATTTATAATCATGTCTGGCACATAATAAGGGCTTCAGAAATATTTGTTGAAAGCATGAAGGAATACATGTATGAAATGTGCATGTTACCTGGAAGACAGGGCAAAAATCCAGAAAGGTTCTTGTAACTTTTTTTCCCCCATGTGTGTTAGCATAAGGTAATTGATTTATAGGGGAAAGGAGAGATTTTACCCTGAGGAGATTAAATCCTGGTACTTGAGTACATTAGGACTAAAAACAGAGTTGTTTTTGGCTCCTACTATTTATCTTTAGCCCTAACTTGATGCTGTGCACATCATAGGTACTCAATGATTATATTTCTATTAACAGTGAAGTGACTATGATCTGCTTTGAGGGGCTTGAGGGGATGTGGGAAGAGGGGGTGTGAGGTATAGTGTGTGAGTGGGGATTAGGGGGTCATGAGAAAGGAGATTGAAGTGTATTTATGCCTTTATCTTCACTTTAGGGAATTGTTATCAATTCAAAGCATGAAATTCAATTTAATCTATGCTAGCCAATTGGATTTCAAAACATTGTTCTATTCTATATGTGATTTCTCTTTATAAGCAAGGCAATATGTTAAAGCAATGTTTTAAAGAAATTTAAAAAGAAAAAAGGAAAGGAACAATATCAGGAAGAAGAGGAGGAAACAAGGAAGAATTTAGGAACAGCTTTGTGTAGATACGATACTAAGCATGTTCAGGCATTTACTTATTTATCACAACCCTACGTGAAATAAATATAATTATACTTATTTTACTGATGAGGAAATGGAATGAAATTTAGAGAAAAGTACTTCTCTTTTAAATATTCTTATGACTTACCTGTTATAAGATTGGATAAAAATATACAAGACACACTCATTTAATATATAGATGACATTAACAGTGGAAAAGCCACCTAATGTAAGCACGATAGACCAAAGTTTCAAACTGATCTTGTCAAGCTAGAGCGCTTGACTAAAACCAAAGGTTAAATACACTACAGTGGATAAAATGTAAATCCTGCAGTCAGCTACAGGTACAGAAAGTTTAGCTGGAGTTTTGTTTTGTTTTCTTTTTTGTGTTTTTTAAAGATTTTATTTATTTATCTGAGAGAGAAAGAAAGAGCACAAGCAGGGAGTGGGGTGGTGGAGGGGCAGAGGGAGAGGGCGAAGTGGACTCCCCACTGAGCAGGAAGCCCCACTCCGGACTCGATCCCAGGACCCTGAGATCATGACCTGAGCTGAAGGCAGAGGCCTAACTGACTAAGCTACCCAGGCGCCCCTGGAGTTTTTGTAAAAAAATAAAACTGTGTCAGAATGGTGAAAATCAAAAATATAAGAAAGAAGTGAAGGTGAGGATATGGAGAAAAGAAAACTTTGCACACTGTTGGAAGAAATGCAAACTGGTGCAGCCACTGTGGAAGACATAGAACTACCCTACGACCCAGCCATCCAGTAATTGCACTACTGGGTATTTAGCCAAAACATACAAAAATACTAATTCAAAGGGATACATGCACCCCTATGTTTATAGCAGCATTATTTAGAATAGCCAAACCATGGAAGTAGCCCAAGTGTCCATCGATTGATGAATGGATAAAGAAGAAGTGTGATATATATGTATATATATGTATATATACTGGAATAGATATACACATATATAATAGAATATTATTCAGCCAAAAAAAAAAAAGAATGAAATCTTGCCATTTGCAATGACATGGATGGAGCTAGAGAGCATAATGCTAAGTGACATAAGTCAGAGAAAAACAAATATCGTAAGATTTCACTCATATGTGGCATTTAAGAAACAAAATGAATGAACAAAAGAAAAAAAAGAGAGAGAGAAATCAAGAAACAGACCCTTAACTATAGAGAACAAACTGATGGTTCCTAGAAGGGAGATGGGTCCGGGGGGGATGGGTGAAATAGGTTATGGGAATTAAGAGTATACTTATCATATCATGACGAGCACTGAATAATGTATAGAATTGTTGAATCATATCGTATACCTGAAACCAATGTAACACTGTGTGTTAACTATACTGGAATTAAAATTAAAAACTTAATAAATAATAAATAAAACTTGTGGACTGCTAATTTAATATATGCTAATAGTAGATGCTAAAACTGCAAATAGGACAACCCATAAGCATTTCATGATGGTCCTTACCTTATGACTTCTTTCTGTACTTACCATCAGCGATATTTTAAAAATTCTCTACTCTCCTGGCTTTGGTTACATCTGATTATCTTTCCATCTCTGAAGCAGATCCTCATTAATATTAACATGAATAATACAATAGCCCTCATTTACTAAGGGTTCTGGGCCAACCACACACATTGTTGTGCTTAATCCTCCCTCTTAACAGCACTAATGAAACAGGCATAATTAATCCCCCCATTTTCTAGATGAGAAAACTTAGGTATAGAAAATCTAAGCGAGGGCGCCTGGGTGGCTCAAGTCGTTAAGCATCTGCCTTCAGCTCCGGTCATGATCTCAGGGTCCTGGGATCGAGCTCCACATCGGGCTCCCTGCTCCGCGGGAAGCCTGCTTCTCCCTCTCCCACTCCCCCCGTTTGTGTTCCCTCTCTCGCTGTGTCTCTCTGTCAAATAAATAAATAAAATCTTAAAAAAAAGAAAAGAAAATCTAAGCGATTTTCTTCAGATCAGACAGCTAATGAGGTTAGTAGCATCCAACTCCAACAGTCTGACTCAGAGCACATGCTCTTTTTTTTTTTTAAGATTTTATTTATGTGTTTGACAGAGAGACACAGAGAGAGAGGGAACACAAGCGGGGGGAGTGGGAGAGGGAGAAGCAGGCTTCCCGCGGAGCAGGGATCCCAATGTGGGGCTCGATCCCAGGACCCTGGGATCATGACCTGAGCCGAAGGCAAACGCCTAATGACTGAGCCACCCAGGGCCCCCCCCCCTTTTTTAAAAAGATATTTTATTTATTTATTTATTTATTTGACAGAGAGAGACAGTGAGAGAGGAAACACAAGCAGGGGGAGTGGGAGAGGGAGAAGCAGCCTTCCTGCCCAGTAGGGAGCCCGATGTGAGACTCAATCCCAGGACCCTGGGATCATGACCTGAGCCGAAGGCAGACACTTAATGACTGAGCCACCCAGGCATCCCAGAACACACACTCTTAACCACTGTACCTTCTGCCCCAGAAGTTTCTTTCAGAGCTTCCTTTTCCTTTGCTCATTCCTCAAGTGTCCATGTTCCTCAGAGTTCAGTCCTCAGTTCTTAGCTCAGCTTACGTTATTGCCTCTCTGGTTAATTACCAGTAGACATGAGATTTCCACTGATAACTTCTACACTGATGAATCCTATAGCTGCCCTGGTAGCTGCTTACCCAATAGCACTTACCCTCCGACTTTCTTCCTTACTAGTAGGCACCTCTGTGAGCTTCAGAGGTGACTGGACGCCAGAGAATGAATCATGATTGGTTTAAATCAAACATGATGCTCCCTCTTCCCCCACTTCCTCCCTCTTTCCCCAACTTTCTAGTGAATGGTTTAAGCACTGGGAGAGAGTCAGCTGAGGGACTTTTGAGAAAAGTTATCTTGGCTTTTAAACACAAATATTCATTAACTGTTCATCTGTCTTCTATCACATTGTTGTGTCTGAATATGTCTAGAACTAAGGTAGCCATCTTGGAGACTTTAATAATTTTCAAGAATGTGAAGGGCTCCTGAGAACAAAATGTTTGAGAACTGTTGCCTAGTCCATGCCAGCATCATCCCTTACCAGGATTTATTTGAACAGTTTCCTAAATGGTTCTTCTGCTGCTGATTTGTCCACGGCCAATCCCAGTAAACCCATTCCCTACATTGCTTTCAAGGTGATCTTACCAAATGCTAATCAGATCCCTGTTTAGTCAATGGCTCCCTGTTTCTTTCAGTTTGGTACCTAACACCATAATTGTCTTATTTTTTTTAAAGATTGTATCTATTTATTTGAGAGAGAGAGAGCAAGTACACACAAGCAGGGGAAGCGGCAGGCAGAGGGAGAAGCAGACACCCCACTGAGCAGGGAGCCCAATGCGGGGCTCGAACCCAGGACCCCAGGATCATGACACGAGCTGAAGGCAGATGCTTAACCAACTGAGCCACCCAGGTGCCCCTGTACTTGTCTTATTTTATTTGTTTCTCTCCTCTCACACATTTGGTTCACCCCAGCTATTCACAGTTAATTGCAGCTTCCAGTCAGAAATGGAACTGGTTGTTTCTATGTCTTCCCACCTGCTCTTTTTTTGTCTTTGGACCAGAGGACATTTACTTCGGTGAATCGATTGCACAGCTGATGAAAGAGCTAAGAAGTCATTTGGGATGGTGAGGCAACCAGAGATGAGCAACAGTAACAAGCCACTACCAACAGTAAGTCCTAGGGCTGGAGGAATAACAGGAGGAAGTGATGTCACCAGATCCCATGGGTCAAGTTGCCCAGGGAAATCTAGGACCATGGTAGATCTGGTCTGCAGATGCTGGGACTATGGAGGACCCAGGCCCTGCCAATGGTGCCTTCCAAACCTGGGGTTTCCCACCTGCTCTTAAGTCAGACCTGTCACACACTATCTCCTCATTCTCTAGCTAGCTAACTCCTACCTGTCCTTTAAAATTCAGTTCCAAGGTTATTTTCTACAGGAAGCTGTCTCTGAGCCCACAGTATAATTTACCTGTCCCTCTTCTGGGCTTGCAAAGCACCATTTATCAAAGTGGTCATCAGAAAGTACTGTGACCTCTGGTTTGTCCAGTTTTCCCACTAGATAATAAGCTCTTTGAGGGGTGATGTGGCATCTTTTTTCTTGATATTGCTTGAGCCCAGGATGGTATCTGACCACAGTATTGGGGGCCAGTATATGTCCTCAGAAAATGTCTTGTGAATACATTCATGAACTCTAACATAATTTGCTTCTGGGATGAGTTTCATCTTCTGAAGCCTTTCCTTTTTCTGTGTTCAAGGCCTGGACTGTTCAGGGCCTTTTTCCTCACACCTCCTTTCCAGTGTCTCCTGTTGCCCTTGAGAGGAAATGTTATTTAGCTTCTTAACGCCATCTTTATACCTAAGGACATATAGCAATGCTTTCTGGGGCTTCGACCTTATGCTCCCCTTCAAACTGTGCGTCCTGGAGTGGAGGCCTCAACGGTTTCCTCCTAAGTCTCACACTTGGAGCACTTAAATTTTATAAATCACCTCCTCAAAGAAGTCAGAAAACATTTTTCCTGTTTTGTCAGTCTTATACCTTTGGTGCTTTTTTGTACCTTTTTTCTTTCACTTTGGATCAAAATAATAGGTACCACAGGCTTAATCATATTTTGGGAATCCCTTCTTTGCTTTTAGATATGGCCATTGATATTAGTGCGTTGCCTTGTGTTTGAGACAGTCTGGATATGCACAAGAGTAGGAAGACAATGAGCATGGTATAAAGATGAATGAAGTATGCACTTTATTGAGATAGAAATCACATACCACAGCAGTCACTCACTTGACGTGCACAAATCATTGGTTTTTAGTCTATTTACAGACGAGTGCAACCATCACTCTGATTAGAACATTTGCATCACTTCAAAAAGACACCTTGTACCCTTTAGCTAACGTCCTCCCCCACTGCCTGACTCCCCCCTTGCCCACATCAGCCCTAAAACTACAAATCTACTCTCTGTCTCTATAGGCTTTCCTGTTGCGGACTTTCATGTGAGTAGAATCATATACTATAATAGAATCTTTGGGGACTGGCTTCTCTGACTTTGCGTAATGCTTTCAAGGCACAGCCGTGTTGCAGCACGTGTCAGCACTCCAGAGACAGTCCTTGCCAGACCCCGAAACTGGCCTGGCCCAGCACTGTCGCGGAGTCGTCGGTGTGATCCAGCCTGTTCCACTTTGGGGAGGTTTGCATCTGCAGTGGTTCCTGGCGGGCAGTCTCCTTGGTGCCTGTTATGTGTGCCTCTTTACTAAGCGACCGTTATCGGCTGGCACTGAGCCTTATGTGAAGACAGGAAACTAAAAATCAATCAGCATTACAGACAGAATCCTCCAAGCCACTGTATGACTTGGAGCAATAGATTTCATAAGAAAACCAGCTCGGATTGTTTCTTCAAACTGTTCTAGTGGACTCCCCCGAGCGTCCAGGCTAGTAAGAGGGGCAGGAGCTTACACGAACAGAGTGGTCATTAGTTCAATTGTTCTCCATGTGTTGCCTCAGACCAGCAGCACCTGGGCAACTTGAGAGAAATGCAGATTCTCAGGCCCACCCCAGCCCCACTGAGTCAGACATCGTGGGAGTGGGACCTGGTAAATCTGTATTCCAACAAGCCTCCAGGTGACTCCAATCCACGTTTAAGTTTGAGAACCGCTGACTCATTAACTGGTATAGTAATGTCAGCACTCGTACGTGAACACAGATCACTGACTCATACTCGGTTTTGTATCAAGCATATATACCTGATGGAAGACGAGGAACACCATTTGGGGACAAAACAGCAGATCATGAGATATATGCTGGATTTCTATGCACTGGTATGACAGACAACCCCTTATTCCCCATCTCCCATCTTTGTTTCCTTTTAAACATGTTTTGATAAAAAATGTACTTTAAAAAATCCTAATAAACTTGTTGCCTTTACAGAGTTTCTTTCTACTTTAGATTGAGATGCTCTTAGAGCAAGCATCCTTAGAAGATGGTATTTCTACAAATCTAGGTTCAGAAAAACTAGTTCTTACATGCACTCACATCAGACACATGTCTCTAGCGATTGCTTTACTGAGTTTTGTCAGCAGAGACAATATCAGGCAGTGCCTTTTTAAAACGATTGGTAACATGATGCCCGTATTGATGAAATACCCAAGAGTTCACTTTGGACATGCCAGGGACTTTATCTATCCTCTGTTGTTAAGACCAAACACTTTTTAGATATTCTGAGGATAGTCATTATCTCTTTCAGAAAGAGCACAAGAATGGTTTATTCTTAATCTGAATAGATTTGACTCATGGTCAGCAGTTTTGAAATTTTGCTAAAAGTGCCTTAAATACTTAGATAAAAGTATAATTCTGATAAATTTGTGAAACTTCATTATTATGTGGCTCTTTTGAAACAATAGCCATTATTTCCTCAGCTTCTACTTTCATTTTGCTTTAAAGACTATTAAAATTGATTCTTAAAAAGTCTTGGACTCGCAGAATCGTGTCATGTGGTACTTACCATATACAGCCTTGCACTGCTAATTATCACTTCATGTATCTTTGTGTCATCCCTCAACTAAACTTACCCTCCTGGAGGGCAATAAAAATCTCTTATACATATTTGTTTGCCCTCAGCCTGTCTATCAGGTGTCTTAAATATAGACATCCATTAGATACGTGTGTATTGATTGATAGTTTTGATGGTAATGTGAAACACCCATTCCTCTTGTCAGGAATAGAAACTCTCTCAAATTAGGTCAGTTAAGAACAGATAACAATAGACACTTCATAGATGTCCAAGGACATAAGCAAAGTACACCCAGACCATATGAGACATGGAGCTGGACGATCAAGACCCAAGGCCAGTCTTTCTCCCTAGGACCATGTGGCTTCAGGTCTGTGTTTCTATCTGTGCCTCTCCTTTCTCAAGATTCCTTAGTAGACTGATCTTTTTACTGTGGTACCTTTATTCTAAAAATGAATTAAAATATGAGCTTATAATTGGTTTTAGTTTATCATGGACCTACCCAACTACTTTAGATCAAGAGCCCATCAGCATGTAATTGGTTCAGTTTTAGTAGCCCAATTTCAAATTTCTAGAGACATTATCTGATTAGGGTAGTGTTCAGCTCTAGTACAATCACCCATGAGTGTAGTGAGTACTAATTGTTGAGGAAATAAGTAGTATGTAGAGCTGTCTTTCCAGGAACTGTGAGTGGAACAGGGTCACTAAGAAGGGATCTTGGGCAAAGGAGTAACGGCTGGTGCATCTATTCCAATTTGTATACTACAACCTAGAACTCCAACAAGTATGCAAAAGTTAGGCATTAGAGATAACTGAGGTCATAGATAAACTTCTTTCTTAATCTATATCAGGGGCTAGCAACTATGGCCCCTGGGTCAAATCCAGCTTGTGGTCTGTTTTTATAAGAACCAAGAATGGTGGCGCGCCTGGGTGGCTCAGTCGTTCAGCCATCTGCCTTTGGCTCAGGTCATGATCCCAGGGTCCTGGGATCAAGCCCCGCATCGGGCTCCCTGCTCGGGGGGAAGCCTGCTTCTCCCTCTCCCACTCCCCCTGCTTGTGTTCCCTCTCTCTCGCTGTGTCTCTTTCTGTCAAATAAATAAATAAAATCTTCAAAAAATAAAATAAAAAAGAACCAAGAATGTTTTTTCCATGAAAAAGAATAGGCAACAGAGATTTTTAAGTGACGAAGGCTAAGATATTTTCTCTCTGGCCCTCTACAGAAAAAGTTTGCCAACTTTTACTCTAGATGAGCTTTCTTTGTTCATTCATTTCATGAATATTCACTGAATATCTGAGATATTCTAGGCACTGTTCTAAGTATTGGAGATGCTGTGATGTCACAAGACAAATGTCGTTCCTGCCCAGGAGCTTAGATTCTGTTGTGGGTGAGAAGAGACCAACAATAAGCACATACATTAATAAATAAATAGGACGATTGCAAATTATAAATGCTGTGAACAAAATAAACAGGAGATTCTAGTACAGGGACAATAACTGGAGAAGGAGACGAGACAAGTTGGTCAGAGAGATCCTATCTGTGGAAAGGACACTTATGCTAAGACCTAAAGGACAAAAAGAACCAGTCATAGGAGGTGAGCATTACAGCCAGAGGAAATGAGGGCAAAATCCCTGAAGCAGATAGAAGTTTGGCTTTAGTCAAGGAACTCCAAACAGGCCAGTGGTGTTCAGGCAGGATGTGGCAGGAAATGCAGTTGACAGGTAGATAGGGATCAGATCATGTATGGCCTTGGAAGGAAGCTATTGAAGATGACACGCTCTCATGAGTAACATGATCTCATGGAGTTTCAAAAATATTCCTCTGACTTGGGGTGCCTAGCTGGCTTAGTTGGTAGAGCATATGACTCTTGATCTCAAGGTCATGAGTTTGAGCCCCACATAGGGCATAGAGATTATTTAAAAAATTCTCTGGCTGCCATGAGATAGATTATAAAGAAACAAGAGTAAATTCTATTTAAGATTATTGTAAGATTATTTAACCTCTATTTAAAGATATTGTAATAGTTAAGGTGAGACATGATTATGATTTAGACCAGCATGGTGCCATGGAAATGGAGAAGAGTGGATGAATTAAACTATTTTGAGGGGAGAATTAATGAGACTAATGGATTGGATATGAGAAGAGAGGAATCACAGATTTCTGTTTGAGCAGCTGGGTTGATAGTGGGGTTTGTCATCTTATCCATATGTTTCGGTAACTGAATAGTTGAGGCTCCGGAAGTAAGAATCTTGCTTATGTATTAGGAAAAATTTCTTTTTCTTTTTTTAAATATTTTATTTATTTATTTGTTGGAGAGAGAGGGAACACAAGCCGGGTGAGTGGCAGGCGGAGGGAGCAGCAGGCTCCCCGCCGAGCAAGGAGCCCGATGAGGGACTCGATCCCAGGACTCTGGGATCATGACCTGAGCCAAAAGCAGATGCTCAACCGACTGAGCCACCCAGGCGTCCCTAGGAAAATTTTCAAAGCCAGAAAAAACATTCTCAGTATTGAATTTTCTTAACTTTTACATATGTATTTGTCTACAAGGGATAATTGAACAAAAAGCACTTCTTCGGCAAACTCCAGACTATCCTTAGAAAATTGCAAGTAGTTTTCTCCTCTTCAGCATAATACCTTGTGTGTACTGACAGTGTAATGACCTCTCAGGGCTGCCATTTTGTCCCATGATTTTGTCACTTTGTTTCTCCCTTAGAGAGAATGCTGTGAAAAGCCAGAGAACCATGGGTTCCCGTCCAGTAGGGCAAGCCGGGCCCTCCCCTCTTCCCCGTCAAGGACTATGTGCAATATCAGAACCAGGATCAGCCTCAGAGGCTGAGATTTGTTCTGAAGCATTTAAAGAGGAAGCGAATGCTCGGGGGAGGCTTTAAATGTCCTTCTACTTACAGAAGTTGAATTGCAAGAGCTCTCTCTTTGCCATTAATCAGCAGGTCTAGTGTGAAGCCAGCCAACTTCAGAGAGTTAGTTAAAAGAGGTGACTAATGACTCGACTCTCTCCTTATCTCACTCTCTCTTCGGGTTTGATCTCCCCAGACACTCAGGCAGCACTTACCGGCTCTCACGAGACTTCCAGTGTACCGCAGCATCCAGTTTAAAGTATCCAGTTCTGTGTTTCAAGAGGCCTGTCCTGTTGCCCCGTCCGACCGGCTGGTGGGGAACTTCAATGCCTAACCTGGGCCGTGAGTGGGGCTGAGGGTGGAAGAGCGAGTATTCTTACTAGGTCTCTAGAAATGTCTGTGCTGACCTTGATGGTTTAGGCATGACCTAGAATCCCTGGGAGGTCTTCATCATTTCAGTCTAACAGTTTGACCCTTATTATATAGAATCTTTTTTGAAGTTAGTTCTTCTAAGAGTCTGCTTTTGGTCTCCACTCCCTGACTCCTGCAAGAACTTATTTTAGAGATAAGCTTTCATGGTTATCCCTATTGTTCCAGCTTCAGTGATCAAAACATTCAAGACAGTGTTTTGATTTTACTTCTTTGAAGTCGTTCTATTGTGGGTCTTTCTGAGTCTTAGATTATACGAAGCAATTATTAGTTACTTTGAATCCACAGTTTCACTGCTTAACTCCTGATTATAACCAATATTACTCTCTTAATGATATTCCAATGGAGCTAGTTATTCAAATCACATGTATCTGCCATGATGTATATGCTCCTTCACAAACATGGGGCTCCCTCCACTCCCCTCCACCATGGCTGCCCACTTCCAGGAGGCCCTTTGCCAGCTCCAGTCAGATACATCTTAAGTAATGAAGTCAATAGGAAAAAATAAAGGATGGAAATGTAACCACTTAATGCCAATGAATTTGTTTAACTATTTAAGACTGTATCTCAAAGTATGAGTGTGTTACACTGTGTTTTGTAAAGTAGTGCTTATAGTTCATTGAGCTTTCAAAATAACTCTTTTCTATTAAGCTTGCATTGAGAAGTGGGGTTAATTTGCCAGAGTACTTTTTTGTGATAATTATAGGACTTGCAGATTAGCATTAGTGAATTGGCAGGGTTCTGTAGCTAATAAAAATACGCACAAAAATTGTAACATTCGGGGTGCCTGGGTGGCTCAGTCGTTGGGCATCTGCCTTCGGCTCAGGTCATGATCTCAGGGTCCTGAGATCGAGCCCCATATCGGGCTCCCCACTCCGCAGGAAACCTGCTTCTCCCTCTCCCACTCCCCCTGCTGTGTTCCCTCTCTCGCTGTGTCTCTCTCTGTCAAATAAATAAATAAAATCTTTAAAAAAAATTGTAACATTCAACTGCTTCGAGGTTCCTCAAGGAAAACATTAGGCATTCCTGATAGGCCAGTTTTGAGTTCAAGCTAGCACATTTATACATACTTAGGGAAAGATACTTTTCAAATGACATGGTCCAACTTTCCTCAAAATAAAAGAACAGTTCTGCTATTCAAAGATTTGAAACTAATCGTAGATGAACTAATAAAAGGTAAATTTCATGAACTAGAAGATATTTTTAAAAATCAAATAAATAGGATTTGGGGGAGGGCAATAATTATTTTGTCAGCTAGGCTATATAGCTCTTTATTAGAACCATATGTGAAATATTGTTAATACTGCACTGAACTCTAGGAGCACATTACCATGAATTCAATGAACATTTGTTAAGTAACTGTTGGGTTCCAGGCACCATGCTAGGTGCTGGAGATGAAAGCCCCAACAGGGAATCCTGTCTGAACACTGTGCTCAGAGATCCTACAACTAGACTTCCAATGGTGGTTACTTCTGATCAGTTAAAACTATCATTGTAGGGGTGCCTGGGTGGCTCAGTTGTTAAGCGTCTGCCTTTGGCTCAGGTCATGATTCCGGGGTCCTGGGATGGAGCCTAACATCAGGGCTCCTTGCTTGGTGGGAAGCCTGCTTCTCCCTCTCCCACTGCCCCTGCTTGTGTTCCCTCTCTCACTGTCTCTCTCTCTGTCAAATAAATAAATAAAATCTTAAAAAAAAAAACCCCAAAACCTATCATTGTAATTGCATTAGTTGAACTTTGAAGACTGCAAAGGAATGGGTCCACTGTTCTAACATTTAGAAGCTACTGACTATCAGTGTATAATACTGGCCATTTCTCAGCTGCCTTGGAAATCTCTTCAAGTTCCAACTAGTTATTTAGTTATATTATCTACTCAAGGGTGCTAAGGCATCTGTCTTCAACTTTGACAAGCACACTCTGATCAAAGATCTTTTCTGTGTTTAGCAAAAAACTAAAATGAAATGAAAACAAACAAAATAGGGGCACCTGGGTGGCTCAGGGGGCCAAACTAGGGGCATCTCAGTTAAGCATCTGCCTTTGACTTAGGTCATGATCCTGGGGCCCTGGGATCAAGCCCTGAGTCGGGCTTCCTGGGAGTTTGCTTCTCCCTCTCCCTCTGCCTCCTGCCCTACTTGTGTTTGCTCTTTCTCTCTCTATCAGATAAACAAAAAATCTTAAAGAAAAAAAGAAAAAGAAAACAAAGTACTTCCCTAGTTAGAAGGGAGGAAAGGAAAGTCTTTTTTTTTATATAGAGAGGGGGATGGAGGAACAAATCAGGGCATATTATAAGGTAGTCCATTGACCACTGACTTCATATCTCTTTCTTGAGTTGTGGGGTTTTTTTAAATATTTTATTTATTTGAGAGAGAGTGTATGCACACGCGAGTGAGTGTGCAGAAGAGAGGGAGGGAGGGAGAGAGAGAGAGAGAGAGAGCACCAGTGGTGGGGGGGGGAGGGAGAGGGAGAGGGAGAAGCAGAATCCCCACTGAGCAAGGAGCCTGACACAGGGCTCGATCTCAGTGTCCTGAGATCATGATCTGATCCAAAGGCAGATGCTTAACCGACTGAGCCACCCAAGTGCCCCAAGAACAGTTTTGATTTACAGAAAAATTGAGAAGATACACTAAGAGTTCCCACATTGCATCCCCACCCCACACTAAACCGCAAGTTTGCCCTATTAGTGACATCTTACATTAATATGGTACATGTTATAATTAATGAACCAATATTGATACACTATTCATATCTGAAAACCATACTTATTAGATACCCTTAGTTTTTACCTAATGTCCTTTTTCAGTTCCAGGATACCAAATTATATTTTAGTTCTCACGCCTCCTTAGGCTCCTTTGGCTGTAACAGTTCCTCAGACTTTGTTTTTGATGACTTTAACAGTTTTGTGAAATGCTGATCAGGTATATTGTAGGATGCCCTTCTGCTGGAATTCGTCTGATTTTCTTCCTCATGATTAGACTGGGGTTATGGGGTGTTGGTAAGAAGGTCACTGGGTATAGTGCCATTTTCATCACATCATATTAAGGGTACACACTATCAACATGATTTATGACTGCTGTGGCTGCCCTTTATCACCATGCTGAGGCAGTGTCTGTCAGCTTTCTCCACCACAAAGTTACTCTTTGTGTCCCCTTTCCATACTGTCCTCTGCAAGGAAGTCTGTATAGCCCATGCTTAAGGAGTGGGGAGTTATGCTCCCCTCATTATGGGTTAAGTATCTACCCAAATTATTTGGAATTCTGCATACAAACAGATTTATGTCTTCTTTCCCATTTATTAATGGACTCAATCATTTACTTATATTAGTATAGACTCATGGATACTTACATGTTGGGTTATAATCTGATACTAGTTTGTTATTTAGTTGCTTGAGCCGGTCCAAATGTGGCTCTTGTGAGCACTTCAGTTGGCACCTGTGACCCTTTGATAGACACCCAGAAATATAGGGTGGGCTTTTTTGAGCACTTCATGACTCCTTTTTATTCTACACAGGAGTCTTTAATAGTTTCTAATATTGAGATTCAATCAAAAGGAAAGATATTTTTTCAGGCATCTAGTTTAGTTTCTCAAATCTTGTGATGAAGTTGCCCATTATTTTAGGCTCATCCAAAGATATATACACTGTCTCTGCTATGCACCTCCTAGCCCTTTCCCCGCCTGGGCACAGAAAGATGAGTTAGACACGTTCTTCAGTACACGGTACGTTATCATCACCGTTATGTGCAAGTTTCTGCTCTTACTCTACTTATTTATTCTCTTACCCTTAGACTCCATTCCCACTTCCCCTTTCTTCTCCTCCTCCCCCCCGCCCACCCAGAAAACTATTGTAAACTATTGTAAACTATGTACTTAATGTGTATTTTGGCTGTATGTACTTTAGGAAAATGTACAGTGTTTTGTGCTCAGGTATTCTTAAGCAAATGGTGTTCTATTATATATTTCATTCTTTTTTTACTCATCCATATTCTCAATGTCCACACATGTGGCTATGTGTCTATCTTTGCCTTGCTTCTAATTGCTGATTGGTACCCTATATTTCATTTATTCACTCTCCCATATTGTCTCCTACTTTCCACAATCACAAACAACCCTATAACAAACATCCTTACACACACCACTGAATGGATCTGTGTGACAGTTTCTTTGAGATGTATACCCGGGAGCAGAACTGCTGGATCCTGGAATACTGTAAACTTAATTTAAGTAAGTAGAGCCAGATTGCTCTCCCAGATTATACTGCCTACACTTCACCAGCACATATCCCACCAATACGAGGCATTAGCTAGCCAAATTTTTTTAGGATAAAAGTTGTAAAGTAATATTTTGTTATTTTCATTTTAATTCCACTAACTACTAGTCACTTTGAGCATCTCTTCACATTCTTCTTGGACTTTGGATTTGCGCTCTTATAAATTGCCAGTTGTAGCCTTTGCCATTTTCCCTTTAAATTTGATGTCATTTTGGGGCGCCTGGGTGGCTCAGTTGGTTGAGCGACTGCCTTCGGCTCGGGTCATGATCCTGGAGTCCCTGGATGGAGTCCCGCATCAGGCTCCCTGCTCGGCAGGGAGCCTGCTTCTGCCTCTGACCCTCCCCCCTCTCATGTGCTCTCTCTCTCATTCTCTCTGTCTCAAATAAATAAATAAAATCTTTAAAAAAATAAATTTGATGTCATTTTCTTGTTGACTTGCAAGAGTTCCTTGTTTATTTTAGATACTAATCTCAACAGTTTTAGATAATGCAAATGTCTTCATTCTGCATTGTCATATCTTTACTGTGTTCTTCCTTGAAGAGAAATTCTTAACCTTGATATAATCAAATGCATCAATATTTTACATTTTGAAATCTTGTTTTAAAAGTCATTACCTAGGGGCGCCTGGGTGGCTCAGTCGTTACGCATCTGCCTTCGGCTCAGATCATGATCTCGGGATCCTGGGATCGAGCCCCATGTCGGGCTCTCTGCTCAGCAAAGGCCTGCTTCTCCCTCTCCCATCCCCCCTGCTTGTGTTCCCTCTCTCGCTATGTCTCTCTCTGTCAAATAAATAAAGTCTTTATTTAAAAAAAAAAGTCATTACCTAATGATTACTATCTTTTATAGGTGCACTGATGGCATTGTGGACACACATAGAAAATATGGCCATATTTTTAAAAGTACACTGGGGGCTATAAAGAATAAAATGATAAAAAAATCTTGGATTTGCTTTAAAATAATTTGGTAAAGTAAAAAAAATGAAAAAAGGGGATAGAAGAAGAAAATATGATAAAAATCTTATTAATTTTAAAATCTGAGTGATGGGGCGCCTGGGTGGCTCAGTCGTTAGGCGTCTGCCTTTGGCTCAGGTCATGATCCCAGAGTGCTGGGATCGAGCCCCATGTCAGGCTCTCTGCTCTGAGGGAAGCCTGCTTCTCCCTCCGTCTCCCACTCCCCCTGCTTCTGTTCCCTCTCTTGCTGTGTCTCTCGCTGTCAAATAAATAAATAAAATCTTTAAAAAAAAATAAAAAGATAAATAAATAAAATCTGAGTGATGACTATGTGGAGTTCATTATTCTATTCTACTAGTTTTTTTTTAAGTAAGCTCTATGCCCCACATGGGGCTTGAAACTACAACCCAGAGATCAAGCGTCACATGTTCTACCTACTGAGCCAGCCAGACACCCCTGTTCTATTCTACTTTTGATATATTTGGAAATTTTAACATAAAAAAATGAAAAATGAGCTATTTATTTCGCTCGGTCAGGAATAGTTTTCTATATTTTCTTTTATTAGTTTTATACTTCCAACATTCACATTGAGGTCTTTAATCCATGTATGATTTTGGCAGGGATCCAGTTATATATTTCCTTATATATATTAAATATAGAGAACAAGGTTTCCCAAAAACATCTGTTAAATTATCTTCTGTTCATTCTTTTGTGGTACCACAAAATTAACAATAATTATTTGTATACATTGGTATATCTCTATCATCTGCTCTATTCTATTATGTCTAATATGTCCATTCTATTTTATTCCATTCATTGATTTGTTCTTGCACAAATATTATCCTGCCTTTATTACTAAGGCTTTGTTATATTTTAATACTCCTTTATTCTTGTTTTTAAAAATTAAGCTGGCTATACATATGTCTTTCCATATAAACTTTAGACCCATTTATTAAGTTCTTAAAAAAAATCTAACTGGTATTTTGATTAGGATTGAACTGAGTTTATAGATACAATTAGAAAGTACTGAGGGGTTTATAGTTATTTCATATGTCTTTTTTTATCACACTGACTTAATAAAGTAATGGTCTTATGTCTCTTGCATTAGAATCTGGCCAATCTATGTTATATGCCTATTAACAAGGTAGTATTTAACTGAATAGTAGTAAAAGGAGATAGAACTAGTTTCAAAACACTGAATGAATAGCAAAGAAATCAGACATCGAGTCATGAAAAGGTATTTGTTAAACTCACAATTATTCTTTTATTTTATTTTATTATGTTATGTTAGTCACCATACATCATTAGTTTCTGATGTAGTGTTCCATGATTCATTGTTTGCGTATAACACCCAGTGCTCCATGCAATACGTGCCCTCCTAATACTCAACACTGGGCTAACGCATCCCCCCATCCCCTCCCCTCTAAAACCCTCAGTTTGTTTCTCAGAGTCCATAGTCTCTCATGGTTCGTCTCCCCCTCCGATTTCCCCCCCTTCATTTTTCCCTTCCCACTTTCTTTTTTAACATATAATGTATTATTTGTTTCAGAGGTACAGGTCTGTGATTCATCAGTCTTACACAATTCACAGCACTCACCATAGCACATATCCTCCCCAGTGTCCCTCACTCAACCCCCCCAACCCTTCCACCCCCCACCACTCCAGCAACCCTCAGTTTGTTTCCTGAGATTAAGAGTCTCTTATGGTTTGTCTCCCTCTCTGGTTTCATCTTGTTTCACATTTTCCTCCCTTCCCCTATGATCCTCTGTCTTGTTTCTCAAATTCCTCGTATCAGTAAGATCACATGATACTTGTCTTTCTCTGATTGACTTATTTCGCTTAGCATAATACCTTCTAGTTCCATCCACGTCATTGCAAATGGCAAGAGTTCGTGTTTTTTGATGGCTGCATAATATTCCATTGTGTGTGTGTGTGTGTGTGTATCACATCTTCTTTTTTTTTTTTAAGCACAAACCAGCCCAGGGCACCTTTATTACAGTCTTGTGGGCTAAGGAACCCAGGGCATGAATTCATGGGCTTAAGAATTGGCTCTTATCAAATAAAGTTAAGGAAAAAAAACACCTATGTCAGCCTCATTCCTTTGGTCATTACAAAGCAACAGAAAACATTTGGAAGTTATTTATAAATTGTGGGAAGTTCAAGGAACATCTCCGTTCTGTGCCTTCTCTTCCCTCTCTTCTCCGGTGGTGGAAGAAGCAAGTCTTCAGGAGATGCTGCAGTAGCTGGATAATGGAGGTTTTTTCACTAAAAAATTTTCCATAAAAGCAGGAACGAACGAGAACTAGTGGGAATGTCCCCTTCCCCAGTAGGGACAATGACTGGGTTGGAGGTGAACAGTCTCCTTTCGTTGGAAGGTGCTTGGTGCAGAAGCAGTAGGGGAGGGTGGGCTTGACAGCGGAAACGTTCATTGCTGACCTCGCGCGCGCACACACAGGTGGTGACTCTTTTAGGCAGCATGGTTTCTGATCCTTCCTTAGGATGCAGCAGTCTTTTAAAAAAATATATTGTATTATAATAATAATAATATGAATTTCTCTCTCTTGTTTTGTTTTTGTTTTTCCATTTCCTTTAGGGATTAGGGTAGGAGGGGAGAGGAAGAAAAAAGTGTCATTCATCTGTTAGGTCCTGAACAAAGAGAACTTCTGTGTGGCTGAGTCCTGCTTCCTGCAGCGTGGGGGGGTTGGGCCACTCCTCTGAAGGGATACAGGGCAGCACCCTCCGGGGAGAGTTGGCTTCAATCTGAAAGTTTTCTGGGCTTTCTTTCAAGGAAAATAAGAAGTCATGGATTACTGTTAGAGACTGTGAGAAGTGGAATCGTCTCTCTACTCGAGAACCATTGGGTAATTTGAAAATGATCTTGACACTTTCAGGGTCATCAAGGGAAGGCTCCCGGGGCAGGCTCTCCAACTTCCTTTCCTTTTCCTCTTGTAAATTCCGCCGCCGTCTCTCTTCTGTCAACTTCTGCTGTTGCATCTCCTCCTCCTTCCGCCGCTTCCGCTCCCGCTCCTCTCGTTTCTTCCTTTCTTTCTCCTGGTCAGCCCTGAGAGAGGCCGGATAGGCCTCATCCTGCTGTTGTTTCAACACCTGGGTCTGGTTTCGTTCTTCCCTTTCAAGCCGTTCTGACACCAGGTAAGTCTGGTTTGCATCCATGATAAATGTCAGCTGGTTAATGAGATCATCGGGTTGAATGAGGCCTTCTAGCCATCCCACCACAGTCATTCTCCCATCCTTCAGCATAATCATGGCCAGGAATGGGTAGGTGTTCTCTCGTAAAGCCTGTGAGACCCTATATCCCTCAGGTTTATTTGTGGAGCATGCCCAGAAGAGCATCCTAGTGTTTATTAGGGAAATAACTTCAGGTGCACAGAGTGTGTTGCAACAGAACTCATCAGAGTCCTGGTGATCATCTCCATGAAGATAAAGCAAAAGGAAGTGAAGCTCCCACTTGGCATCATTGAGTGCCTGGCTGTACGTTCCCTGGTAGAAGACAGGGTGTGCCCTCCCATATTTCTCTTCAAAAGAGTGCATAAATGAAACAATGTCCCCAACGGGGTCAGTGACCCGGCTGCGAGGGTCAGGCCATATAAAACGCAGAGCAAACCTAAATATATCAAGTAATGTGTAATAGGTAAACTGGAATGGAAGCATTATCAAGTTATAACCCCATCCAAGCAGCCCCCTTGGTTGTGGTCTCGAGACAACATAACTGCAGATCCTGTGGTCAGCTGTATTAACTTGCACGGGTCGGGATGGAGGTGGTACACCTTCTTGCTCATTCAATCAGTCCTGTACAGCAGCCTCTATGTTCCAGTTATGCTGTTCCAAGGTATGGTGACATTGATCCATAGATTCTATGCCAGTCAGATCCTGAAACTGCAGCAGCTTCTCTGTCTGCTCCTGGGTTAGATCCCGCTCCTCAGGCGCTACCATTTTGCCACCACCTCTAGGCTTCTGACCCGTCGGCACCATCACCCCATACCACATCTTCTTTATCCATTCATCTGTTGATGGACATCTTGGCTCTTTCCATAGTTTGGCTACTGTGGACATTGCTGCTATAAACATTGGGGTGCACGTACCCCTTCGGATCACTATATTTTTATCTTTGTGGTAAATACCCAGTAGTACAATTGCTGGGTCGTAGGGTAGCTCTATTTTCAACCTTTTGAGGAACCTCCATACCATTTTTCAGAGTGACTGCACCAGCTTGCATTCCCACCAACAGTGTAGGAGGGTTCCCCTTTCTCCGCATCCTCGCCAATATCTGTCGTTTCCTGACTTGTTAATTTTAGCCATTCTGACTGGTGTGAGGTGGTATCTCATTGAGGTTTTGATTTGGATTTCCCTGATGCCTAGTGATGTTGAACACTTTTTCATGTGTCTGTTGGCCATTTGGATGTCCTCTTTCCAGAAATCTCTGTTCATGTCTTCTGCCGATTTCTTGATTGGATTATTTGTTCTTTGGGTGTTGAGTTTAATAAGTTCTTTACAGATTTTGGATACTAGCCCTTTATCTGATATGCCATTTGCAAATATCTTCTCCCATTCTGTCAGTTGTCTTTTGGTTTTGTTGACTGTTTCCTTTGCTGTGCAAAAGCTTTTTATCTTGATGAAGTCCCAATAGTTCATTTTGGCCCTTGCTTCCCTTGCCTTTGGTGCTGTGTTTAGGAAGAAGTTGCTGTGGCTGAGGTCAAAGAGGTGGCAGCCTGTGTTCTACTCAAAGATTTTGTTGGATTCCTGTCTCACATTTAGGCCTTTCATCCATTTTGAGTCTATTTTTGTGTGTGGTGTAAGGAAATGGTCTAGTTTCATTCTTCTGCATGTAGCTGTCCAAATTTTCCCAACACCATTTGTTGAGGAGACTGCCTTTTTTCCATTGGACATTCTTTCCTGCTCTGTCAAAGATTAGTTGACCATAGAGTTGAGGGTCCATTTCTGGACTCTCTATTCTGTTCCATTGATCTATGTGTCTGTTTTTGTGCCAGTACCATACTGTCTTGATGATTACAGCTTTGTAATAGAGCTTGAAGCCCGGAATTGTGATGCCACCAGCTTTGGTTTTCTTTGTCAACATTCCTCTGGCTATGCGGGGTCTTTTCTTGTTCCATACGAATTTTAGGATTATTTGTTCCATTTCTCTGAAAAAAGTTGATGGTATTTTGATAGGGATTGCATTAAATATGTAGATTGCTCTAGGTAGCATAGACATTTTCACAATATTTGTTCTTCCAGTCCATAGGCATGGAACGTTTTTCCATTTCTTTGTGTCCTCCTCAATTTCTTTCATGAGTATTCTATATAAACTCACAATTATTCTTGGTGCTATGCTAAATTTTGTACCCAAAAAAGACATAAGTGCATATGTTACATCAGTTGGAGGCTTACATTTAAATGGGCAACATTGAATGGATAAACACATACAAGATTTAGCACAATAAGAACTAAACTAGTTAGTGAATAGACTAATGTAATTCCGGCATACAAAAGTGCAGAGCAAATGCATATCAAGGGTGAGAAATGGGAGCGTGGGAAGAGAGAGGATAGAGAGTACCTAGGTAGAGAAAGTGTTAGAAGATAATCAGGATTTATTGTTGCCTAAAAACAACGTTGTAAAAAGTGTGCAAAATAGACTATCACATGTGTGAAAAAAGTTTATCTATACATTGTTTTTCTTGTATATATTTAAAATATCTCTGAAAGGATACACAAAATCTAATAACATTGGTTGTTTGCAGAAGTGGGAATGGGTGGTTTGGAATGGGAACAGAGAGGGAGAAAGATTGCTTACTGTATACACTTTTAAATTGTTAAAAAATTGGATTATGTAAATTATCTATTTAAAATTTTTAAAAATTAAGCTTAAAAAGTTAATGGGTCAGAAAAAAATTTCCAGAATATTTATAATATTAAATAGGAAAAACAGGCATGAACGCATACACATACATCAAAATAATTTTGTACCAACAGAGGGAAAGATGGTGGCAGAATAGGAGGAGCCTAGGCTTGCCTAGTCCCACGAATACAACTATAACTATCATATCATCCTAAATATCCCAGAAATCAATCTGAGTCGGGCAAAACAAACTCCACAACTAAAGTTTGAGTAGAAGCCACACTGAAGGAAGTAAGTGTGGAGACATGACTTGGGAGACAAATGGACTGTGCTCACTGTGGTGGGGAAGGAGCTACAGTCACAGAGAAGGGTGAGAGACAGACTCTCACACAGGGGAATGAATGCGCAGGGAAAACAAATCCCCATAGCAATTGGCTTGGAAAGCAAAAGGACCTGAATTTTGTGAGTTCTTGCAATGAGTGGGGTTTAAAGCCTGGAGTTTTAAGGGTCAGTGTGCTTGGCTCTGGGATAGCTCAGAGGACATTGGGGCTGGAGAAGAGGCAGGGCAAACAGCCCGCAGACTTACAGTATGGAAACAAAGATCTGAAGAGCTCCTGCAGCACACAGTGGAGAGGTTAGTTGTTCATCTCAGAGCATGTCCCAGAGAGGCAGCATTTATGGAGAAACCCGTCCAGAAACAAAGGACCTGGAATGTGCCATTTCACACACACACACACACACACACACATACACACACACCTCCCCCACCCACACCACCCCCACTGGTCTCTCAGCATTAGCACAGAGTCACATGGGAACCAGCACAATACCCACACTTGTTACCTAAGTTGCTTACACCAAGACTCATGGCCCACACTTCAGGGGAACTACCCTTTCCAGTCATGTTCGCCTCAGTCCCAGCATAGTGGTTTCCCTCCCCCAGAAGACTGGTCCAAACCCCTACCAACATTACACCACTTTCAGACCAGGGATCAAACACTGCCCACAACAGGCAAAGAGAGCCTCTGCAGATGACTATCCTGAAAAATAAAGCAACCAGGACACAACAGGAAAGCACATGCAGCACAAACTGGAGACACCCCAGGAAGTGCCAGGCCCTAGGGAACAGGGGACCCTAAAGTGCAGGGCACTATATGACCTCTTCTTTATAAAGCCATTACCCTCAAGAACAGGAGACATAGCTGACTTTCCGAACACAGAGAAACAGGCACAGAGACTTAGACAAAATGAGAAGACAAAGGAATTTGTCCCAGATGAATGAACAGGACAAGGCCACAGCAAGAGATTTAAGTGAAATAGATATAAGTAACATGTCTGATGGAAAATTTAAAGCAATGATCATAAGGATACTCACTGGACTTGAGAAAGAAGTGGAGGACATCAATGAGACCATTACACAGAGATAAGAAATAACATTGCAGAGATAAAAGTTTCAATAAACAAAATGACAAACACACTTGATGGAATGAACTGCAGGTTGGAAGAAGCAGAGGAATGAATTAGTGACCTAGAAGACAGAGTAATGGAAAGTAATCAAGCTGAAAAAAAGAATTATGCAAAATGAGAATATACTTAGGGAACTCAGTGACTCCATCAAACATAATAACATTCGTACAATAGGAGTCCCAGAAGAAGAGAGAAAAGGGGGCAGATAATTTATTTAAAGAAATAATACCTGGGGACGCCTGGGTGGCTCAGTTGGTTAAGCATCTGCCTTCAGCTCGTCATGATCTCAGGGTCCTGGATCAAGCCCCTTGGCTTCTCCCTCTCCCTCTGCCTCCCCACTCCTGCTTGTGCGCTTTCTCTCTCTCCCTCTCTCTCAAATAAATAAGTAAAAACTTAAAAAAAAAAAAAAAAGAAAAAAGAATACCTGAAAACTTCCCTAATCTAGGGAAGGAGACAGATATCCAGATCCAGGAAGCACAGAAAACCCCCAACAAAATCAACAAAATCAGATCCATACCAAGACATATTGTAATTAAAATGGCAAAATATAATGATAAAAAATATTAAAAGCATCAAGACAAAACCAGACAGTTACATACAAAGAAAAGTCCAAAAGGTATCAGCAGATTTTTCAGCAGAAATTTTCCAAGCCAGAAAGCAGTGGCATGATACATTCAAAGTGCTAAATGGGAAAAACCTGCAGCCAAGAATACTCTATCTAGCAAGGCTATCACTGAGAATAGAAGGACAGATAAAGAGTTTCCCAGACAAACAAAAACTAAAGGAGTTCATGACCACTAACCCAGCTCTGCAAAAAATATTAAAGGGGACTCTCTGAGTGGAAGGGAGAGGCCAAAAATGACAATGTGAAGTTAGGAAACACAAAAGAAGTAAAATGAATATTTCTGTAAAAAATCAGTCAAGGAATTCACAAAATAAAAAGATGTAAAATATGACACCTTATACCTAAAATGTGTGGAGGAGAGGAGTAAAGAATAGGTTCAAACTTAAACAACCTTCAACTTAATATAGACTGCTATATGCAGAGGCCATATACAAACCTGATGGTTACCACAAATCAAAAACCACCAATAAATTTGCAAAGAATAAAGAAAAAGAAATCCAAATATATCACTAAAGAAAACCAGCAAACCATTAAAGAGAGAAACACAAGAATCAGAGAGAAAATCTTCAGAAACAACCACAAAACAAGAATTAAAATAGCAATAAGTATATATCTATCAAATAGAAAATCAACAAGGAAACAATGGCTTTGAATGACACACTGGACCAGATGGATTTTTTTTTTTAATGATTTTATTTATTGGGACACCCATATCAGGCTCCCTGCTCCGCGGGATGTCTGCTTCTCCCTCTCCCACTCCCCCTGCTTGTGTTCCCTCTCTCGCTGTGTCTCTTTCTGTCAAATAAATAAATAAAATCTTTAAAAAAAATAAAAATAAAAAAATAAAGATTTTATTTATTTATTTGACAGAGAGAGAGAGAGAGCACAAGTGCTGGGAGTGGCAGGCAAAGGGTGAGGGAGAAGCAGACTCCCTGCTGAGCAAGGAGCCTGACATGGGGCTCGATCCCAGGACCCTGGGATCATGACCAGAGCTAAACGCATATGCTTAACCTACTGAGCCACCCAGGCATCCCTGCACAAGATGGATTTAACAGATATATTCAGAACATTCCATTGTAAAACAGTAGAATACACATTTTTTTCAAGTGCACATGGAACATTCTCCAGAATAAATCACATATTAGGCCACAAAACAAGGCTCAACATATTAAGAAAGATTGCAGTCATACCATGGATCTTTTCTGACCACAATGCTGTGAAACTAGAAGTCAACAACAAGAACAAAATTTGGAAAGACCACAAATACATGGAAGTTAAATAACATGCTACTAAACAATGAATGGGTCAACCAGGAAATATAGTAGAAATAAAAAATTACATGGAAACAAATGAAAATGAAAACAGAATGGTTCAAAACCTTTGGGATGCAGTAAATGCAGTTCTAAGAGGGAAGTTTAGAGCAATACAGACCTACTTCAAGAAGCAAAAAAAATCTCAAATAAACAACCTAAACTTCACCTAAAGGAGCTAGAAAAAGAACAGCAAACAAAACCTAAAGCCAACAGAAGGAAAGAAATAGTAAAGATTAGAGCAGAAATAAATGATATAGAAACTAAAAAACCCCAATAGAACAGATCAATGAAACCAGGAGTTAGTTCTTTGAAAAAAAAAAAAAAACAATAAAATTGCTAAATCTCTTGTCAGACTTACCAAGCAGAAAAAAAAAATGACTCAAGTAAATAAAATCACAAATGAAAGAGGAAAAATAACAATAAACACCACAGAAATACACATAAGCGTAAGAGAATATTATGAAAAACTATATGCCAACAAATTGGACAACTAGAAGAAATGGATAAATTCCTAGAAACATACAACCTACCAAACTGAAACAGGAAGAAATAGAAAATTTGACCAGACTGATTACCAGCAAAGAAATTGAATCAGTAATCAAAACCTCCCAAGAAACAAAAGTCCAGGACCAGATGGCTTCACAGGCAAATTCTACCAAACATTTAAAGAAGGTGCCTATTCTTTTCAAATTATTCCAAAAAATAGAAGAGGAAGGAAAACTTCCAAATTCATTCTATAAGGCTAGCATTACCCTGATACCAAAACCTGATAAAGACTCCACTGAAGAGAACTACAGGCCACTGTCTCTGATGAACATAGATGCAGAAATCCTCAACAAAATTCTAGCAAACCAAATCCAACAAGACATTGAAAAAAATCATTCACCATGATCAAGTGGGAATTATTGCTGGTTGCAAGCATGTTTCAATATTCAGAAATGAATCAATGTGATACATCACATCAATAAGACAAAGGAGAAGAAACATGATCTTTTCAATAGATGTAAAAAAACGCATTTAACAGAGTACAACATCCATTCATGATAAAAACCCTCAACAAAGTAGGTTTAGAAGGAACATAACTCAATATAATAAAGGCCATATACAAAAAACCCACAGCTAATATCATCCTCAATGGGGAAAAACTGAGAGGCCTTCCCCTAGGGTCAAGGATGTCCACTCTTACCACTTTAATTCAACATAGTCCTAGAAGTCCTAGCCACAGCAATCAGACAACAAAAAGAAATAAAAGCATCCAAATCAGCAAGGAAGAAGTAAAACTCACTATTTGCAGATGATGTAACACTCTATATAGAAACCCCAAAAGATTCTACCAAAAAAAATACTGGAACTAAAAAAAATGAATTCAGTAAAGTCACGGTATGCAAAATCAATGTACAGAAATCTGTTGCATTTCTATACACTAACAACGAAGCAGCAGGAAAAGAAATTAAGAAAACAATCCCTTTTACAATTGCACAAAAATAATAAGATATCTAGAAATAAACCTAAGCAAGGAGGTGAAAGACCTATACTCTGAAAACTATGAAACACTGATGAAGGAAATTAAAGATGATGGAAAGACATTCCATGCTCATGTACTGGAAGAACAAATAATGTTGGGGCACCTGGGTGGCTCAATCAGTTAAGTGTCTGACTCTTGGTTTCGGCTCAGGTCATGATCTCAGGGTCTTGAGATTGAGCCCCTCCTTGGGCTGCATACTCAGTGTGGAGTCTGCTTGAAATTCTCTTCTTCTCTCTCCCCTCTGCCCCTCCTCCCCCCTCCCTAAAATAAAAGAAAAAATAATGTTAAAATGTCTATACAACCCAAAGCAATCTGTAAATTTAATGCAATCCCTATCAAAATACCAACAGCATTTTTCACAGAGCTAGAACAAACAATCCGAAAATTTATATGGAACCACAAAAGACCCCAAATAGCCTATGCAGTCTTGTAAAAGAAAAGCAAAGCTGGAGGCATCGCAATCCTAAACTTCAAGTTATATTACAAAGCTGTAGTGATCAAAACAGTATGGTACTCTCACAAAAACAGACACATAGATCAATGGAACAGAATAGAGAGCCCAGAAATGGACCCTCAACTCTATGGTCAACTCATTTTCAACAAAGCAGGAAAGAATGTCTAATGGACAAAAGACAGTCTCTTCAACAAATGGTGTTGGGAAGAATGAACAGGAACAGAAAAAGAATGAAACTGGACTGCTTTCTTACACCATACACAAAAATAAATTCAAAATGGATGAAAGACTTAAATGTGAGACCTGAAACCACAATATCCTAGAAGAGAACATAGGCAGTAATGTCTCTGACATCAGCAGAAGCAACTTGTTTCTAGATAGGTCCCCTGGGGCAAGGGAAACAAAAGCAAAAATAAGCTATTAGGACTACCTCAAAGAAAAAAAAAAACACTTTTGCACAGAGAAGGAAACAATCAACAAAACTAAAAGGCAACCTGTAGAATGAGAGAAGATATTTGCAAATGATATATCCAATAAAGGGCTAGTATCCAAAATATATAAAGAACTTATAAAACTCAACACCCAAAAAACAAATAATCCAATTTAAAAATGGGCAGAAGACATGAATAGACATTTTTCTAAAGAAGACATCCAGATGGCCAACAGACATATGAAAAGATGGTCATCATCACTTATCGTCAGGGAAATGCAAATCAAAAATACAATGAGACACCACCTCACACCTGTCAGAATGGCTAAAATCAGCAACATAGGAAATAACAGGTGTTGGTTGAGGATGTGGAGAAAAAGGAACCCTTGTGCACTGTTGGTGGGAATGCAAACTGGTGAAGCCACTGTGGAAAACAGTATGGAGTTTCCTCAAAAAGTTAAAAATAGAACTACTCTAACTACAAAAACACGAATTCAGAGAGATACATGCATCCATATGCTGATAGCAGTATTATTTACAATAGCCAAACTATGGAGCAGGCCAAGTGTCCATTGATTGATGAATGGATAAAGAAGAAGTATGATATACATGTGTATATATATGTATATATACTGGAATAGATATACCCATATATAATGGAATATTATTCAGCCATAAAAAAGAATGAAATCTTGCCATTTGCAACAACATGGATAGAGCTAGAGAGTGTAACACTAAGCAAAATAAGTCAGAGAAAGACAAATACCATATGATTTCATTCATATGTGGAATTTAAGAAACAAAACAAGAAAGAGACAGAGACAGAGAGAGAAACCAAGAAACAGACTTGTATCTATAGAGAGCAAACTGATGGTTACCAGAGAGGAGGTGGGTTAGGGGATGGGTTAAATAGGTGATGGGGATTAAGGAGTGCACTTGCTGTGATTAGCACAGGGTGATTAAAATAAAAACTTAAAAAAATTTTTTTTTGTACCACAATGCCACTAACTCAACCCTATATTAGTGAGAAAATAAAGAGACCATGGTAAAAGTTCCAAGTCTGTTATCAAGGTCTAGTAGCCACATATAACATCCACTGATGTGAATAGAGTAGAACTAAGAACAAATTATTGAACAGGTGAGTCTAAGTCATCCTCAAAGTGTACTCCCTCTTGGAATAATCTATACTTTAAAGATTTTATTTATTTATTTGAGAGATAGAGAGAGAGCATGTATGCATGTGGGGGTAGAGGCAGAGGGAGAGAATCTTCTTCAAGGTGATTCCCCTTTGAGCGTGGAGCCAGACTCAGGGCTCGATTCCACGACCCTGAGATATGACCTGAGCTGAAACCCAAGAGTTGGATACTCAACTGACTGAGCCACCCAGGAGCATCTAAGTGGATAAATCTTTTTAAAAAATAATAAAAGATATTTAACCATGAGATACAGTATCAGTTTATTGTCCCATAGCACCTGCCATGAGGATGTCAGAAAAGCAACTTGGTCAGCTTCTTCTAGCTCCTCCCAGCCACCTGAAATCTATGCCTAAAGTTTAATGATGGAATATTGGTCTGTGTAGTATAAGAATTGATAATCACTCAGCTATCCCAGCAAATTCATTGCCAACCATTAAATGATTATAGACGATTCACTGTAAACAACACAAGATAGCTTTTCTATGGCCTCTCAAGAAAAAGAGCTAACAGTAAGGCTCAATAGACTTTTTTCTGGCTCATAATCAAAATCTTGCATTTCACAGATAATTCCTTCTCTGAGTGATAGATAATTCCTACTTTGTTTTATATACTTGAGTTTTATCCTTACTACTATCAGCATTAGTAAATTTATATCATATGACAATTACCTGAAATACCTTCATCAATAGCACATCCATGCCTCAGCTATATATTTCTATATCAAAATTCCTCTGGGGTGCCTGGCTGATTCAGTTGGAAGAGCACGTGACCCTTGATCTCAGGGTTGTGAGTTCAAGCTCCATGTTGGGTGTAGAAATTGCTTAAAAAAATAAATAACTTAAAATTTTTTAAATAAAAAAAAATAAAATTCCTCTAAATTAAAATTTGCATATGGATTTTTAAAATCACTTATTTTCTTCCAGTATATAGATTCTGATTTCTTAGAATTTAACCTTAACAGATTCATATTTTGCTTTTTTTTTTTTTTTTAAGTAGTCTACATACCCAGCTTGGAGCCCATCACAGGACTTGAACTCATAATCCTGAGATCAAGACCTGAGCTGAGATCAAGAGTCTGATGGGATGCTTACTTAACCTACTGAGCCACTCAGATGCCCCTCTTTTCTAGCTTTTTTAAATTTTTGAATTATGTTCTATGTTATGGTTTTACTTAGAATTTTGCACATAAAGTATTTTTCTCTGAAAACCATCATTTAGTAATTGTCTTATGTTCCTTACTGCTACCATGAAAACTTTGTGACTTATTTTTAAGCATTCTTTTAAAAAAAAAAAGTTTATTTATTAGAGAGAGAGCTTGTGAGCATGCGAGTGGGGTAGGGGGGCAGAGGGAGAAAGAGTCGTAAGCAGATTCCGTGCTGAGGGCAGAGCTGGACGTGGGGCTTGATCTCACCACCCTGATATCATGGCCGGAGCTGAAACCAAGAGTTGGGCACTCAACCAACTGCACCACTCAGGTGCCCCAAACATTCTTTATGACAACTTCATTGGAATCATGGATGTGAACAAAGATTTGGAATGTGATCAGGTTCACACAAAATTTTTAGGTTGCCCATATCTTGAAACTCACCTTTCTACTGAAATATTAGTGAAATAAACTTCATTTAAAGGTTTATTTGTGAAAAGCAAGTACTAATTGTTATAAAAAACCAAATGCTACTGTGGTTAATTACATGAACAGTGTAGCCAGACTGCTTGGGGTCAAATCCCAGAGCTACTACTTGTGTAACCACAGGTAAGAGATTTAACCTCTCTATGATTCAATTTTCCCACCTGCACAGTTGGGCTAATAATGGTACCTCCCCCATAAGTTTGTTAAGAAGGTTAACAATGAATATATGCAAAGTAGTTAGCGTTGATGTAGTAAGTTTAGTTACTTCTACCCAAATAATTTGTGGGTCTGTTACCTGGGACCTTTATTACTTTCCCTTTTTTAAAAAAATAATTTCTTTTTCTCCCTTTCTTTCATGTAGTTTTCCCTTTTTAGAAGAGTTCTAGATCTCCATTATCATCAAAATGTATTATTTAGTACCGATGCTGACTTACCTCAATTTCCCACAGGAAAACTTAGTTATGACTTTATCAAAGCCCAGGCTGGGATTAGGTAGGTAACACAGATACTTTTTTTCTCAGTCTAGTCTTTCTCTGAATTCTTTCTTCTCATCTTCAACAGATGCCACTTAAGGTGATAATAGAATTGAGAAGCAACTTAGAAAGGAAAAGGCAACCTGCCTTCTAGAGCCCTAAGAGATTTTATGAACAAAACAAAGAAAAATCCAGACATTATATCTAGTAAATGCTCCAGGAGGATAAAAAGGGACAAAAACTTCAACCAATAAAGTAGTTAATATAGAAGTTTTTCCACATCACAACACATTCTGATCTTACTCTGAGAGTGTTTTGCTACTTAATCCTTTCATGGACATTATATGCACTAGAGAGGAGAAGAGCAAGAACAGAATAGAGTTTCAAAGGGAATAAGATAATGGAAATTCAGATGAAAAAGAGGAGATTTTTTTTTTAAAAAGACAAAGTTTTGCAAGGAGGCAATGGGAGCAGGAATGGAAATGGGAAATTCAATAAGAAAGCTGCATAGTGAGAGGTATGGGAATTAATGCAGGGCTTTGTAGATGGCAATAAGTACAGTTCTACTTTAAACAAAAATCCAATGGGAAAAAAAAGTCGGAGAACATATGGGAAAATAACTAGAAAGCTGTTGAAAGGATGAACCAGGAAAGAAGAAAAGAGCTTAAATTCACAACAATGTTTGAGAGAGTGAAGAAAGGTTTTCTTCCTCTTCAAGATTCCCACGTCCTCTGAAAATGTGGTCACTAAGATGCAGCCATCTTTGTGGTATTCACCCCATTTCCTTCCTTTTCATTCAAATAGGCTGAAAATCACTTTTACTAGAAACTTGCCAAATCATATTTCAAAAGTTTGTAGAAGACTTGATGCTCTTCCAATAGTGTCTTGGGGTCGGCTGTTTCATTTGGTCATACACATTTGGCTATCCTTGAATAGCCACAACAGCACCAGGCAAAACGAAACTTTGCTCACCAGGTTGGAGCAAAGGGCTCAGGTTACTTCCTCATGTGACCCAGTTGGCTTGGCTTTCTTCTGTGGCAGCAAACTGAATCTCTAGCTCCAGCCAGCTGTCACAAGGCTGCCAATGGTCAAAGGATGTCCGGGCTCTTAACATAGCCTGAGGATCCATGCACACCTTTGGCCCAAAGAAGCTCCACCACTTGCCACAAGGAGGGCCAGAATAGAACCCAGTGTCCTAGCTTAAAATGCACTTTCACTACAGAGACTAGGTTTACAGACTCTAAACATGGGTATGCAAGGCTTAGTGAAGAGCTTTCACTTACCAGGAGACGCTACTATTTGGGAAACTTTTTTTTCTTCCTTCTTTCCCACTTTCTATTAGATTAACAACGTTTACTGTTTTTTGGTTTTTGTTTTTCCCCTGGCCCTCTCTATCCTTCCCTCCTGCTATACTGTTTGGAGGCTATGATGTTTCATTTCTTTTAGCGGTTTCCACTAATTAAAAAAATATATGATGAGATTTCTCAAACACATACAAATAGAGATAATAATATAAACTTCCCCATGTATTCATCATCACCTTCATCAGGTATAAATAAATAGCCAATTTTGTTACACCTCTGATTGTTTTGTTTTTAAGTGTATTTATTTATTTAAGTAATCTCTGCCCCCAACATGGGGCTCAAACTCACCACCCCAAGACCAAGAGTTGCATGCTTTTCTAACTGAACCACCCAGGCAACCCACACTTCTGATTATTTTGAAGAAATTCTAGATAGCAGGGACACCTACACGGCTCAGTCGGTTAAGCATCTGCCTTTGGTTCAGGTCATGATCCCAGGGTCCTGGGATCGAGTCCCTCATGGGGCTCCTTGCTTAGCAGGGAGGCTGCTTCTCCCTCTGCCTGCCCCTCTCCCTGCTTGTGCTCTCTCTCGCTCTCTGACAAATAAATAAATAAAATCTTTAAAAAGGATAAAATAAATAAATAAAAAGAAATTCTAGACAACATATCATTTTACCTATACATATTTTACTATGTATCTTTACAAGATAAGGATTCTTTTTAAAAAAACATCATTATAATACTATCATCACACCTAAGGAAAATTAACAATAATTCCTTAATATTATCAAATATCTAGTCAGTGTTCATACTTAATTGTCTTCATTGTCTTACATTTTTCTTTTTTTACATCTTCTACCCATCTCTACCTGTTTCATCTCGTAATTTTATTTATTTATTTTTTATTTTATTTATTTATTTTTAAAGATTTTATTTATTTATTTGAGAGAGAGAGCACATGAGAGGGGGGAGGGTCAGAGGGAGAAGCAGACTCCCCGCCGAGCAGGGAGCCCGATGCGGGACTCGATCCTGGGACTCCAGAATCATGACCTGAGCCGAAGGCAGTGGCTTAACCAACTGAGCCACCCAGGCGCCCCTCGTAATTTTATTTTTAATTAAAGAAACTTGTTTTTGTTATTTACTGAGTTTCCCACAGTCTCGATTTTGCTGATTTCATCCTCAGTGTTATTTGTTTGTTTAAAAAAAAAACAAAAATATGTTCCACTGTCTCTTATATTTCTTGTGAAATCATAGTTAGGTCTAAAGTCTTGATCAGGGGGCGCCTCGGTGGCTCAGTCAGTTAAGCGTCTGCCTTCAGCTCAGGTCATGATCTCAGGGTCCTGGGATCAAGCCCCGCATCGGGCTCCCTGCTCAGCGGGGAGCCTGCTTCTCCCTCTCCTCCCCACTTGTGCTCTCTATCTCACTATCTCTGTCTCTCTCTCTCAAATAAATAAAATCTAAAAAAAATTAAAAAAAAAAAAGAAACTGCTCCCCATTCTGTACCCATCCACATGTAGCAGGGTGCCTGAGCAGTCCGGTGTGTTCCCCACATGTCCTTTCTGGCATTATTGCCTCATGGATCATCACTGCATTTGCCCCTCAAGAGTTCCCTGCCCATGATCACATTCTCTGGTTTCTGCTATTGCTTCTAATTCATTGGTGACCCATTTACTTCAAATCCAGTGTCTGGGACTTCTTTTTCTGGAGACAGAAAATTTTTAAGCAAAACTGGTCAGTCTCCTTTACTTACACAGAAGTCATGTCTAATTTGTAGGTGGATAATTTGGATATTACTGGAACTGTTTCTCCTGTCTGAATGACTATAATATGTGGAATCTCATTTGAGAATGAGGCAATTACATATAAACTTTCTTTTTTTTTTTAAGATTTTATTTATTTATTTATGAGAGAGAGCACATGAGAGGGGGGAGGGTCAGAGGGAGAAGCAGACTCCCTGCCGAGCAGGGAGCGTGATGCGGGACTCGATCCAGGGACTCCAGGATCATGACCTGAGCCGAAGGCAGTCGCTTAACCAACTGAGCCACCCAGGCGCCCCACATATAAACTTTCTTAATATTTGCTTTCTGTGTTGGAGCCTATGGAGTGATGGGAACCTAAATGCAATAACATTTTATAGTCAAATTTTAAGAGCTGAATCTGGAAACTTCTTGAGTCTCCAAATCTCCAACATCAGTAGTTAAGATGACTAGGTTTGTTCACTAACCAAGTGACTCTCACCCACCAGCTTTCTAGGTTGGCTGATTCTTTCCTGCAGAATACTTAAAAGGCATTGTCTCATGTAATTCTCACCAAACCCCCATGACATAGGAACTCCTGTTGCAAACCACAACACACCAGCACCTTTTAGGTCACCTGTAAAGAACAAATGCTGCTGATATTAAATCAAAGTGTGCTAGGGTTTTGCTCTAGTCACTGTAATGTGAATATTGATCATTACCATCATCAAGGTTTCCAGGACTTCTAACTAGACAATTACGGAGGGCTACTAAAAAAGTGTGAAGCAGAACCTATAATTTTGGTGGTCTTAGCCTTTCCAGTTGTGAGCTACATGGATGATGTGTGCACATTGGTTGCCCTCTGGACACTCTCTCTGCTTTTGGTGTGTGGAAATTTCCTAGAAGGGGAAATAAAAAGCTAATCCCATGCAGAGGAGACAGAGGGAGAAGAGTAGAAGAAAGAAGTAATAGAAAAGAAAAAGTTTCCTTGACTTAAGACTTACCCATAAGCTACCATATATAGATAACTTAAGTCAGAGGGGAAATATAGTAGATTTACATTCTTGCTGTGTGTTTTATCACAATACCAGAAGACTCTAGCAACAGAGGAAGAACAACATGAAAAACACTGAGAAACAACAACAACAAAAATATTCTGACAGGCTGCTCATCTCCCACACGGTGATATTTTCTCTGGTCAGGTTGCTAATGTTATGGTTGAGAAGGAGGGTGATTGGAGGATGGCAGTAATGAGTATATTCAGGAATAAGTTTTAGAAATTCTTGATGCAGTTCAGTAACATCTTGCTAAATCTCAAGCCTGGTAATTTATATACACTCTCATATAAAAACACAGACACAGGGCGCCTGGGTGGCTCAGTTGGTTGGGCGACTGCCTTCGGCTCAGGTCATGATCCTGGAGTCCCTGGATCGAGTCCCGCATCGGGCTCCCTGCTCGGCAGGGAGTCTGCTTCTCCCTCTGACCCTCCTCCCTCTCATGCTCTCTGTCTCTCATTCTCTCTGTCTCAAATAAATAAATAAAATCTTTAAAAAAAAAAAAAAACACAGACACACTCTTCTGCCCTGGTTCTTTAGTAAAGAGAGGGCAGCTTATAGCTAAAGAGAAAGCTCACATTACAAAGACTTCATTACTTTTACAAAATATGTACCCAAGGACATTTACTAGTGCACTGAGAGCTATTATCATAAATAATTAAAACTAAACTATTCTTCTCTAAATAAATGTATAAAGTACATTGGGTGATTCAGAGCACTAAGCTTTCTCAACATAGTCTTTTGTACACTTACAATGCAAGAACCCATCCAGGTCATTAAAATCAGATTCCCGGTTCTTCCATAGAGACTTTTAGAGCAGATTTGGATGGGGCACAGCGACTTAGGATACTGAACTCCTTCCTACTGTTTGGTTTTTTTCTTCCGTACTACAGTGATTATTCATAAGAGAATGAAAATGTTTATAGACACCTTTACATAAGGGCCCCTCACAGCAGTATTTTATACAAATACTTGGACACATAGTTCAAAAAGTCCGAGTGTCAACCAACATATTTCTCAAGCATCACTGCCAATCACAGAAGCCACTGTGGTTTACGTTGAGGAGTTTCCTTCCAAACAGTTCCCTACTCAAAGAATACAAAATGAAGAGCCATCACAACATCACCAAAAAGATTCCCTATGCCCTTTAACCCAACATACATTCTCATATTTTGCTCAAAACACTGATTTAGATATGTAATAACTTCTTGGCTTGCTCCTGTGTGGATCTTAGAGGAAACTGAGGTTGCCATGAGAGGGAAGAGCTATTTTAGGGTTGATTTCACTAGGCAGGATTCTCCTTGGTTAGTAGACTTCTGAGGTTATCCTGATTTGAGTCTTCTGAAGGTAAGTCACCTTTAGGAATCCCAGCACCTGGAGGTTAGTCTGACCCAATTCAGCTCTTGGAACTGAAGTTAATTCAACAGCAGCTTACAGAGAACCTGACCTAGGTTTTTATTCCTGGGGTCTCTTTAAGTAAAACTAGACCTCTGCTTCCTCTATCCTTCTTAAATCTTTAAAATCAGCAGAGATCCACTCAAGAACGCAGGCTCTGTATATTTGCAGATGTGTTACCTAAAGGCTGTGAGTACACACACTGTCTCCAAATCAAAAGGATTCATGTCAGACTTTAGGAAACCTCATGTCAAATAAACATCTCTATCATGATAGGTTGAAGTAACAACTAAATGATAAACCAAGGCATTTGAGAAGATTTATATGTAACTTCAATTTCAATATCCTGACGCTCATTATCAGTAATCAGAGATAGGCACAGCAAAAAAGTACAAGCTTAATTTTGCCCAAATCTTAAACCCATCCTCTATCAGTTTTTTCATCAAAGTTGCAGTTATCATGGTCTTCTGACTTGCCCTTTTCCCTTCCACCTGCATCACGTCACCACCGGCAGCTTGAACAAATTCAGTAATCTAGAATGTACAAACACATGTGTTACGTCCACTCTCTGGTCTTGATCTCTGTTTATTCTTTCTCTTCCCTTATAAGATTCTAGAGAAATATGTGAACCTGAACAGGTATTTGCACCTATTGGCTCAATTAAGGTCACATTTGACAGATTTGTGTTACACCTTAATAAGATGTTCTATCATCCATTCCATCACGGGTTATGTAAAATAGCAGGCGAATCATCAAAAGGTAACCAACTGGAAGGAGGAAGAATACATAATTAGCAGCCAAGAGGTCGCCGTTGTGAGGTGTTAGAGGCATTGAGAAAGGCCTTCTCAATCCAAACTCTTAATTGGTTCCTACCAGAGGCTGTTTCCACCACGGTGTTTGAAAATGTCACATTACCCTCCCTTGGAGCCGGGGGAGGGGGGTTAGAAAGTGGCTCCTGTGCCATCACGCCCCGTCCCACTCTCAGGCTAGACAGCCTTAATCCACCGTGACTTTCTGTTTTTGCTAAACTCAGATGTGCCCTTGCAGTACTTCTCAATGCGCTGCAGACAGCCGCTATCAACTGTTAGCATTAGCTCTTTAAAAGAATACTATTTGCTATTCTGAGGTTACTTACGGCTTTGATGTCTTTAAACTAAAATGAAATGTCAGGCATAGAAACTTTAAAACTTGGATGTTTATATCAACAGGGTGTAAAACCTGCTAAAATGGGAAAATGTTTCGTAAAGAAGAAGAAAGGAAATGTTGGGGCACGAATTTGGGGCAAGGAGCAGTTCCTTGTAAAATATTCTGGCCAAAGGGAGATTAGACTGCAATATGAATAATCACTTGGGACACACGTGCAGAACTTTTCATAAAGCGGTAATTTTTTAGAATGAAAACACTAGACTGTGAATCCATTTGTTATCCTGTTATCTAGGTATCCTTACCTAGAGACTAAGATACGATATGTTTTTGTAAATATTTAAAATGGAGACCGAAAGGAGAGATCAGGGAATAATTTTATTTTCAATAGTAATGACCCATTCTCACCTCTCATGTGAGGTTTGTCCTGTTCTTCAAATGAGAAAGTGAAGAAGGTAAGAAAGTAAAGAAGGGCAAGTTCAGAAGGCAGAAAAGTGTGAGCCAAAGACAAACTGCACACTGTAAAGCCAGGTGAAAATAAAATAAAAGAATTTTAGTATCATAATTACAGCAGCAAAAACTTCTGCGATCAGGGAATTAGTGGAGTCTCTATTTCAAGTGTTTAAAGCTGGAAGTCTGCAAATTGGGGGCTTGCTTCTGCATTTTGAGTGTCAGCACGGAACTGGCATTTGTCCTTAGGTCAAGTCCTCATTTCTTTCCAGGAAGTACTATTTTGGTAAATCTTTTAGTGATACAAACATAAGCTCAGTCAGTCCCCACACTGCTCAGTCCATTTGGGCTGCTATAACCAAATAGCATAGACTGGGCAGCTTCTAAGCAACAGGAATTTATTTCTCACTCTTCTGGAGGCTGGAAATTCCAAGATCAAGGTAGCAGCGTGATCACATTCTGGTGAGAGCCCTCTTCCTTGTTCACACTTGGTGCCTTTTCACTCTGTCCCACATCGTGGAAGGGGCTAGGGGTCTCCCTGGAGCCTCTTTCACAAGGCATCAAACCCTTCATGAGAGCCCCTCTCATATGACTTAAGTAACTCTGAAAGGCCCCACCTACTAACACCATCACCTTTGGGGCCAGGGTTTCAACATATGAATTTTGCGGGAACATGAACTTTCAGACCATAGCATCACCGCTCAGGGATGCTCTGAATCAGCAAGTTACACAAACGCAAAAACTGACGTTAACGTTGTGCTTAGTCCTTTAAATTAGTTCATTATCGGCGGAACCTTGCCTCTCCAGATAAAGAAAATATTTTCCTCCACAATCTGAATTTCAGCTGCCTCATGCCTGAAAATTATCCCTATCTCTGAAGATATTTGATTGGCTTTATCCAAGCATTTGTTTGCAAGGAGATAAGGAAACCAGATTATGGCAAGTAGGATTTTCAGACTAACCTCTTCTCCAGTTTATGCCTGAGGAAATAGAATCCCAGGAAAATGGATGCATGTGTACACATGTTCCCTGGGTAGTATACAGGACCGGCTACACAGTTTGTGGGCTCAGTACAAAATGAAAATGCACAGCACTTTGTTTAAAAAGCAAGAAACAAATACCATCAAAGCTACTAAAATGTAAAGCTTTTTCCTCTCTTCCATTGTCTCTTTCTCTACCTCTGATGGTATTCTTTATTTGCTACTTAATGTCACTCTCCCTTTAGCACCAGAATACTCACGGGCAAGTTCAGATACTCACAAATATTGACAAAGACTCTCTCCTTGGTCAGACAGTAAGCAGACTCCTCTGACCTTCTTCTTGACCAGGCCGGAACCATGACCCCCATCCTGGCTATATAGCCCAATTGTAACAAGAGTCTTAAGTCAGTTTAGAGAGAATCTCCCACCCTTGATACAGGAGCATCGTGGCCTGCCTTCAGCAAGAATCCTGTGAAGTCAATTAACAAGAATCCCCCTATTGTGGGTATCTCCTCTTAGTAATTCTCCATCCCCAGACTCCTCGCTCTGCTCCTTGGCTATAATCTCCATTGTCCTTGCTGTATTCAGAGCAGAGCCTGATCTCTCAACTCTATTGCCACAGTCTTGACACCTATTGTAATAGTCCCGAATAAAGTATTCCTTATTGCTTTAACAGATGTCAGAATAACTTTTTCTTTAACAGTTATGATCCTGCCACTCAGGATCCGATTCATCATCAGACCCCTGGACCCTTCACCCAGGATCCCAAGTGCACATCTTTGAAGCCTTTGTCTTCAGTCCTGACTGATTGGGGATCCGTTGGTGAGTCTGACTACTAAGTCAGTGCTTTGGATGACAGTCCACTGAAGCACTGTAAGGGCAGATTTTGATTTCTTAGGATTCTGAGTATACTCTCTGAGGCCGGGTTACATGCAGTCACAGGTTTTCCTCTTCGAAAGATACCTCCTGAGCTGGAAATTCTTTCTGGAACTTTCAAAAGGAGATTCACTCCCTGATTCTTGGGTTGGAAATTTCTTCCTAGCACTTTGTTTCAAGCGTGATTTATTTCTTGACTCCTAGGCTGGAAATTTGTTTCCTGGCTCCTTGTGAAGCCTCTTTGTTTTCTCTGTTTGATCCTGCTTCTGCGGTGGGAATGTCTCAGTCAACTGAAGCCTCCTTCTCAAACTCCTGTTAACTATATGCTCTACCACTGTGGCACTAATTCTGCCCACTTTCTTTCTAGTTGATGTGATTTCACAAAGGATAATTTGGAACTTAGGATCTCTCCTAACTGGCTCATCTAAGACCTCTCTTTTTCCATCGCCTCTACTCCTTTTACCACCTTCGATCTTCCCTTCGTACCCTGAACCTTTTGATATGTCCACCTTCCAACTCCTGCCTCCTCCATCCTCCTATCGACCCCTCCAGAGCTTTCCTGTCCCACTCCAGGCCCTCAAATCCCCATAATCACTAGAACTTTAAGCTCCTGCCCCCATTGGAGGCTCTTAAGAAACTCAGGGACCCTGGAAATAACTACCTGAGGCTAAAAAGGTTAAAGAAGGGGCCCCTGGGTGGCTCAGTCGTTAAGTGTCTGCCTTCAGCTCAGGTCATGATCCCAGGGTCCTGGGATCGAGCCCCGCATCGGGCTGCCTGCTCAGGGGGAGCCTGCTTCTCCCTCTCCCACTCCCCCTGCTTGTGTTCCCTCTCTCACTGTGTCTCTCTCTGTCAAATAAATAAATAAAATCTTAAAAAAATAAAAAGGATAAAGAAGGCTGATTATAAATAGACTGGATATTTTATCCACTCAGATGTGCTTTGTAAACATTCAAACAAGGGATTGATGTCCCCTCAAGCTCTCACCTAAAATTTAGTCCACAGGCTCCATAAAATTACGTATCAGAGCAAAAGAAAATCTTAATCTCCTCCACAAGTATTGAGTGGTTAAGCTCAACTTGTCCCATTTGTCAGAAACATAATTCAGATAAAAAGATAAAGTGGAACAAAGATGTGTCCCAAGTATTTCATATAAACCAGTCAGTTTATATTACTGTTTAGAACTTTAATACTGGCTGGGTGCCTGGGTGGCTCAGTTGGTTAAGCGACTGCCTTCGGCTCAGGTCATGATCCTGGAGTCCCGGGATCGAGTCCCGCATCGGGCTCCCCGCTCGGCGGGGAGTCTGCTTCTCCCTCTGACCCTCCTGTCTCTCATTCTCTCTGTCTCAAATAAATAAATAAAATCTTAGAACTTTAATACTGGCTAAAATTTTACAATGAAAGCTATTTGATCTCTATTTGTGTCTATCTGTATGTTTGTGTATATTTATGCATGTATAATGTCATGTATATGTGACATTTTTCTACTTCCAGATGGTATTACCAAATTAATTCACAAAATCCCATAAAGGAACTCTATTCAAATTGGCTTAGAGATAAATACAAACTTAAATGAATAAAATAATCCTAGGGGCACCTGAGTGGCTCCTTTTAAAATTCCCCTTTGGCTCAGGTCATGATTCCAGGGTCCTGGGATCGAGCCCCGCATTGGTCTTCCTGTTCTGCGGGAGGCCTGCTTCTCCCTCTCCCACTCCCCCTGCTTGTGTTCCCTCTCTCACTGTGTCTCTCTCTGTCAAATAAATAAATAAAATCTTAAAAAAAAAAATAATCCTAAAACTATCAGACACATAGAAATTTTTAAAAAATTTTTAAAAAGAAGCATAGAAATTATCCCAATTTTTTTTTCTTTTTAAAGATTTTATTTATTTATTTGAGAGAAAGAGAGAGAGTACAAGCAGGGGGAGTGGCAGGCAGAGGGAGAGGGAGAAGCAGAATCCCCACTGAGCAGGGAGCCCGACTCCAGGCTCAATTCCAGGACCCTGAGATCATGACCTGAGCTGAAGGCAGATACTTATCCAACTGAGACACCGAGGCGTCCCTATCTAGATCATTTCTAAGTAAGATAAACTCCTGAAACATTCATCACTAAATATAAATTTAAGTTTATATATTTTTGGCTTCCTATTTTAATATGGCACAGAGAAGCTAAACATATTTGGGTCTGTTAATAAGTTCTTTTTGCCACATTGAAAAGTTGTACTATAAGGAAACATATACCCATAAAAATTGTGAGATGGAGTGATGGCTAATTTTATGTGTCAACTTGACAGGGCTCAGGGATATCTAGATAGCTGGTAAAACACCATTTCCTCGTGTGTCCGTGAGGGTGTCTGGGAAGAGATAGGGTTTGAATCAGTAGACCGAGTGAAGAAGACTGCCCTTACCAGTGCTGGTGGGCATCATTCAATCCATCAAAAACCTGAATAGAAGAAAAAGGTGAAGAAAAAGAAAATTCCCTCTTTTTACTTGAGCTGACACATCTATCTTCTACTGCTCTTGGGGACATCAGAGCTCCTGGTTCTTGGGCTTTTGGACTCAGACTGGAACTTATACCATTGGTCTCTTAATTTTTAGGTCTTAAGACTCAGACTAAATTAGGGGCACCTGGGTGGCTCAGTCGTTAAGTGTCTGCCTTCGGCTCAGGTCATGATCCTAGCGTCCGGGATTGAGCCCCGCATCAGGTTCCCTGCTCGGCGGGAAGCCTGCTTCTCCCTCTCCCACTCCCCCTGCTTGTGTTCCTTCTCTCGCTGTCTCTCTCTCTGTCAAATAAATAAATAAAATCTTAAAAAAAAAAAAAAGACTCAGACTAAATTATACCACTGGTTCTGTAATTTGTAGATGGCAGATACCACTTCTTGGCCACCATAACTGCATGAGCCAACTCCTATAATAAATCTTCTCTTAAAAGAAAAAAATCTTCTTATATATATATCCATATATATCCTATTGGTTCTGTTTCTCTGGAGAACCCTGACTAATACAAATAATATACTCATAAAATTTGCCAATCTGCTGCAGAATAATGGTATACAACAGACAATTCACAATTCTCTACTTCCCCATTTTCTCTGTTTAATAAAAGGTTACTAATGGCTAAAAATTATAATAAGTATATGTAAATAAAACTACCACAAATAATAAGGGTAAAGAGAAACAACTTAGCATGAATAGAAAGCAAGGAATGTAGGACGTGTTTTCTTTTAGGGAAAAAGAGTAATTTTGTCCTAAATTAAATGACTAGTTATTTCAGAATGAGAAAGAGGAAAAGTGTAGGACAAAAACTGAATGGATATAAAATATTGTAGGTTTGCAGAAAAGGAATCTTAGAAAAGGAATTTTACCTCATGCGGTCAAAGCTGCTTCAGATTCAGCCAGTCAGAGCCGGTTCACTTATAAGGTTTTTTTGTTTTTTTTTAAATGAGCTTTGATATCAAAAGCACACTAATACAAAACTAGATTTTGGTTTTCTCCCTATTAAAAATGATAAAATTTTCTTGGATTATTGGTCTGCTCTTGATAAGAGATTGTAAAAGGTTTTTCTTTACCTTTTGAATAATATGTCTAGGAAATAAAGATTTTGTGTCTTATCAGAATAAGACACAACTTTAGGTCAACTTTTATCATGTCCTCAGTTATTTAAGAGGACCAAGTCTTCTCACTTTTTAAAAGAGCTAAGGTTTTTTACAATCAGGTTACCTCCTATAGTTACTTTTGAATTCTTTTATTGTCATTTTGGTTAAATAGGTAGCTCAGGATTGTTTCACAGTGATCTAGGATCTTATTTAATCAACTGTTCAAACTTGTTGACATTCTGCCTTCCCAAAATCAAATCCTAAGTGAAATCTTGATCCCAGACTATGAGATTTCCAAGAGGGCCTCTGGAAAATCACAAGGGATTTGTTCTTTCATTTTGTAAAAAGAGAGATGCCAAAAAATAATTAGGTTTATTCATACATTGAATGGCATAAAAAAAATGATTGTCAAGTAAGAAGGGATGCTTAACCTTCCCTAGATTATATCTCTATGGGTAAATGTCATTAATATAAATATTTCAGGAATTCTACAAAGTTCATAGCAATTTATTAATATTCTCACTGTCCATAATATGACCAGTATAATGTTATCAATTAAAATTCCAGTTATTATTCTTAAATGTTGTATGCTACAGAAATAACCCAAACCCCTGGTCAAATTAACTCACATTGGATCTTCAACCATAGCCTTTTTAAGTCTTTTGTTCACAGGTAGTTATTGCTTTACTCTGATGCTTTCTTGAAAGTGTTTGGAATCAATTATAGGTCAGAGTGTTTCATCCTCAACAAAAAGTGACTGTCTCAGAGAGACATGGAGAAGAATAGGATGGATACTCCAGGACACAGGCTTTTTGGTGCCGTTGCTTAAAAAACTTTGAGGCCATACCACTGAACTTCTTAATCAAACTTTTAGAAAGACTCCTCTGAGCCTTTTTCTTAACTAGGCCTTGGCCTTGGCCCCCATCCCTGCTGGGTCTGAATACCCAGGTATAGGATGAATCTTGCTAAGTCAGTTTAAAGATAATCCCCCATCACTTGCTATCTGATCAGATTCCTCAACCCCCACCCTTTATACCTGATCACCGTGGCCTGCCATCAGCAAGAATGCTCTCCTGTCAGTTTAACAATCCCGCTACCTTTGATGTCTCCTCTTAGTAATTTTCCATCTACTGACACCTCCCATTCTGTTTCTTGGCTGTAAATCTCCACTTGTCCTTGCTGTATTCAGAGATGAGCCTGATCTCTCTCCCCTATTGCAATAGTCGGGACACCTATTGCAACAGTCCTGAATAAAGACTCCCTTACTATTTTAATAAGTGTTAGAATAACTTTTTCCTTAACAGAACTTCAGGTTCCCATCCTGAGACTCAGCACATGGCCTGTGGGATTCCCTTCCTGTGACTTCGGGAACACACGCAGTGCCTGCCTGGGGGCAGCAAAGTCAAGACAGGTGTCAAGAAGCTCAAGATACCTGGATCAGAGATGAGGAAAGGCTGAAGCTTCCCTGTTTCTCTGGGTCAGAGGGCAAGTTGGAGACTTCAGTGGCATATCCACTTGGAGACACCTGTGCCCAGCAGGATGGACATTTCATGAGGGTCACTGGTATCACAGGCAAAAAGAAGAGGCTTGTATGGAAAAAGCAAAACCAAAACCAAACACAAAAAAACCGAGAGATCTGTTCTGCAGCACATGAGGAAATCCCCTAAGAAATTTCCAGAAATAGCAGAGGGAAGACGTAAAAGGACTACATTTCAGCAAATGAATCAGTGATAATTTAGTTACAAAAAAGAAATATAATTTCATTTTAAAGTTACACACTGCTGAGGCCAAAAAGTATGGGTGGCACGTTCCAGAAATTATAAATAACCAGGATTATCATTCCTATTCTAAAACACTCACACACACAAAATCTATGGCTATTCACCACTTTAAGAAGCAAAATAGAGGGGTGCCTGGGTGGCTCAGTTGGTTAAGCATCTGCCTTCGGCTCAGGTCATGATCCCAGGGTCCTGGGATGGAGCCCCGCATCGAGCTCTCTGCTCAGCAGGGAGCCTGCTTCTCCCTCTCCCACTCCCCCTGCTTGTGTTCCCGCTCTCGCTGTGTCTCTCTCTGTCAAATAAATAAATAAAATCTTAAAAAAAAAAAAAAAAAAAGAAGCGGGCGCCTGGGTGGCTCAGTCGTTAAGCGTCTGCCTTCGGCTCGGGTCATGATCCCAGGGTCCTGGGATCGAGCCCCACATCGGGCTCCCTGCTCTGCGGGAAGCCTGCTTCTCCCTCTCCCACTCTCCCTGCTTGTGTTCCTGCTCTTGCTATGTCTCTCTCTGTCAAAAAAATAAATAAAATCTTTAAAAAAAAAAAAAAGAAGCAAAATAGAAATGATTTCTCGGCTATGATACTGAAAGCTCAGGCAACAAAGGAAAATATAGACAAACTGGACTTCATAAAAATTAAAAACTTTTGTGCATCAAAGAGTAAAAACGGAACCCACAGAATGGTAGAAAACATTTGCAAATTGCATATGTGATAAGAGATTAATATTCAGAATATATAAAGTTACATAAAGGTGTGGATAGGAGTTATTGCTTAGTGGGTATAGAGTTTCAATATGGGATAATGAAAAAGTTCTGGAGATGGTTAGTGATGATGGTTGTATAACAATGTGAATGTTCTTAATGCCATTGAAAATGGCTAAAATGGTAAGTTTTATGTATATTTTACCATAAAAAAAAAAAAAAGAATAACCTAACTACCAAAACCCCCGAATTTATTAAACTAGTAAGTTGGGAGATGGTTTGGGGCTATAAAAGGATTTCTCAATTTTCAAATGATCTCCTTTAAAGAAGCTCTTTCCTAGAACTATCCCATCTTTTCACAAATCATTAAACATTTGTTAAAGCAGTTAAAAGTGAGTAAAAGGAAAAGAAAATATACTAGAGACCTTTGCAAAACTAGATGTCTCTTTACAAGGCTATTAAGTATTTTGCTTATATGGGTTTTCCAAATGTTTTGTTTTGAAAAAAGGTTTAAAGTTACAGATATAATAAAATGAACTTCCTTATATCTGTCACCAAGGTTTATCAATTTTTAACAATTTGCTACATTACCTTTCTGTCTCTTAATATATATATAATTATTGTAATTATATTATTATTTTTGATAAACTATTAAAGATTAGAGAGTAAACTGCACTTATCATGATTCTTTACCCCTAAATAATTTTATCATGTATTTCATAAAAAAGTGATTTTGTATTATGTAGCTACATTACACTGATCACAATCAGGAAATTCAACATTGATGCACTATTATACAATGCATATACAAATGTTTCCAGTTATCCTCTTTTTTTTTTTTTTTAAGTAGGCTCCATACCCAGCGTGGAGCCTGATGTGCTGCTTGAACTCACAATCCTGAGACCCAGACCTGAGCTGAGATCAGGAGTCGGACACTTAACTGACTGAGCCACCCAAATGTCCCTCCAGTTTTCCTCTTAATGTCATTTATAGAAAAAATAATTATCCTTTCTATCCAGAATCCAATCCAGGATCTGCATTTGAGATGTGTTCTTTATTTTTTTTCTCCTTTTTTAAAAAAATTATGTTATGTTAATCACCATACATTACATCATTAGTTTTTGATGTAGTGTTCCATGATTCACTGTTTGTGTATAACACTCAGTGCTCCATGCAGTATGTGCCCTCTTTAATATCCATCACCAGGCTAACCCATCCCCCCACCCGCCTCAGTTTGTTTCTCAGAGTCCATAGTCTCTCATGGTTCGTTTCCCCCTCCGGTTTCCCACCCTTCATTTTTCCCTTCCTACTTTCTTCTTTTTTTTTTTTTTTCAACATATAATGTATTATTTGTTTCAGAGGTACAGGTCTGTGATTCAACAGTCTTACACAATTCACAGCACTCACCAGAGCACATACCCTCCCCAGTGTCTATCACCCAGCCACCCCATCCCTCCCACCCCCCACCACTCCAGCCACCCTCAGTTTGTTTCCTGAGATTAAGAATTCCTCGTATCAGTGAGGTCATATGATACATGTCTTTCTCTGATTGACATTTCTCTCAGCATAATACCCTCTAGTTCCATCCACATTGTTGCAAATGGCAAGATTTTTAATCTCTTTTAATCTGGAACAGTTCAGCCTTTCCCAACCTAAATAATTTTGAGTACAGGCCAACTATGGCGTGTCCCTTGCTTGAGGTTAATCTGATTCATTTTTATGATTAGTTTCAGGCTATGCACTTTTGGCAGGAATACCACATAGGTGATGTTGTGTCTTTCTGAGTGCATCACATTATGAGGCACATGACACCAGTTTGTCCATTCTTTTGCATTCTCTCTTGGTTAAGGGAGCGTCCACCAGGTTTCTCAACTATAAGGTTACCCTTTGTTACCCTTATTTTTCCCTTTGTTGTTGTAATTTGTGGGGAAGTACTTTAAAATGAAGTAAATATCCTGTCAAAGTTGAACTCAATGGTTTTCACATCTACTGATGATTCTAGTCCTAATTAATTATTTCTATGATAGTTGCAAAATGGTAATTTTCTAACTTGATCATTTCTTTTACGAGATAATTGTTTTAAAATGTAATGTTTTGGGGCACCTGGGTGGCTCAGTCAGTTAAGCATCTGCCTTGGGCTCAGGTCAGGATCCCAGAGTCCCCGGGATCAAGCTCCTGCATCCAGCTCCCCACTCCATGGGAAGCCTTCTTTTCCCTCTCCCTCTTCTCCTCCCCCCCACCCCCCCACCCCCATTCTCTCTCTCTCACTCTCTCAAATAAATAATCTTAAAAAAAGTTGTAATGTAATTTAATGTAATTAAATTTATAAATTAATGTAATTAATTTATTATGTGTAATAAATTATAATTTTATGTATTGTGTATAATTATGTACAATTGTAATAAATTTATAAATTAATGTAATTTAATTTAAATGTAATTTAATTTTAAATATTTTGTAGCAAATAAATGCATTCTTTTATATGGCAGATATATTGGAAATAAATCTGTATTATGACTGTGGATGTGAAAAAAAATGCATTACATTTTTGACCACAGGCGATATAAAAGAAAAAATTAAAGAGGTATGGGAAAATGGACAAATATTTTAGTTTTCTTTCCAAAAAGTAGGGGCTTCTTTTGGATGAAAATAGTCATCTAAGACCACACTAGTCTTTAATATAAAGAGGGCTATTTCTGGGCACCTGGCTGGCTCAGTCGTTAAGCGTCTGTCTTCAGCTCAGGTCATGATCCCAGTGTCCTGGGATTGAGCCCCGCATAGGGCTCCCTGCTCAGCAGGAAGCCTGCTTCTCCCTCTCTCACTCCCCCTGCTTGTGGTCCCTCTCTCACGGTCTCTCTGTCAAATAAATAAATAAAATCTTTAAAAAATACTAATAAATAAATAAAATAAAATAGAGGTCTATTTCCAAGATATAGGTTTAGAGAGTGAAGATAACTTTTTAAGGAAGTCTGATTATTAATAACCGAGCAGATAATAACATCAATTGATAACAATTAGGGATTAGTGAGAAAGATTTGTTCTGGATATTTACTTCTTTAAAGCTTATTTTAAGTATTATCTTAAAATGGGGTGTAGTGATTCTAATTGTATTTAGCTCTTTTTTAGAAGTACACTTACTGTGATCTACAGAACTAAGGGATCCTTAGTCATGTAACAGCAGGATATAGCAATTGCACGTAATAAACTAGCAAGAAAAATCTTCCAATGCTGAACTTGCAAAAATAAAGATATTAAGTGAGAAAAACCTTAAGTCAGTGGTTCTAAACCCTAAGAGCACGAAAGAAACACCTGGGAGCATTTAAAATGCTCAGATTCCACCCCTCCCCGCCCCCACTTCAACCTAGTCATACCGGCCTAGCATGGGTGTGTTGAAAAATCTCCCCAGGTGGTTCTAATGTGCAGCCAGGGTTGAGGACCAAGACCTAAATCCACCACCTGTTAAGGAAACAATTAAACCTCAGGCTGGTTAAAGCTTCCTGCCCAGTTCCCCATTGCTCTTTTCATCCTAGGCTAAGATCTTTGGTTTTTCCCAAAGCCCATTGGGGTATGACTAGAAGCCCTCTTTCAGCAGCTGTACCCACTTGTCTTACTTACCTCTTATAGTTCCTCCTTTGGGGTTGGACATACAATAAATATTTCCATTTCTCTGGATTTTTCTCCTGCAAAGAGTCCCTTTCATTTTTTTTAAGTTTTTATTCTAATTCCAGTTAGTTCACATGTAGTGTAATATTAGTTTCAGGTGTACAATACAGTGATTCAACACTTCCATACAACACCTGGTGCTCATCACAAGTGCACTCCTAATCCCCATCACCTATTTAACCCATCCCCCACCCACCTCCCTTCTGGTAACCATCAGTTCTCTATAATTAAGAGCCCATTTCTTGATTTGTCTCTTTCTTCTTTGAATCCCTTTCGTTTTAAGGGTTTCTAATGCAACAAACAAAATAATAAAACATACATTGTGGAAACTGTAAATATTGTGAAGATTTCAGTTAATTCTTAAAGCATCTATTGCTATTTGAAATATAAACAAAATTCACCTTGCTGTTTTCCCTTCCTAGCCTCTGTTCTTTGATAATATAGAATAAGTCTCTATACTTTCATTATATTATTTTTACTCACCAGGGCTTAAGTTCACTAGGATTCAACATTCCTTTTTTTTTTTTTAAGATTTTATTTATTTATTTGACAGAGAGAGACACAGCGAGAGAGGGAGCACAAGCAGGGGGAGTGGGAGAGGGAGAAGCAGGCTTCGCGCTTAGCAGGGAGCCCGATGCGGGGCTCGATCCCAGGACCCTGGGATCATGACCTGAGCCGAAGGCAGACGCTTAACGGCTGAGCCACCCAGGCGCCCCTAGGATTCAACATTCCTAATAAGAATCCCCAAACTTTCCATCTGATACCCTTCTTAGAGGTCCCAATCATTTTACTAAGGCAAATATATCAGTATATAAATTTATATGCGTATATATGTGTGTATACACACACACACGCTGGTTGTATAGAGCAGAATATTCAGTTGCTGTAGGACTCCAGTTTTATACGTCAGGGGAACTGGTTTATTCAATCTCTAATTTCCCTGTTTTGCATTGGAAAACACTCCCCTATAGTGCCCTGCTGCTACATATGGAAAATCGTAATAGGTAAAAGGTAAAATACATGTAAAACTAAAATCTAAGCCAATGAGATCCAAGTTTTTTTGATTAATTAAATTCATTTTGCAACATGCCCAGCAGCAATTAGAAACACTGAATGAGAGTGAAAACAGAGGGAAACATAAATATTAACAGTCATGGTAAGTTCTGCTGATGAGTAGTTATAGGAATTTCTTGAAATGCTTCTAAATCCTAATATGAATATTTTAACACCACAAAATACATGTTTGAGGTAAGTCAGTGTTATAAACTCTTGTCCAAATGTAAAACATATTTCTGAATCTCTAATTTCAGCAAACTTATGTTCATTTAAGTAAAAAGGCTGGGAAAGTATAGTTCTTTCAAGTTTAACACAAGAGTTCTATTTAATCAAATATTTCCATCTTTGAACAGGTTGAAGCATTTGGCTGATTTGGCTTCCTTGGTCACAATAAGTAACCCTGGACCATGCTTGTTTTCCATGGTCTCCCCATAGAAGATTGACTCTACCAGTGGAAGTCTCTCGATATTGTACGTTGGCAAAGAGAGAAAAGAGATCAGCTGTCTTAGTGCTCTGTCATTTTTCATCCAACATGCAAGTTGCCATTTTTCTTTAACTTGTTTACTTTCTCTCCACTTCAAAATGATACACAATCATACTAAGAAAACTACACCGAACCTCTCCTGTTTTACTCATTTGTGAAATGGAACTATGACTTCTGGCCTCTCATTTGTTGTTTCATGACACCTTTACAATAAAATAACTGAAAAAAATGCCACCATGCTAGTTATAATGGAATTTAATCTATGCAATTAGATATTAGAAATTCAGAAGCTGAATCTGGCCAAAAGGCTTAGTATGATTCAGGAGAAGGTAAGGTTTGCCCCAAACCCACCCAGTGTAAAGCTACATGATTTTGAAGAGACCACTAACAGAATAAAATACCATGTAAACTAGGAGTTAAAAACAAACAAGCAAAAAGACGTAGAATAAAGTCCCAGAATCCAAAAAATAGCCTTTGGATAGGAAACACTTGATTACCTACAGCTTTTTACTTCTTGAATTACTCTTCACTAAAAGTTAGCTACACTTAGGGTAGGGTGTTGGGAGTTTCTTTCCAAAGTGATCTTAAGGCTCTTTAGCTTCAGTAAAGAAGCTATCATGCTCCCTAATGCTCATTTATTTGCCTTTAAAGGTCCATAATTGCATACAAAATGCTACATTTCTTTTCATTTGAAAAAAAATGTGCCTGATGAGTTGTTTTTTTTTAAGGTTTTATTTATTTATTTGACAGAGAGAGAGACACACAGCGAGAGAGGGAAACAAGCAGGGGGAGTGGGAGAGGGAGAAGCAGGCCTCCCACTGAGCAGGGAGCCCAACGTGGGGCTCGATCCCAGGACCCTGGGATCATGACCTGAGCCGAAGGCAGATGCTTAACGACTGAGCCACCCAGGTGCCCCTGCCTGATGAGTTTTATTACTTCACTTCAGTACAACCATGCCGAACTCAGACAAGCGCCTTGTAATCTCCTTCTCTCAGCTCTTCAGCAATGCAGGAATCTCCCTGAGCTGACTGACTTCCTCTATTAGGGGGTGTCTTTGAACATTAAGTGCGTAGTAGCTTTTGATAATGGAAGGGCTTCCACAGAGGCAAGGCTAAACTCACAATAACTGACTTCAGGTATAATAAATAGCACCAAATGCAGGGACCTTTCTATATCAGAAAAGGCCTATGCTTATTTGAGCCATTAAGTCAAAAGACAACTTCTAAAACCCTGAGTCAATGTGACAATAATCTGGTTTAAGGTTTTGCTATCTTCTGAACACTTGGTTTAGCCATGATGAGAGAAGAAAAAATAATTATTTTCCAGCTTTATTCTTTATTTTAAAAGAGATTATTAGGGGCATCTGGGCAGCACAATCAGTTAAGCATCCAACTCTTGGTTTCAGCTCAGGTGGTGATCTCAGGGTCATGAGATCAAGCCCCTTGACAGGCTCCATGCTCAACTCAGAGTCTGCTTAAGATTCTCTCTCTCCCTCTCCACCCCACTCTCTCTCTAAAATAAATAAGTATTTTTTTAATAAAGGAGATTATTACAGTAAACCCCACTACTTATTATCTAACTTTAACAATTATCATTTTGCCAGTCTTGAGGAAAAAGAGTTTGGTTGTTTTTTTGTTTATTTTTATTTATTTTTTGATAGAGAGAGACAGCGAGAGAGGGAACACAAGCAGGGGGAGTGGGAGAGGGAGAAGCAGGCTTCCCTGCTGAGCAAGGAGCCCAATGCGGGGCTCGATCCCAGAACCCTGGGATCATGACCTGAGCCGAAGGCAGACGCTAAACGGCTGAGCCACCCAGGTGCCCCAAGGAAAAAGAGTTTTAACACTAGGGAGAGGTAGCATAATTAAGACAGTCACAGTAAAAATACGACAAGGTGATCTGAAAAATTAAACAGGAGAAAATGAAAGGAATGCTAGTCAATTGTAAGAAACTTCCTTTCTGCTGGCCCAGCATTCAGTTTTGTTCAATACTGTGAAATTAATTACTGCACGGTAAAGAAAATTTTCCGCTGAAACAACAACATAAACATTGCCTTTACTGTGGATTTTATGAGACCTTGACTGGGAAGAGTGGTACTTTACTTCTTCCAAGACTACTGCAGAGTTCTAATTTCAAAAGATTATGGTGGATGTGAGAAATAGGAAAAGGGAACTCTTCTCTTTCCAGAGGCATTTTGTGACAGAAAAGGGCCCCAGATGAGGCCTGGAAAGATTGAGGTTCTATTCTCAACTCTGCCAATAGGTGGCTGGGTAACCACTAACAGAATAAAATATTATAGAAAATAGGAGTTAAAACAAAAAAGATGTAGAAGGAAATTATGCAGAGTCCAAGAGCATAGTAAACTAAAGCGGATTAAGGTTTAAAATGGCTATACTGCTTTAAAAAAAAAAAAATTGAACCTGAATCTAATCAACCCCCAGGTTGAACCATCACTTACAGGGGATAGAAGAACAAGTCATAGAACTACAAGGAGACAGCCAAATCCAGAATGATGACATTCTACAGGGAAAAAAATGAGCCAGTTTCTAATACAAATTAATGCATAAAAAGAAAAAAGTGAGGAAAATGGGGAGGGAGGAGGCTCTTACAGAATAAAAGAGATTTAAGAACCATAACAAATAAATGCATCGTGTGAACAATTTTTGGATCCTAATTTAAACAAACCAGCTGGAAAATACACCTTTGAGACAGCTGGGAAAATTTGAAGATGGCCTCAGTGTCATATAGTAAGCAGTTACTCATAATTATGTTAGGTATGATAATGGTGTAGTGGTTATGCTTTTTTAAAAAATCTTGTTAGAGACCTTTTACTGAAGTATTTGCAAGGGAAATGACATATCTGAGACTTTCTTGAAAATTTTTCAGCAAAAAGAAGAAAAGGAAGAAAGGAAAGAAAGACAGAGGAAGTAAAGAAAAAAAGAAAGTATGTGGGGAAGGATAGATGAAACAACATTGATAAAATGTTAATTATTGTTGAAACTGGATAATTGGTACATGGGAGTTCATTACACTTTTTTTCTACTTTTGTGTATGTTTGAAAATTTCCATAACTAAACATTTTTTAATGGATGCTTTGGTGTATTTGGGCAGATATAATATTGATGTCATTCCACCCTGCTCCCTGGGATTTATAGACTGAGAAATTTTCATCCTATTTTAAAGCAAACAATGTAGGAGCTCTTAAAGGACACATAATGTGATTTAGGTTGGACTTATTCTAGCATTGTTTTTGTGTCATAATTTACTGTAGTTGAAGGGCTATTTATTTCCTGCTTATTCACTAACACAACCTTACCTAGCTCTTGAATTCTGTGCTTTATGAAATACCATTTATAAATTAAACATTGCATGAGTCCCCAAGGCAGGCCACTTAGATGAAACAGAAGGAGTTTTTATACCTCTGGAATGCCCATGCAAGTACATTTCATTCCAAGAACATACTCACTGACTTAGGTGAAAAGGCACTATGGAAATTCTAAGCTTTACTAGGTAAGTGAACAAAACTTGTCAACTCAAGGTCTTAGACCTGGACAAATATGAATTATGGTGCTCTCCTCAACACCCAACACCAATTGAACCTCCTTCAATGACGAATTCTGATTCCATCTAGGGCCTCTGCCCATATAAGCAAACTCTACTAAGCAGGAGTTGGCAGGGTTGTGACTTTCTTATGCCTACAACGTATCTCTCAGAATGCAACGTTCTGACAAAGATCTCCTCATAGGTTTTTGATATGAAGAAAGCAGACATCAAAAAACTAATTAATTTGATCTGAGGTTGGTTTTAAAAAATTAGCCAAGTTTTTGTACACTAATTTCTTTCAGGTAACTTTTTACCAGAATTCTAAAATTCTAGAGTAACTGTTAAGTTATGAATGGACAAAAATGTGGTTAATTTTTTCAAAATTGAAAGAAAAGCAGTAATTCTTTAAAGGTCTTTAATACATCTCCAGTGATACAGCTTCAAATACCCCTACTCTGTTGAATAGCAGTGAGGCATAGGAAAATTGAGGCAAGTCAGATAGAGGTCAAGAATAGGTTCTAGAATGAAAACACTACCAACAACTAATATACATTAAGATATATCCCTTAAAACAGCTGGCATTTATTTTTCAATAGAAATGTGCAAATATGCACATAAGTGTATGGGTCAATGGATTTTTCACAAGTCATGGGGATGAGAGGTACAGCAAAGGGAATATAGTCAATGGTCAACAGCACTGTACGGTGACAGAGGGGAGCCATACTTGTGGTGAGCATAGCATACAGTCGTTGGATCACTATGTTAGACACCAGAAACTAATGCAACATTATATGTCAACTGTACTTCAATTAAAAAAATTAATTAAACAAAGAAAATTTATAAAAACAGTATGCAACAGGGGCACCTGAGTGGCTTAGTCAATTAAGTGTCTGACTCAATTTTGGCTCAGGTCACGATCTCAGGGTGTGAGATTGAGCTCCGCGTAGGGCTCTACACTCAGCGGGGAGTCTGCTTGAGATTCTCACTCTCCCTCTCCCTCTGCCTCTCCCCTCACTCTCTTTCTCTCTCCCTCTAAAACAAACAAACAGGGCGCCTGGGTGGCTCAGTTGGTTAAGCGACTGCCTTCGGCTCAGGTCATGATCCTGGAGTCCCTGGATCGAGTCCCGCATCAGGCTCCCTGCTCGGCAGGGAGCCTGCTTCTGCCTCTGACCCTCCCCCCTCTCATGTGCTCTCTCTCTCTCATTCTCTCTGTCTCAAATAAATAAATAAATAAAAATCTTAAAACAAACAAACAAAACAAACCACATTATGCAGCAGCCCCCCCCTTATACACCAACAAGTCGCAACTATAGCCTCATTGTCTGCACTATTTTGTGCTCTTTCACCACATTTTATTTTTGCTTGTTTTAAACTTTACATAAATGGAATCATGCAGTATGACTTTTTCATATCGACATTCTTTTGCTCAACATTGTTTGTAAAATATATTCATATTGTTGCGGATGCTATTATTTTCACTGCTAGAAAGTATTTCGTTGTATGCATACCCCATAGTTTATCCATTCTCTGTTGATGGGCATATGGGTTATTTCTAGTTTGGCAAATTACAAATTGAGCTGTTATGAAATTCTCATACTATTTTTTGGTGCACATATGAATACATGTCTCTGAGTATATGTAGATGGCATTTATTTTAATGAAACCTGAGATTTACAGTGCAGGGATCGTATTTCTCTGTGGTCCCAGGACAAACTAGTGGCTGGTACTCAGTAGATAATAAATCTTTGCTAAATGAATGAATGAATAGATGCCTTCTGTGGCCAATTAGCTTTCCTTCAGGACTTACAGCCACACCACACAAATTAGTATATTTTGGGGTATCATTCAAATCTTTCTATTTATAAACAGATGTCAATTTTCCTTTCAGTTAGGTTTTGTCACAGAGGTTTTCTATATTGTGTATGTGTGTATTGTAACTGAAATGATTGATGCCCTGAAGGCCTTTCAAAAAACAACATGCATATTAAGACTGCCCTCTGCCTAGAGCTGTTTACAGCTTGCTGTTTGCTTTGTGAACTGCCTGACACTTTTGCTCAGAGTCATTTATTACTGAGGCTGCATTCTATATTTATCTGTCCGCTACTCTTTTTCCAGGATACCATAACTCAACTTTTTAATTTGAATTAGCTCTGGTTATAATACTAGTCCTCACAAGTTACATAAACTTTAAAAAAATGAACTTTAAACTAAAATTTTGACTTTTATCTTTCTGCAATGTAGGCGTGGGACAAAAAAGAGCATTTTTTGAGGCTATATTTATATGAAATGGGAAATGCTATGGCATATGCTGCAGGTGCTGATATGTAGCCAGAAGAAATGGCTAGCAATATTAGTATCTTACCTTACTTTCCTCTCTCTAATTCAGAAAATGTTACTTTTTATTGTGGGTGGCATTAATTAATATAATGAGAAGATGATGGACTACACAAAAAAAATATCACAAGCTCTTCATTCAGCTACAGACACTGACAAATTGCCCACTTGGGTGGATTTCTAGAGTTACAGGGCTCAGGATTATAGGATTCTTACATTAGCAATCCTATAGACCAGGAGACCCAACATTGTTGGTAGCTCAAAAAAATTAGCTCTAAAAACTTAAAAATTAGAAACAATGTATGAGGGGTGCCTGGGTGTCTCAGTTGGTTGGGCGTCTGCATTTGGCTTGGGGCATGATCCTAGGGTCCTGGGATTGAGCCCCAAGTTGGGCTCTCTGCTCAGCGGGGAACCTGTTTCTCCCTCTCCCTCTGCCCCTCCCCCTGCTTGTGCTCTTGCGTGCTCTCGCTCTCTCTCTGTCAAATAAATGAATAAAATCTTAAACAAAAAAGAAACAATATATGATTTGCTACACTTTTTTGCTGAAGACAAAATACCTTCATGAAGAGACTGATTTAGAGATGTCAACCCGAAAGTCTTTAAAAGGAAGGACACATCTAAAAAGGACAGTCACTTTCGAAGGTTTGTCCAATTAACTTAGAAATACCCTTGACATTTTTCCTCTGGGAAGAAAGACTTTGGGTGACAGTTTTTTATACTGCTGTTGTTTGGGGTTGTGGAATTTTCTTCTTCGTTGTTTTCAAGCCTTTAAGCAATGAGAAATGGCCTTGAACTTAAGCTCTGGAGTTTTATATCTCCTTGCATGCATGTAGCTACTTTTTGGGTCATTGTACTTGTAGTTTCCTCTTTTTTCCCCTCTTAAAGTCACTTTGATATCTCATCATCATTTAAAAACTACTGTTCCCAAAGGCTTCTCCTAGTTATCTTTTAGATGACTGATTACTATCAAAAGAGGAAAAAAAGTAAAATAAACTTTAAAATAAACCTAAAAAGAAAAGGGAAAAAATCCAAACCATTTAAATCAGTGCCATAAAACTATTTTGGAAAACCAGCTTTCTATATTTTAATGCTTTCCATGTCTGAGGCATTTCTCCAGACTTTGGTGCTATAATTGTAACACCATCTTGACACTTCTACTTTTAAGCCACAAAGTTTGTGCCTGTTCTTTTTCAAAGAGAAAAAGTTGGAGCCAAGTGACCACTATGCATACTCATGACTCATAGGTAATGGAGGGAGCAGGGAAAAGTCCACACTGTAAAAGCAGATCCAAGCCTCTGCTTCTTGACGGTATATGGAGTGGGGAATGTGGCCAGAGCACTGAAGAAAGGAGCATGGCTGAAGTTTACACCTGCTCTGATAAGGGGGGGGGGATGGGGAGACAATACCTGCAGGGCAAAAGCCAGAAGGGAAAATTCCTTTCTGAGATTTAGAAAATAGAGCCCCTGCAGGCATATGAATTGCCCTCCTTAAGAGTAGAGCCCTTAGAAAAGAGCCCCCTTTCCCAGTTGATGTAAGGGAGTATCAGGCTAGATGTCAGCCCTCCTCCAGCCCTCGGCCAATGCTCTGTACTGGACACAATCTGGATAATCACAGGTTTCAAACATTACTGCATGGCAGCCTTGCAATTTACCAGTTCTCTGGCTATCCCATCCCCAAATGGACTTTGTTTGGCCATGTCTGAATCATCCATATATGACCTTCCAGGCAGCTGCCCCGGTGCAGGAACTCTGAGGCATAAGCAGGTCTCCAAACACATAATATGGGATTGGTAGAGAAGGAGACAGGGAGAGATAGTGATAAACAGACTCATCTCAAGAACTTTAAAAAAACACACAGTCAAAAATAAAAACTAAGGAGCTGTAATAGGCAGAGCTGGGGAAACTGTAACAGATGAAAACAAGGAAAATTATATTCACTAAGTGCCTCTCACATGCCAAGGTACTGTTAGATGCTTTATTTTTAAATACCTCTTAATCATCAAGAAACCCTGTACATGACATATTACCTTCTTTCTCCCGACAGGGAAAAAAGCTAAGGCTAAAAGAGGGTATGTCAATTGCTCAAGGCCACATAGGTAGTGAGTGGTAGTCTCAGCCCCCAAATATTACAACTCTTACGACTAGCTCTTTCAGGTCTCACACACTCATACCAACGATCTCCAGGTCTGAAACAGGAAATCTGGGTCTGATTGGCATAGCAGAGACTACTAATTGCCTTCTAATATCCATCCTTTGCTTCTTTTTTAAAAGGAGAACTAATTTTAGCTGAGCACACAGCCACTCAGCTAACAGAGTAAATTTCCCAGCCCCCTTGCCCATAGGTTACACAACTGCATTTCGGCCAATGAGATGTAAGCGGAAATGCCAAGTGGAACTCATGGAGGCCATACATCTTTTTGGTCTCCTTTCTCCTTAGTGCTACCTAGAATACGGATATAATCTCGAGCCATGATGTTGCTTTGAGACTAGACATTTAAAACGGCAGAAAAAAATACAGAAGCTGCCTGGGGCTCTGACATGGACTATCTACCTCCAGACTTCCTTTTTATGAGTGAGAATAAGCTATCTAGTTTAAACCACTATTTGGGGGTCTTTCTTACTTGTATATGAACACAACCTTAACTGATAAAATGTAAGATCTGCCACCTTATATATCCACACCACTGACTTCTTTTCTCCCTTCTACCTCAACACTCTCTGGTTCTACCTTTTTTACCTCAAGCTAATTTTATACCAGGTATACTATTGCTTTTATCTGACACTGAGACTTAGTTAGGACCCCTCGGTCCATATTAATAGGTTTCTCTGATTTGTAAGTTTAGTTAAGAGAGGTCAGTACCTTATACTGGAATTAAAATTTAAAAAAAAAGAGGGGGGTCAGTCCCTTCTCCAGAGAAATTCCCTATTGAGGATTTCCTTATCCTTTTCAGTGTAAAGCTCTGTTTGCCATGGTGGTAAAACCCACCTTGACAGGTACCCCAAATTTTCACCACATCTTTCCCCCAGCAAGTAGGTAATTATTCATCCTAACTTACATAACTAAGGAACATCGATTACTTGCATGCTCCCTGAAGAAAGCCCTCTTGTTCCTAGATGACTTGTTCTTCTACTCAGTCAGATTTGCAGGGGATCATCTCTTGTTCCCAGATATACCAACTTCATGAAGAGGAATGTTATGTATGTTTGGGTAGGTTGTGCATTGCAAAAGGGCTTTTGCCCTGAGAAAGGAGTACTGTCTTTTAATTAAAGCACAGGGGTGCCTGGGTAGCTCAGCCATTCGACTGGGCTCAGATATGATCTCAGGATCGTGAGATGAGCCCCATGTAGGACTTTGCACTCAGTGGGGAATCTGTTTGAGATTCTCTCCCCAAGCCCCTCCCCCTGCTCTCTCTCTCTCAAAATAAATGAATAAATCTTTAAATTAAAAAAAAAGGGGATGCCTGGGTGGCTCAGTTGGTTAAGCACCTGCCTTCGGCTCAGGTCATGATCCCCCCGGGTCCTGGGATCGAGTCCCGCATCGGCTCCCTGCTCAGCAGAGAGTCTGCTTCTTCTCCCTTTGTCTGATGCTCCCCTGCTCATTCTCTCTCTCTCTCTCAAATAAATAAATAAAATATTTTTAAAAGAACTTGTGTTTTTCTCCTCTATAAGATAAGGAGAATACCTTATCTAGAAGGTAAGATGGAATAGATAGGTTTTAAAGTTCTCCACAAAGTCTAAGAAATTCTGCCCAGCTTTCTTTTTATACAGACTCTTGTGACCACCCAATCTGAAAGAGTCACAGTCCAGAGTCATTCTCTGTTATGTCACTTTGTTTTATTGTCTTTATTATCTGAAAATATTCTGTTCATTTACTGTTTCCTGTTTATTGTCTGTCTCTTTCCCTTCACCCACTGTTCTAGAATATGAGATACATGGTAGCAGAAGCCTTGTCTATCTTGTACATTGCTGTATCCCCCATCACCCAAGAATTCCTGGGATATAGTAGATTTTCAATAAATATTTGTTGACAAATGAAAGGATAATTTTGATAGTACTGTGAAAAAAAAAATCCACAAATACGAAGTACTATTATTAGGGGTAATTTAGGGTTTTGATAACTCATAATATTTCTCTCATCAAAAGTCTGGCTTTCCTTTAAGCCACTTATCACATTTACTACTGAGACATTTAAAGTTTAGAAGGTAAGAAGACTAGTGAAAGACTAACGAAAGGCTGAAGTGCTGGTGTGGAAATGAAGAAGCCAGTGATTGTTTCTTTGCTTTTATGCTATGCCTGAGTTGAAGACAGCAGTTGTGTTATTTTACCCATTCAGAAACATCATTTTATTATTATTTTTTAAAAGATTATTTATCTAAGAGAGAGAGGGTGCGAGTGGGGGTGGGGGCAGAGAAGAGGGAGAGAAATCCTCAAGTGACTCCCTGCTTTGTGTGGAGCCTGACGCAGGGCTGGATCTCCGGACCCTGAGATCATGACCTGAGCCAAAATCAAGAATTGGCTGCTTAACTGACTCAGACACCAAGGCACCCCCAGAAACATTATTTTAAATACATATCTGGAAGGTCATCAGTTCAGGCTTTTTGCCACAGTAGAAGAAATCTACTAAAGAATAACCAAGAGGAGTGCCTGGCTGGCTCAGTCGGTAGAGCATAGGACTCTTGATCTTGGGGTCCTGAGCTTGAACCCGATGTTGGGGGGTAGAGTTTACTTAAAAAAAGAGAATAACCAAGAGATTGCTACCTTGCTCTGTATACAGAATGGAAATACACAGGTTATTGGTGAACCTTTATTTGTTTTGTGTGGGGAATCCCCAGAGGGCATTCTTCATTTCAAGAAAAGTTAGGTTTTCGAGGTGCCTGGGTGGCTCAGTCGTTGAGCGCCTGTCTTCGGCTCAGTTCATGATCCCAGGGTCCTGGAATCGAGCCCCGCGTCGGGCTCTCTGCTCAGCAGGAGGCCTGCATCTCCCTCTCCCTCTCCCACTCCCCCTGCTTGTGTTCCTGCTCTCACTATCTCTCTGTCAAATAAAATCTTTAAAAAAAAAAAGGAGAGTTAGGTTTTCCACACTTCCTATAACCTCTCTCAAGTAGTCACGCCCATCAGAATCTCCTCTCTTCCAACAAATCTGCATGCTTCTCACTGGCTTCTCATTCTAGCTTTTATGCTAGCTTACTACTTCTGGAGCAGAGTACTGATTTGTTTTTTCCCTGAAAGCTTTGGTCATGCTTTTTAAAAATCAGCTTTCTTTTGATTTCACATAGGTGCTCTATTATTCAGCCTTAAGAAAATAAGGAGGAAGAGTTACAGGAGAAAAAGAAAAAAGAAAAAAGGGTAATGTCTGGTCATGACTGCTGCTGTGAAATATTAAAATGCCACTGACATTACCAACAGAACAGAGATGTACAAGCAGCATTTTCAGGATGTGATAAATGTCCTTAAAAGTAAGAAGATGTAAAAATGAAATGGGATAGAAAACAGACCAAGAGGAAAAAAGCATAAGATGAAAATAAGCAACAGAAGAGAATGCCTTCTGATCACTCATAGAGCTTGTTAAATAACATTTAAAAAAAAAAAAAAAAGAAAGAAAGAAATATTCCGGGCGCCTGGTTGGCTCAGTCAGTTAAGCATCTGCCTTCTGCTCGGGTCATGATCCCAGGGTCCTGGGATCGAGTCTCACGTCAGGCTCCCTGCTCAGCGGGGAGTCTGCTTCTCCCTCTGCCTGCCGCTCCCCCTGCTTGTGTGCTCTCTCTGTCAAATAAATAAATACACTCTAAAAAAAGAGAGAAATAGTCCAACACAAATTCATCTCTTTAGTATCTTGAATCTTTAGTTTAAAAAAAATGGCGATGTACTGAATATAGTAAAGATGTTTCTTCTTTTAAATAAAAATGTTATAAGTTTCCTATTAACTGAATCAGATGGATTTAAAAAAATAATGTTCTGGCATTTGATTATTTTATAAAATAAAATAGGATACAAATTATAATTTCAAGATTAGAAAAGTAACTTTTTGATAAGATAAAGAACACACATAATATATCTATTGGTGAAATACTTAAAATTACATTAAGAGAGTTATGTATATATCAGAAACAGAGACTAATGTTTTCAAATAGAGAAGACAAATTAGCAAATATCATAATTCATGAATTAGAGTTTAATTCATCGTTTCACCCTAGGATAACAATTTGTTTGCTTAAGTCAGATCCTGGATCTTGTTAGGCATATCAGTACAGTAAGGTGTTTTTTGAGCTTGGGTACCTGCTTTTAAAAAACCCTTATGTATTCTTTGAAAATGATATCATTCACTAACACTTATCAATGATGAAACTAAAAGATAAAGATAACTCAAAAATGGTTAGAACAACATCTGTGACACTGTGGTAAGGTAAAAATGAGATCAGGCTTTAAAATCAGGTACATCCTGACTTATCATTTACTTGCAAGTACTGTAATAATCTACTTAAATTCTGAGCTTTGGCTTCACCAGCTTTAAAATTGAGAGATTATTACCCACCTCACATGGGTGTTGTTTAAATCAACATAACTTATTTAAAAGCATCTTGGTCTCTGCTGGGCACACAAGTACTCAAGAAATCTTGGTCTTACCTGCTCAGGAAGTGAGGCTATGTTGAATTGTGCATGCAAAGTACTCTAATTTAGAATAGTAACAACCTTTGGATTTTCTGAAATAAACTAAAATAAAAGGTATCCAAGGGAAAAATAAGAAGTATCCAAGGGAAAAAAAAATTAAGATTCAATTTATCATGGGATGCATAGTTACAATGATTTTAAGTCTTTAGAGGTCAACAAAAGATGGATACTGAACTTAAATATTTCCTTTTGAAGCCTAAAAAGTTGTAGAAATATATAAGCCATGGTATCATGATATCATGACACATGGTATCACAGATTATGAAAACTATTATGATCCCTATGTTGGTTTCAATTTTCTCCATTTATAAACTCAGAATAGGCTAAGTTCGGCAGGTCTCAGACTGAGCTGTAAGATTGGCTTCTGATTCACAGAGCTCCTCTCTCTGAAATGACTGCTATTTCATGAATTTAAACAAGTGCTCATTTCCACGTGTGATATTTTTGATAAACTTCCAGGTTTCAAACTGGATAGGAGAGCCAGATTACAAGCCACATTTGCTTAGTGTGAACAGTGAGCTAACTGATATAGCCCCTCTCAAGACTTCCAGTTAAATTCCTCAAATATTAGCCAATTACTTTAGTATGAAGGGAGCTAGCTAATGAATTTCCAACATACAACAGAAATACAATGGATAGAAAAGAGAATGCTTAAAAAAAGAAAGAAAGAAAGAAAAAAGAATGCTTTGTAATGGAAAGATCTTTGGAAGTACTCAGGACTGAGTGGAATCCTCCAGAAGCTCCAAGCAATAAAACAATTATGGTTTACCATCTCATATATAATTCAAAATAAAAACTATCCCAAACCATATAATAAGAACAAGGAGCACCAACAAAATTCTGAATTGTTACGTGATGATGGTATAGAGGTCTTTTTTAAAGAAATGGCAGATGTTAAATTTAAAAAAAAAAACAACACCTGTTTTTCTTGCTTTGCTCATTGGTGTATCAGTTGTCAACAGCAAACTCCCCAAGAAGCCACCAGAATAATCTATTGATCAAGTATGGCTAAATTTGTTAAACTTACTGCAAAGAGGGAGACTACCACTTCAACAGTCTTAGGAGATCTCAGAAGAGGTCAGAGGCAGAAATTTATAGGGTTTGGGGTATGGGTCTTTTAAAGTGGGGATCAGGATGGGGCACCTGGGTGGCTCAGTAGTTAAGTGTCTGCCTTCGGCTTAGGTCGTGATCCCAGGGTCCTGGGATCGAGCCCCACATCGGGCTCCCTGCACCGTGGGAGGCCTGCTTCTCCCTCTCCTACTCCCCCTGCTTGTGTTCCCTCTCTTGCTGTGTCTCTCTCTGTCAAATAAATAAATAAAAATCTTAAAAAAAATAAGATCAGGATAAGATTGGGAAAAGCTGGGGCATCTGGGTGGCTCAGTCAGTTGAGGTCCAACTCTTGATTTTAGCTCCAGTCATGATCTCAGAGTTGTGAGATCGAGCCCCATGTCAGGCTCTGCGCTGGGGGTGAAGCCTGCTTGGGATTCTCTCTCTTCCTCTACCCCTCTCCCTCACCGCCCCCAACTCCATGTGCTCGTGCTCTCTCTCTCTCTCTCTTAAAAAAAAATGGGAAAAGTTTATGATATAGTAGTTTGAGATTGATGGACACAGCAATGAGAGGGTCGTGAAGCGAGTCTTGAGAAGTAAACAGTTGTTTGATAACAGAACATTTGCCCAGGTAACTAATCTATTGTTTTGAGAAGAGGGTTGTTTACCCAGATGATCAATTTATTGTTCAAATAAATTGGGTTTTGGAAATTTCCTAATGCAAACAATGAAATTACTTATTGCTCTACTAGTTTATCTTCCTGGACAAGAATTTCCTGGAACAATAGTACGTCATGTTGCTACAGGTGGTCTAAGTTCTTAGAATTGGTAGTTAAACTATGTGGATGCGAGTGGAGTCAGTTCTCATTGCCTAAAATGGAATCCAGCATTGATGGAACCTCAACATCGAATTACGTATTGAATTAGGAATAAAAAAGAGGGAAGTATGGAAGTATGAGGGCCAGTCAACAAAGGGATATGCAAAATAATTTCAAGGAGACTTAAAGTTAGCTGCTTTCTCCAGAAGAGCAGGACTGAGGGACTTCTGAGTTCAACTTTTGCCGCAAATGGAGCAGAGAGAGAAGATTCAGCTACAGCTTATGTAGACCTGCTTAACCTATTTGACAAGTCTGACATGCTTAGATCTGATCGTTTGTTTCTTGAGGGCTGAACCTGCCCATTCAGTTTTGTATCCCTAACACAGGACACAGTGTCATTAAGTGCAAACATGACTCCTGGAATGAATGAGGCACTACTAGAGGTTGTAGTTGGTCTCTGAATGGGGAGCTAGCCAGAGCAAGGGTAGCTGCAGTTTCCTGGTTGGTAACCAGCCCACATTTAAGAAGCTGAGCATTAACCACATTGAGAATTTGGGGCTAAGAAAAGACCATGAAGATATTTAAAGGACACCTGAAACAGATGACGTACAGGAAAGAGCAGAGAAAAAGAGGAGACACCTGATAATTAAAAATAGCTTGTGTTTACATAGGACTTTTTAGTGTACAAAGTATTTTCTTTTGTGTTATTTCATTTGATTTTCACAATATTCTTAAAAGAAAGTAGAATGGGCATTACCATAGCCATTTTATGGGTGAGAAAGTTGCAGCTCAGAGATGGTTAAGTGTCTCACCCAAGGTCACAACACTGTAAAATGCAGACAGGGCTCTGGGACCTAGATCTTCTGAAGAATTTCACAACTGCTAAGAATTGGAAGCAGAACTAAAACTGTGAGAAGAGTGAGAGAGGTGTTTCTCTTTACCCCTCCAACCATAAGGACCAAGGTTTGCCGAGTTTTAAGTTCTGTAAATAGACAAGGGTATGCTGTGAACTGTAACTGAATGGGAACTGTTGACAGAGTTGTCAGATCCCATACACTGTGCCTGGGTCCCCTGAACAAAGCCTCTGAACCACCAGAAGTCAACACTGCCATCGTTGAAACACAGATTCCTGTTTTTATGCCAGAGTCCTGCCTGGCCACGTGTTTCCACAGGCAGCAAAATTTCAGTATCCTTGTCTGGCTGGGCTTCAGTTTTTGGCAAGAATTTCCCCTTCTCTTGTGAACATCTTGGAAAGCTTTTCACTGATCACAAAGATGTTTATTTTGAGAAGCAAAAGGGACTAACTAAATAAGTTCAAAAACAATCTCTACCTCTCCCACCTGACGACCCTTACTTTTAGAAGGTAAGATATTTTGCTACCCCCACCACCTAATATAAGAGAACCCACAGGTGATACTATTTGGAATAGCTCTGAAGAAACGTGATTCTCTCTGTGACTTCAAACCCTGGAGAGGTATTAAGAATCTGGGGTGGGGAGGCATGGAGGAAAGTAGAAGGGGAAAGAAGTGGTAAGTCTAGGAGAGGGAGAGTGGTCATATTAAGAAGTTAGACAGCCAACCATTATCCAGCTGCCCCTCAATTGCCTGATAATTTCTCAAATACCTTTTGGAACAGTTTTCACACTGGTTTTAGAAGGGGTCGTGTCCAGGCATAGAACACAATTTGCTGGGCCTGAAGGATAGTGGCAAATATCACATGGTCAATGATTTTTGAGGCATGTTGATATATATAAACATGTCATTTTAGAATTATAACATATTTTAGAGTAATTGGTTCAAGTTTCTCATTTGAGAGATAAACAAAGATCCAGAAAATTAAGTGACTTTTCCAAGGTCATACATAATTCAGCAGTAAATCTGGGGATATAAGGCAAGACTCTTGATTTTTGTGGTTATTGCACCACACTGTGAAACAGTTATCCTGAAAGCTAACATTTCTTGTTGTTTGTTTGTCTATTGAATGATTGATTAGCATTTTCTCTTTTTTCTACATTGGATTTTTCACTGTTTAAAAATACTGTCAAATTTCCCTTCCAGTGTGAAGGGACTTAACAAAAGAAAGTCTCTATTCACTGTAATTAGCAGAGGTAAAAGTAATTTTTTAAAGTTTTGCTTAGAGGCTCAGACTTTAAACTTTCTCTCGAAGTTTCCAGTAGAAATATGGTAGTTGGGGCAGGGATGTGATGAAAAAAGGAGACAACTGAACTTCTTGAAAGCGAGAAGGCAGATCCCTGAGGGCTTGAAGACAAGTGGAAGGACACTGATTTAGATCAAGATGAAACTTTAATTTCTTCATCGTGGAAACTGCCAACACTTTATGAATAGGTTCTTGAAGTTGTTTGTCTCTGATATATAGAGAGCTCTTTATGAGCTATTAATTAGTAATAGGAGAGAATCATATCACTAGTGTCAACAGATGGTGTAAAGTCACAAATCAGTCTGGGTTGTGGAGGTAGAAGATTAATGTGACTTAGATCAATACTCTTTATTCTTCTAGAACAAACTCAGGTGTGGAAGCCAAGTGCGAGAGGATACCTCTGGGATCCCCTCCGTTCATAGCCTCTTAAATTCTTAGTATTCAATTTTCCCATTGCTTGCCTCTCTCCTACACCTTTATATCAAACATCAGTCCCTTTGCCATCGAGTCCCATGATTTACAAATAGACACACTCAGTTTTCTGCCAATGCTGGATGATCTTCATTGCTTTTCAGTCTCTCTAAATCCATTTTATTCTGCCTTTTAAGGTTCCAAGGACACCAAATTCCTGTCCCCACCCAACCCACCCACCCCCACCCTCAGTACACAATTTCTCTCCTTTCTCTTAAGAAAGCAATAGTCACTGGATTTTATGTTTCTCCTCTACTCCAGAGGGAAGGAAGTGACACCAGTTTCAGAGGGTTCTTGTTAATATTGCTGCTATTGGCCAAGTATTATTTTGCTTTTTAGCTATACTCACCTTGCTTCCTGGGTTTTGCTCTCTGAAGTTAACTCCTGATTTTAGCTCAGATGCAAAGAAATTCTGACAAGCCAAGAATCAAACCAAGAAGCAGAAGAAAAGCGTTGCCTATATTTTAGATCTAATAGTACAGTTGCAGAACTTCCAAAAGGGAAAACGGTAGCAGGAGCAAAAGAAGTCAGGATTCCAAGTTTAACTGCCACATCGACAAAGATGAAAAGCAACCAGTCACTAGGATAACTGGTCTTTGATTCTTCTCCCAGACAGCATTCTCAACATCTTGAGGATTCTTTTGTTTTCCACTTAGCTAAACTGCAGTGGACTGAATGTTTATGCAACCCCCCGCCTCCAGATTCATACACTGAAATCTTAACACCCAAAGTGATGGTATTAGGGGGTGGGCCCATTGGGAGGTGATTAGGTCAAGAGGGCAGAACCCGCATGGGATTCATCCTTATAAAAGACACCCCAGATCTCTCTGAGGTCACCCTTTCCTCATCGCTTCCACTCTATGAGATTATAGTGAAAAGACAGCTGCTAGGAAGCAGGCTCTCACTAGTCATGGAACCTGCCAATGCCTTAATCTTCAAATTCCCAGGCTCCAGAAGTGTGAAAATAAATGTTTGTTGTTTATAAGCACCCAGCCTATGACCTTTTGTTATAGTGACCCAAATGGACAAAGATATAAATGCAAAAATGTTTCTTGTTTGGGTGTAATGATGTTTCAGTTATCCAAGGACATTCTTCCTGATTCCTAATAAGTATCAAATTGTTGTAATTCTATCACTCACAGTTTATACTCCTAGGAACTAGTGAGGGCATTTCCCTTCCTCTGACAATTAAAGCTTGGATTTCAAAAATTGTCCTTTCTATGGAAATTCAAGGAAAATAATTCAAATGATGAAACTACTATGGTTTAGATTTTTAGTTTTTTTTTTTTCCTCTTTAGGTTAAAAGGTTATACTTTTCTCTTCTATAACTACACAACTCTTAGGCAACTCAAAGCAATTTGACAAGCAGTTTTTGATTAAAGAACTCCTGATACCCATACACAGATCACTTGTTTTTGTGAAGTTCTTCAATAAGTTGGGGATTTTATTTACAGCACAAATTAAGTTTTAAGTTAAAGAAGTGTGGTGTTTTAAAAACATGTTCACAAAAAAAATTTTTTTTTAAGATTTTATTTACTTTTTTGACAGAGAGAGACAACAGCGAGAGAGGGAACACAAGCAGGGGGAGTAGGAGAGGGAGAAGCTGGCTTCCCGCGGAGCAGGGAGCCCGATGCAGGGCTCGATCCCAGGACCCTGGGACCATGACCTGAGCTGAAGGCAGATGCTTAACAAATGAGCCACCCAGGCGCCCCATGTTCACAAAATTTTTGACGCCCCCTCCTTTCAAGAGGTGGAAATTAATTCCTCCTTTTGAATGTGGGCTGGACTTGGTGAACTGCTTAGGATGAATAGAATGTGGTAGAAATGATGCTATGCTGCAACCAAAGCTAGGTTATTAAAAAAGGATTGCTTCTGCTTGGCTCTTATTCTCCTGGATCACTTGCTGGAGGTGGGAGGCATGCGAGGAGCCAGCTGCCATGTCATGAGAACACTAGTACATCCCTGGGGGAGGTTTATGTGGAAAAGACCTGAGCCCTGCCCCCCAAACCAAGCCACATGTGGGAGCCATCTTTAAAGGGGATACTCTAGCCCCATCAAGTCTTCAGAGGACTACAGCCTCAGCTAATATCAACTCTAGCCTCATGAGAGACCCCAAGCCAGAACTACCCAGCTAAGCTGCTCCAGAATTCCTGACCCATAGAAACTGCCAGAGATAATAAATGTTTATTGTTGTTTTAAGCTACTAAGTTTTGGGGAAATCTGTTGTGCAATAATAGATAACTAATATAGGAAGCAATTAGCAGAGGATATTGTTCTATTCTTGAAACCCTATTTTTGAAATGTGAAAATAACAATTATTGTACAATCAGAAAACTCTTTTTTTCCAGCTATTTACAGTTTATTCTCATTCATTTGGATTACAAAAATCCCACCCAAAATGCTCTGAATCTCTATTTTTCTTTCCATCTGTTCACATTTGAAAGGTTGATATGCATTATTTGCATGTGAATGCATGGATGTGAATGGAACAGGAATTGCCAAAAAGGGTTAAGAAAACTGAAAGTTAGATACAGTCCCCTATTACATATTAAATATTTTACACATATTATCTCCTTTGAAATCTCTTTTTTGTCTTGGAGAAAATGCTTTAGTTTTGGATTGGTGTTAGCTCCAAAGTACTAGCTTCTTTAGGGCCTTCACTTCTTCAGTGAATTACTGGTAAGTTCTCATCTTCTGCCCTCTGGCAAAACTCTCTTCTAAGGCCTGGATCTGACTATATCACCTTTTCACTCAAAACTTTCAAGAATCATGGAACACTACATCAAAAACTAATGATGTAATGTATGGTGATTAACATGATAATATAAAAAAAACAAAAAAAGATGTAAAAAAAAAAAAACTTTCAAAGATTACTCACTGTATTCTAGATTGAGGTCAGTCATCAAAATACCTACACCATGTGTGGTCATATACAGGGCTTAAAACAAGACAGTGTCTGGGAGAATGTTTTATCCACCATAAGGCATGTATAAGTATGACATAGCCTCTTCCTTAATGTTATATAATACCCCATAATGTCTTCCATTTCCTAAGGAATTAGAATCCATTGGTAACCCCAGTTTAGTAATACCTGTTTTCCTTAGGTAATGAAGTTTACTGGAATCTTTTAGATTTATTGCTATTTTCTACATAATACAAGACTGTCTATTCTTTCCTATCCCTCTGCTAATCTTCATGATGGGTTTGGAGATACTAACTCATTGGTTTTTTTAAGAAGAGAATTTCAAAGGAAAGTGAACTCATCTCTAGTCATGGTGGCCATTAATGTAATCTACCTGAAGTGGTGGATGGGAGTTGGTGAGCAGCATCTTCCTGTAAAACAGTGTAGGGGAGGAAAATCTCTTTTTCCTTCTGCCCTTCTAGGTTCTCTGCTGGGGCTCTGTAACAAAAGACAAATAAATAAGAAAAAATAAATAAATAAAAATTTATTTAATATAAGTTTTACATGACATGGGAGCCTATATAAGACCTGAAGAAGCAGTTAAACCTTAACATTTTTGTACAAGGTTTGATGAAGAGTGGAAAGTCATGGAAAAATGTGATGGTACAAAAAGTATGAGGTAAGGGTAATAAACTGGGGGATGTTTAGCAAAGTCTGTTCAGATTCCTCCCACTATCCCATATTTAGAGATAAGGATGCTCCTTTCCTCTGGGTATGGGGCAGGCACCTCTCACATGAGGGTCTTATGACTGGCTTTAGGGGAGAAGGCCAGAGAGTCCTTCCAACACCTATTTCTCAAGATCCCTCAGCTTAGGGGTGCCTGGGTGGCTCAGTCGTTAAGCGTCTGCCTTGGGCTCAGGTCATGATCCCAGGGTCCTGGGATCGGGCCCTGCATCAGGCTCCCTGCTCAGCGGGAAGCCTGCTTCTCCCTCTCCCACTCCCCTTGCTGTGTTCCCTCTCTGGCTGTCTCTCTCTGTGTCAAATAAATAAAAAATCTTAAAAAAAAAAGATCCCTCAAGTTAAAATATTTAATATGCCAAGATGCCATATTTTGGGGTAGTGTGTCCTAAACCCCACCACCAGCAAACCATGAAAATCATGTCTGGAGTCATGTTGAAATCATATGGTGCCAATAGCCAGTCATTTTTCAGCATTACATGAACTGAGTGTGATCTTTGGAAATCTTCTGCTTATGTACCAGTTATTAAATTTTTACTTTCAATTTCAGACCCAGTTTTTCTATTCTGCTCTGCATTTCTGCTTTACCAGCAGGTCCCTGTTAGGCTCTGTCAAAAGGGGCTGCTGAGGGAGACTGCGAAATTAGAGGGAGAGGGACTTGCTTCTGCCTGTTTGTTTTCTCTTTGCTTCCTCTCTACCTGTGGCTCCTGTGGAGCTTCATTCCAGCAACGCTTCTTCATCCCTGAACAGCAGTTCCTTCCCATAGTAGCAGTTGAATCCACGTTAGAGTTTTCCAGCACCTGTATAACCAGCTTCATCCTCTCCCCACCACTAGCCCCAGCTTGTGGGAACCCTTTCCTTAGCTGTCTGAATTTCAGCTTCTCAGAACCCTCTTCTAAAGTTTGAATTCCAACCTCTTACCTTTCTTCTCCTAGCCCTAGGAGTGGGTGACAGTCATGAGAATGCCCCTCACACACCTTCAGCTACAGAGAAAATAATTAGGGTTGCTAGATTTCACAAATAAAAATACAGGATGGGTCGCCTGGGTGGCTCAGAAGTTTAAGCGTCTGCCGTCGGCTCGGGTCATGATCCTAGGGTCCTGGGATCGAGCCCCACATCAGGCTCCTGGCTCAGCGAGGAGCCTGCTTCTCCCTCTCCCTCTGCCTCTCTCCCTGGTCATGCTTTCTCTCTCTCTCTGTATCTCTGTGTCTCAAATGAATAAATAAAATCTTAAAAAAAAAAAACTAAAAAAAAATACAAGATGGATACCAGTTAAATGTGAACAAAAGATAACTTTGTAATGTAAGTACATCCTTTGCAATATTTTGGGATATGCTCATACTAAAATTTTATTGTTTATCTGAAATTCAAATCTAACTTGATGTCCTATATTTTATCTGGCAAACCTAAGCTTAATTAACCAAGGGCCCCGACTACTGCTTTTTGAAATCCATCCATTGCTGTGTCTGCTCTGAAACAATTTCTCCCCTGGCCTGTTCCCGATGATGACTGAGCATGCCAGACCACCGAGGCAGATTCCTGGGACACCTGGGACTCCTGTGACTGGCAACTTTGGCTCAACTCCTGTGACTGGCAACTCTCCTATGGCCTAGCAGAAACTTCCTTAGATTTTATGGTCCCTTTCTCCTTCAGGCAGTTTAGACATCTCAGTCTTACAGCTCTCCCAGCTCCCTCCAGGTTTCCTTTCACACATGCATTTCCCCTTAGTGAAATCCTTGCAGGTTTAATCCTGTCTTAGTACCCAACACAAGGTAGGCTAACACAGGGTAGGAGCAGCTTCCTACTTAGTACTCTGTGAGGCTTTAGTATTTCTTTCTACTCTTTCAGTTACCTAGTAAAACAACTCACTACCTTGCTAACAATTCTTTATATTAAATCTTCTCTCTTGAAATAATTGTTGTGGTTTCTGTCTCTTGACTAGACCCAGACTGGGTGCCCCTGAGCTTCGTGAAAACTCTTAATTTCTCCAGGAAGTTTAAGAGACTAAGCCACTCCATTAAACGGATGTGGGATGTTTATTTTCCCTTAACTTCCCTTGTTATTTAACAGAGTTGGCAAAACAGGTTGAGCAAGATAACTGCCTGTTGTGTTCGATTCTGGGAGTCACACTTGGACACGGCAGACTAGAAGGGCTTCACACGAAGGTAATCACGAAAATTACAAATCTTGAAGCCGTTCCCAGTGAGGGGTGTGCTTATTCAATCTGAAGAAGAGAAGACTGCAGGAGGATGCGGTTCTCAAGTATTTGAAGGTCAGTCGTATGGAAACTGGATTAAACTTATTTTGCAGGGCTCCAGAAGTTAGAACTGGAACCTATCAGCAGAACTAGAATGAGACATGTGAGCCCAAAATTTGGCAATAATGCAAACCTGTGTTCCTTTAATATTTGCTAAACATTTATCTGGCAAGAGGAGAAACCATTTTTTTCCTACTAATAAAATGTGTCTTTCTTTACGTTCAAAATAAAGGACTTATTACATGTGGTAACATAACAATAATTGTTTCACTTTTTGAAATTTTTTTCCGGTTTTTATATGACTCACAACTGCATAATATAAATCACTTACACCCACAAAGTAAGAATAGAGGTCACTTACATGGGATCATTAAGTATGCTGTCCAAACATAGGTAAGAGTTCGTCCATCTGACTTTTATGTTGGCACACATTTTCTTGTTTTGTCCAATAGTTACTGTAATATAGTCTTCTTAGGTTATTTTACAATTATCTCCATGGAAAAAAATCATGACCTAATAAAGGGTTTGTGACTTAGATAATAAAATAAACCACCTATTCCTAGTAAAAATACCATGGCATTATTGAGTTTTCGAATTTCAGATGACCAGATCTTCATACTTCAGTGGGCAAGTGTTGAAGTTAGGGGGACTAAACTTTATTCTGCTTGGGCTACTTATGAATTTGTCTCTCAAAAACACTCAACATGGGGCACCTCAGTGGCTCAGTTGGTTAAACTTCTGACTCGATTTCAGCTCTGGTCATGATCTCAGGCTCCTAAAATGGAGCCCCGCATCAGGAGTCTGCTTGTCCCTCACCCTGTGCTCTTCCCCCACCCCCTGCTTGTCCTCTCCCTCTCTCTCTCAAATAAATAAATAAATAATCTTTAAAGAAAATACTCAACAGGGGTGCCTGGGTGGCTCAGTCGTTAAGTGTCTGCCTTCGGCTCAGTTCATGATCCCAGGGTCCTGGGATCGAGCCCCACATCGGGCTTCCTGCTCCGCGGGAAGCCTGCTTCTCCCTCTCCCACTCCCCCTGCTTGTGTTCTCTCTCTTGCTGTCTCTCTCTCTGTCAAATAAATAAATAAAATCTTAAAAAAAAAAAAAGAAAATATTCAACAAAGATAGCTTAATGTAGATGAAGAATATATGTTTTTTAAATTTCCCCTTTGAGAGCACTATCTACTTCCATATAGCAGGACTGGTTTATATGACCTCAGTATTATGAAGAGTGGCACCATTTAACAACTGGGTTTAGGGATATTATGGCACCACTTTTTTTTTTTTTTTAAAGAGAGCTTAGATTTATTTATTTATTTTTAAGGTTTTTATTTATTTATTTGACAGAGAGACACAGTGAGTGAGGGAACACAAGCAGGGGGAGTGGGAGAGAGAGAAGCAGGCTTCCCGCCAAGCAGGGAGCCTGATGCGGGGCTCGATCCCAGGACCCTGGGATCATGACCTGAGCCGAAGGCAGACGCTTAACGACTGAGCCACCCAGGCGCCCCTTAGCACCACTTTTATTTTAAAAGTTTATTGATTTATTTGAGAGAGAGTGAGAGAGAAAAAGACAGAGAAGACACACAGCCGGGGGAGGGACAGAGGCAGAGGGAGAAGCAGACACCCCACTGAGCAGGGAGCCCAATGCGGGATTCGATCCTAGGACTCTAGGATCATGACCTGAGCCGAAGGCAGATACTTAACCGACTGAGCCACCCAGGCGCCGCTTAGCACCACTTTTTGTTTAATCCTCAGGAGCTGCATGGTTTGTCTGTCCCTTAATTCAAATCTCCAGTGGGTAAAAATTACAGGGAGCATATTTCTGGGGGTACCTCACTAAGAACTAGAGTTTCTAAAAATAAATTGAGCTACCTTGCAAAGTAGAGAGTTCCTCAACATTGAATGCTATTTATCATGGACATTACAGAAAAGAATTCTGCACATGGAAGGAAGATAAACTGGAATAACAGACAGAAATAACTTCATATAGATAAATGTAAAGTCCTATCTTGTGATACTTTAACAGGCTGTAGGATATTGGCACAACAATGGTTCACAAGAAAAAGATATTAGGAAATGTTCTGTGATGCTTGAAGATAAAGCAAAAGAGAGGACTGTATGTCCTTTCAATGTCATACATTGTTCAAGAGTCCCCTTGTAGGACTTTTTAATTTTCTAGGAGAGTGTGAAGAGTTTGGCTTTGTTATTTATTATTGATTAAAGCCAAGACACTATGAAGGTACCTGTTAACTTGTAGGTTTTTACCTGATAGAGATCCAAATGATTTCTCTTTGGTGGGAAAAAATAATCTCAAAATGTATGCTTTATTGTTCTATTGGATGTTACCTAGATTTTTTTTCCTAACTAAAAAAAAAAAAACAACAAAAAACCTTATTGCAATGTGCCTTTCTTGATGGACTATAAAAGCCTTATTTCCTCAAATGTTTTCAAAATCAGCTTTATTATCCTACTGATTATCCTCCTAATTAATGAGTTAAGTTTTTTTACCTGTGCTCATTCTGTATTTCTATGAAAATCATGTTTTTAATTTTTGAAAAATTTTTATTTGACAATGACATGAATTAAAAAGTTAAGTGGTTGTTCAAATGGTAAATAAAATAATAAATCCAGACTTTAGAACACACACTGTTCCCCGAACTAATCAGTTGACACCTGTGGCATTTGATTCAATTCTGGATGCCTCCCTTTTGGAGGGATATTGTCTAAACAGAGACAAGAAGAAGACCTAGGATGATGAGGGGTCTTGAAAACATTTTAGATGAGGTATTTATAGAACAAAGAGAGATGCATTGTGAAGCTTTAAAATTTCATCTCTGACTCTATCAAATATGACAAATCACAGTGCTGTATGAATTGAATAAAGTCATTAACCTTTCTGGGTCTCAGTTTCTTTATCTGTAAAACGAATGAGTTGGACTAGCTCTAAAGTCCTAAGATAATTATACTCAATATTTAAAGTTTATTGAATAAAGGAAGGATTCAATTTTTTCATGCATTTCCCAAGAACATGATAAGCTCTCTGGTTAGAAATTACAGAAAATAGATTTTTGGTTGAGTGTAAGAAAAACTTTCTAACTGTGGGAAATGTTAACAAATAGAACAAGCTGTGTTGGGCGCCTGGGTGGCTCAGTCGTTAAGCGTCTGCCCTCGGCTCAGGTCATGATCCCAGGGTCCTGGGATCAAGCCCCGCATCAGGCTCCTTGCTTGGCAGGGAGCCTGCTTCTCCCTCTCCCACTCCCTCTGCTGTGTTCCCTCTCTTGCTGTGTCTCTCTCTGTCAAATAAATAAATAAAATCTTAAAAAAATAAAATAAAATAAAAATAAAACTGTTAAAATGACTGCCATTTAAAAAAAAAAAAGAACAAGCTGTCTTCTGAAGTACTGAGTACTAGGGCCATTTTGGAAGATCCATTGAGATACACAAGTAGACTTACCCTGCTGGTGCCATTAAGCTGCATGGTATTGATTAAACCCAGACACGTCTTTTTTTGTCTCCCAGAATGACTCCCAAATGACTAACTCTGCATTTCTAAAAGATTTCCTTTTTTCTGATTTTGTGGTTTTGTTTTTTTCTATTTCTTGGTCAACTCTGCTAGTCTGACTTTGTTTTCATTAACTTATGATCAAGCACAGTTGTGTCCTGGAACAGATCATACTGGTTTGTGAGAATTAAATATATGCATCTCTTCCCAATTCTGGGTAGTGACATTGTGCTGGTAGCTTGAAAATAGCCCTTAGGGGAAAATTTACACAACAGAAATAGGTAAATCCTATACATTAGGGCTTGTTTTGGGGAGAGCTGATGTATCTGAACTGACGCTTCTCTTTTCACAACTGAGTCCAGTCACTGGTAGGTCCATGTCCTATTTCTAACCATTAAACTGGTCTCAACCACAAAATCTAGAAAACATCCTTGTAAAACTTGTGGTTCGTGCCATGTCACATTCTTGAGCCGGACCCAGGATTCCTAAGCAGGTCTTGATTCCATGGTTAAGAAAGGACCTTGTGGGGCACCTGGGTGGCTCAGTTGGTTAAGTGACTGCCTTCAGCTCAGGGTCATGATCCTGGAGTCCCAGAATTGAGTCCCGTCATCCGGCTCCCTGCTCAGCGAGTAGTCTGCTTCTCCCTTTGACCCTCCCCCCATCTCATTCTCTCTTTCTCTCTCTCATTTTCTCTCTCAAATAAATAAATAAAATCTTAAAAAAAAAAAAAAGGAAAGGACCTTGTGTATATATAATAATGATATGCACATAGCTGATTATTATAGGGAATTTGGCTTTTATGACCTCACCATTGGATGATCTCTGCAGGTGGATAATGGGAATCTATTTTCTGTCACATAAGAGATGATAGCTAATCATTTGTCAGTCTTTTTGTTTGTCCATTTGTCTACTTGTGAGAACAAATTAAGAAAATATTGAGTGCCCACTCAGGGAAATCCAAATCAAAACCTCAATGAGATACCACCTCACACCAGTCAGAATGGCTAAAATTAACAAGTCAGGAAACGACAGATGTTGGCGAGGATGCGGAGAAAGGGGAACCCTCCTACACTGTTGGTGGGAATGCAAGCTGGTGCAGCCACTCTGGAAAACAGTATGGAGGTTCCTCAAAAAGTTGAAGATAGAGCTACCCTATGACCCAGCAATTGCACTACTGGGTATTTACCCCAAAGATACAAATGTAGGGATCCAAAGGGGTACGTGCACCCTGATGTTTATAGCAGCAATGTCCACAATAGTCAAACTGTGGAAAGAGCCAAGATGTCCATCAACAGATGAATGGATAAGGAAGATGTGGTATATATATACAATGGAATATTATGCAGCCATCAAAAGGAATGAAATCTTGCCATTTACAATGACGTGGATGGAATTGGAGGGTATTGTGCTGAGCGAAATAAGTCAATCAGAGAAAGACATGTATCATATGATCTCACTGATATGAGGAATTCTTAATCTCAGGAAAGAAACTGAGTGTTGCTGGAGTGGTGGGAGATGGGAGGAATGGGGTGGCTGGGTGATAGACATTGGAGATGGTATGTGCTATGGTGAGCACTGTGAATTGTGCAAGACTGTTGCATCTCAGATCTGTACCTCTGAAACAAATAATACATTATATGTTAATTAAAAAAAGAAGAAGAAGAAGATAGTAGGAAGGGAAAAATGAAGGGGGGGAATCGGAGGGGGAGATGAACCAGGAGTCTATGGATATGAGAAACAAACTGAGGGTTCTAGAGAGGAGGGGGTTAGGGGGATGGGTTAGCCTGGTGATGGGTATTAAAGAGGGCACGTATTGAATGGAGCACTGGGTGTTATACGCAAACAATGAATCATGGAACACTGCATCAAAAACTAATGATGTAATGTGTGGTGATTAACATAACAATAAAAAATTTTTAAAAAAAAGAAAATATTGTGTGCCCATTAGAAAGAACTTGTGCCACAGTCCTTTGAAAACTGGACTGGTGAGTTTTTTGTTTCTATGTTTACCCTTGACCTGTAGCTGAGGTTATAGAGCTAAAGCCAGCCAGTTCTCTATAATTAAGAAAAGCTTGGGCGCCTGGGTGGCTCAGTCGTTAATCGTCTGCCTTCGGCTCAGGCCATGATCCCAGGGTCCTGGGATCGAGCCCCGCATTGGGCTCCCTGCTCAATGGGAGGCCTGTTTCTCCCTCTCCCACTCCCCCTGCTTGTGTTCCCTCTCTCGCTGTGTCTCTCTCTGTCAAATAAATAAATAAAATCTTTAAAAAAAAACCAAAAAAAAAAAAAGCTTTTATCTTTCATTGTGTATGTGAAATGTTTTCTTACCTCTGGAGGACAGTAATAAAATTGAGTATAATGTCTTTTAAATTAAGGAAACTCTGTTTTAATTGACTTAGAGGATAAACCAATTATTTATACCTACAGTATGCTTACATATATCTAATATTTCCAGAATTCCTAGAAAATAAACTAAGTTTCTAATACTCTAAATATTCTAGCCTTTTAACAAAAAATTCTTTCAGAAAATGCCAACTCAGGGATGCCTGGCTGACTCAGTCAATAGAGTATATGACTCCTGACCTTGGGGTCTTGAGTTTGAGCCCCATGTTGGGTATAGAGATTACTTTAAAAAAAAGTGCTAACTCAGAAGCATTTTATATGATAATCTAAATACATACATATAATATATAATACATAATCTAAACTCACATGATTAAGATGACTCTTTGGATAAATCAGACTAGTTTTAATAATGGTTTAAGAAGAGGGCTCCTGGGTGGCTCAGTTGGTTAAGCGACTGCCTTCGGCTCAGGTCATGATCCTGGAGTCCCTGGATCGAGTTCCGAATCGGGCTCCCTGCTTGGCAGGGAATCTGCTTCTCCCTCTGACCCTAACCCCTCTCATGTGCTCTCTCTCATTCTCTCTCTCAAATAAATAAATAAAATCTTAAAAAAAAAAAAAAATGGTTTAAGAAGAAAAAAAAAATCTGTATCTGGGCGCCTGGGTGGCTTTGTTGGTTAAGCGACTGCCTTCTGCCCAGGTCATGGTCCCGGGGTCCTGGGATGGAGTCCCGGGATGGAGTCCCGCATCGAGCTCCCTGCTCAGCGGGGAGTCTGCTTCTCCCTTTGACTGTACCCCCTCTTGTGCTCTCTCTCACTCTCTCTCTCAAATAAATAAAATAAAATCTTAAAAAAAAAATCTATATCTTTTCCCCTGATCTGAGTAGTAGTAAATCTATTTGTACATTTTATTTTTGAGAAGATATAGGCTTGTTTTCTGAACTTCAGCAACTTCCTGCACTAACTTATTGGTGAAATAAGTTAACATGACTACTTAATAATGTTAAGGATTATGAAAAATGTAAAATTATTTGTCTAAGCAAACTGAATTATGATTTTGACCATCTTTTTGCTATCAACAGTCATGTTCTATAGTATGTTAGCTGAAATATCACTTCTAATATCTTTAAGTTAACTTTAAAATATTGGACTAATCTTAAATCTTTGGATACCTAGATTATTTCTAATAAGATAGGATGCTAAAACACTGATTACTAAATATAGTTTTTAAATATATATACTTTTGTTTCTTATTTTATTGTACTATAGAGTGGCAAACCTTTGGATCATGTTAATAAACATGTTTATTTATGCTTGTATAGAACACTCAATCATCAATTACCCATCTCCTAGTTTTTTCTGAACAATAAGGGTTAGTTTGTTTAAAAGTTATAGTTAATATGGGTGATTAAGACCATATTAGGAGGAATAATGACAATAGTATAAGCAATAATTAAAAAAAGAACAACAAATGATTGCAAAATAAAGGAATTTGTTTTGTTTTTCAAAGAAAAAGTGAGTTTTGTTCTAAAGGAAGATGTGTATTCCAGAACATGAAATAGGATAGGGCAAGACAAAATTTGAATGGATACAGAAAACTGTAGAAGGTTTACTGAAAGTTAACCAGATTTGTCATGGTTGTCTAAAAAGAAGCAATAAAATATGTTAAAATTTTGGCAAAGTTCTCTCACATTTGATGGGCTTATTCAAAAGACAATTTTTTTAAAAAAGGAACTTGGAATCTTTTATTGCAAAATATTGAATTAATGCAAAAATAGAATTTGGCTTTCTCTCTATTAAAATGATAAACCAGTGTTAGAACTCTTAAAAGGGGTAATAAGCAGTGATTATTTACCTTTTGTGTAATACATATAGCTAGCAGAAATTTATATTGCACCAGAATAAGTTTCTGTACTTTGTGTTGATTTTATCATGCCTGTGATTTTTTTTTTTAAGGACAAAGAACAAAATCTCCTCACATGTAAAGGAGCCAAGATTCCTTAAGATTGTTTTACCTACTTCTATGTCTATTTTAAAATATTATATTGTTGCTTTAATGAATAGGTAACTAATCTTTTTATCTCAAGCACTCATAATCCTATCTTAATCATGGATCAAATCTCCTCTGTTAAATCTATTGCTTTTGCCTTCCTAAGATTCAGATTCAGAAAAAATAAAATTCTCAGAATGTCCTTACACATAAATCTACCTTGCAGATTCCCAAAGAACCTCTGGAAAATCACAAAGGTTTGTTTTTGAACCTTATAAGAAAAGGCAATGTTAGGAATAGTTAGGTTTTTGGGGTAGCTCAGTACTGTTTAATAAGCTCAATACTGTGATAAGAGTAGCATGGGAAGAGTTGTCCAATCAAAAGGCATGTTCAGCCTTCCCTAAGTTAAGGTAAATTTTTTTTAAAGATTTTATTTATTTATTTGACAGAGAGAGAGAGAGAGAAAACACAAGCAGGGGGAACTGCAGAGGGAGAGGGAGAGGGAGAAGCAGGCTCCCCACTAAGCAGGGAACCCAATGCAGGACTCCATCCCCGGACCCTGAGATGATGACCTGAGCTGAAGGCAGACACTTAACCAACTTAGCCACCCAGTGCCCTGTCCTTGCCCTTCTTATCCTCAGGGAGACATTGATCAAACCCTATGAAACATGCACACATTTGACAACTTTGTTCTCCATTCTCATAGTGCTAGTTACTGCAATAAATTAACCATAGCCATTCAGTCTTAGGCGTCCTTTCTGCTTTTCTCTCATGCTTACCTGAAGGCTCTACTGTAAGTTACAAGCTACAAATCAGATCTTCAAAAAAAAAAAAAAAACTCTTAGAGCCTCGAGGAAAGGACTGTACTGGGTACTCCAAGCTACTGATACTTCAAAAATGGACTCCTAAATATAAGGCTTCTGAGTTGACAGCCCTTTCAGTCTGTACCAGGGTTCTGAGTCAGGATATCCAGGACTCTGTTTTTTAGATGAGCATTTAGCTAATAACTTTGTAAATCCAGAATGCTGATGCAAGACCCAGTGGAACTAGAATTAATTATACGATCAAAAGAACTGAAAAAGGAAATGAAATAGTTGTAGTTACTTGTTTGGAATATTATTGGTATTTTTTAATGCTCTACTTTCTGATGGGTATATTATTAATTTTTAGGTGGCAAATGTTGTTTTTAAAGGAATTCTTTTCTTTTAGAGGTACATGCTGAAACATATTTATATGAAATGATACGATATTTCAGATTGGCCTTAAATAATCTGGTTGTGAGAGGGAGGAGGTAGATGAAATTAATTTGCTGTGTTGATAATTGTTCAGCAAGGTGATAGGTACATGAGGGCTCATAATGCTAGTCTCTTTACTTTTTTATCTGTTTGCTATTTTTCCACAGTAAAAACTGGTTAAAAAATTATGTTATCGGGGTGCCTGGCTGGCTCATTTGGAAGAGCATGAGACTTTGGATCTCAGGGTTGTGAATTCAAGAGTCCCACATTGGGTATGGAGATTACTTAAAAATAAAATCTTAGGGGTGCCTGGGTGGCTCAGTCGGCTAAATGTCAGCCTTCAGCTTAGGTCAGGATCCCAGGGTCCTGGGATCCTCAGCTCCCTGCTCAGTGGGGAGCCTGTTTCTCCCTCTTCCTCTGCTTGCTTCTTCCCCTACTTGTGCTCTCTTTCTCTGTCAAATGAATAAATAAAATTTTTAAAAATAAAAAATAAATAAAATCTTAAAAAAAATTCTATTATCACAAATTTTCCTGTGTTTTTAAGCTCTTCATAGTCATTATTTCAATATATACATCTTATTTCAAAATATATACAAATGACTACTATTCACCTTTATTGTTGAATTTAGGTTGCTTTCAGTTTTTTATTATTATAAATAATATTGGAATACACCTTTTAATGCATGGACTTTTCACTATATTTTAAATTATCCCTAGAAAAGGACTTGGTGAATTGAGAGGTATGAAATTCTAAGGCTCTTGATCATGGAGCTGTTTAATTTCCCAAATGTCTTTACCAATATATATCACACCCTCACTGGAACTAGGTATTTTACTTTTTAAAATATTTTCCAATTTTGTGAGGGGGATAGTATCTCATTGTACTTTCACTTGAGAATTATTTCCAGTAGGCTGTTCCTATGCTGCTATTTGAAGTTTCCATATCTTGTGTTCACTTTTGCTTGGATGATCATTCTTACTGGGTGTGGACTTTGATATGGCTGCTGATGGTCATGATCCCTTGCCCCTGAGCCAAGGGAAATTCCTGGATGTTTTAACACTGTGACTCTGAAGTTTTCTGGCTCCTGGTATGAAAAGAAGATCCAGGCAAGTGGGAGGAAATGGTATCGACCAACACAACTTAAGCTCTAAGCCAGCAGGATAGATCACGGCCTCAAGTGTATCTGGAGCCTGGCAGCTGGGAAGACATACTAGGGTTCACATGTGAAACTTATTTCAGGGGTTGCATTGTACATCCCAACATGGCCGCTGCCACTAAAACAGGAAGAGTGAGGTTTCTAGGCTGGCCAATATATATATATATTTTTAAGATTTTATTTATTTATCTGACAGAACGAGATAAAGTCAGAGAAGGAATACAAGCAGGGGGAGTGGGAGAGGGAGAAGCAGGCTTCCCGCCGAGCAGGGAGCCTGATGCGGGGCTCGATCCCAGGACCCTGGGAGCATGACCTGAGCCGAAGGCAGACGCTTAACGACTGAGCCACCCAGACGCCCTAGGGTGGCAAATATTTTTAACTCAAAGTTGGATATAGCAAATGTCAGTGCAATTTGTTAAATATAAAGTATGCTGAGAGACCGCCCTCAGTTTGCCTGATTTTGAGACTACAATAGGGGAATTAAGTAATCAACTTTCTGTGGATGGTACGAAACTGTCCAAAGTAAACCATCTGCCAACAGGGATATACTCACTTTTTTAAAGTCAAACTTTGTTGGATACAATATCAAAGATTTCTATATTACTTCAGTATCAAATCTTCCACAATGACATCTTAAAAGAATGAGACAATTTAGGGGAAAACAGAGAGATGGGGCAGGAGAGTGGCTGACAGAGATCCTCTGTGAACATCATTACTGTTTTAAAAAATCTGTTCAAGAAATCATCTCTCCTGGTTGCTGTACTTGAAAAATAAGTTTTTATTTATGAATCTGTCAGGAAAATTTGTGAAAGACTTTGAAAGGGGCAAAAGATTATGGGGTGTCCTTTGGATGGAAAGTTCGGCATTGTCTGGAAGACCTTTGGGGCTTATCTGATTTTATAGGGATCTATGCCTTTCACTGCCTTTGACTAGGCTGGCAACTTTACAACTCTGTAAGTTGTAGGAAACTGATAGTAATGCAAATGATTCTTGTCCACAGAGATGCAAATAGGTTTTGTTTTGTAAAGATGCATTTGATTTTCCCTTGTAGAAAAGAATATTCTAACCTTTATATTTATTGGCCTATGAAGTTTTGCATCCATTAGCAACTTCATTTTCTCATTCCTGATTTACTGAGTATCTAAGTGTCTGTTTTTCAGATTTTTCCTTTAAACTGGTTGTAACGTCTTACTGGTTTCCTCATTAACAAAAGAGTTCTAAAAAATCTTTGGCAGTGTTTATTTCATATTTGTACAAGAGACTTGATTTTAATTAAAAAAATCATTCTTTAACAACTCCAACCTCAATTAAATGTGTATTAATTCTTTTCAGCAGCCATTAATAATTTTTTTTTCCCTAGGAGGCCTCATATTTTTTTTTTTTTTTAAGATTTTATTTATTTTTTTGACAGAGAGAGACATAGCGAGAGCAGGAACACAAGTAGGGGAGTGGGAGAGGGAGAAGCAGGCTTCCCGCAGAGCAGGGAGCCCGATGTGGGACTCCATCCCAGGACCCTGGAATCATGACCTGAGCCGAAGGCAGACGCTTAACGACTGAGCCACCCAGGCTCCTAGGCCTCACATTTTTTAGGCAACTGTGAAAGGAGACCAGGCCCCAGAACTGAAACAAATCTCTACCTCCAAAGTGGATAGATAGATCTCTCGACTACTCTATGGTAAAACAATCTGTGAGTTTCGCCTGGTCTAAGCCTGACTTTACATGAGCACAGCCATTGCTTACCCCTAGAAGTCTTTACAAGTATTCAAAATGCAAGAGAAAATCTGAGAGAAAAGATGGAAGAAAGGGAAGTGTGATGTATGGGACAGTGATAATCTTTTAAGGTGGGCTCTGTGGAGCTGTTTTATCCCTCATAGTCTTTTTTTTTTTTTTTTTTGAAGGTTTTATTTATTTATTTATTTGACAGAGAGACAGCGAGAGAGGGAACACAAGCAGGGGGATTGGGAGAGGGAGAAGCGGGCTTCCCACTGAGCACAGAGCCTGACCTGGGGCTCCGTCCCAGGACCCTGGGATCATGACCTGAGCCAAAGGCAGACACTTGACAACTGAACCACTCAGGTGCCCCCATCATAAAGTCTTGTAGCTGGGCACTAACTGGGCCTCCAGGGCCAAAGAGAGTGAAGTCATTTATAAATGTCTTGAGCTGATGTTTAGAGTGGATTTAAGAAGAGAATAATATTGAGAACAATGGTATGGTTTTTAAAGTTTTCCTGAAGTATCTGAATGGTGAAGTGTCTATAGAAGGAAGGGACCAGGTAAAAAGATGAGCTGAGAGAACAACAGAGTGTAAGGTAGGTGTCTACCTCTCCATCCCCCTTCAAGAGCCTCCTCCTTTAGGATTTTGGAGCAAAGGTGAGTAGTCTCCTTAGTCTACTCTTGAGAAGTCCATCTGAGAGCTGCTTTTCCATAGGCCATTCTCATGTATATCCCAACTGCCTACAGTAAAAGGAAGTTTCTGGGCTGTTTGCTAAAGATGACTGTCCCCATAATCCAAGGAAAAGCTCTAAGGTTGAACTTCATATGGGGTTTCTTCAGACATTCTCCAGGTCTTAACTTAATTTTCCAGCTCTTCAAGAATGTACCACTTTCAAGGAAAGCAAGTACCTATGTTAAAGAGCCCAGGTTGTGGCAGGAAACAACTGAGTTTAAGGACCAACTCTATGATTTGTTGGTTGTGTAATCACAGGGTTGAAGGGCCTGATGCTGCTTAAACTCTGTGCCTTGGCTTAGCCATCTATAAAATGGGGACCACAAGCCTGTTGGCCTCACAGGGATGTTGTGAGGTTTAAATGCATTAACTTAAGTAAAGCACTTAGAATAGTGTCTGAAACTAGTAAGTGCTAGAAAATGTTAGCTGTTAAGAAGCAGTGTGTGGGTCACCTGGGTGGCTCAGTAGGTTAAGCGACTGCCTTTGGCTCAGGTCATGATCTCAGGGTCCCAGGATCGAGTCCCGCATCGGGCTCCCTGCTCGGCGGGGAGTCTGCTTCTCCCTCTCCCACTCCCCTGCTTGTGTTCCCTCTCTTGCTGTGTCTCTCTCTATCAAATAAATAAAATCTTTAAAAAAAAATAATAATAATAAAATTTAAAAAATGGTAACTTGAGGGCACCTGGGTGGCTCAGTTGGTTAAGCGACTGCCTTCGGCTCAGGTCATGATCCTGGAGTCCTGGGATCGAGTCTCGCATTGGGCTCCCTGCTCAGCGGGGAGCCTGCTTCTCCCTCTGACCCTCCCCCCTCTCATGTGCTCTCTCTCTCTCTCTCATTCTCTCTCTGTCAAATAAATAAATAAAATCTTTAAAAAAAAAAAAAAGAAGCAGTGTGTGATTAAGAGCTGGATTCAAATCCTGACTCCACCACTTACAAACTATTATGGCAAGTTATTAAGCTCTGTGCCCCAGTTCCTCAACTGCAAAATTAGGAAATCATAGGTCCTAACCCATAGAGTTGTCACTAGGATTAAATGAGTTATATGTGTAAAGTACTTCATATAACATGGAAACAAAGTACATGTTGTGTTAAGTAATTATAATTACTACATCCATAACTATTAGATATTATTGTTTTTATGTACACTTCCTTAATGCAACCTTAACTTTCCTTTTAGAAAACTGCACCCCAATGGGGGAGAAAAAGTGGGACAGTACCCTATATATTAAAATAGACTTATTAGGAAGATCAATCATTCACATTGTATAAGCCTTATTTGGATCCTGATTCAAACAAACAAATGTAGAAAAAGAAAAACAAAGACAGTCATTGGACAATCAAAAATGTGAATACTGACTGGATATTTGATAGTCTGAGGAACTATTATTAATTTTTTAGGTAAGATAAGAATACTATGGTCACGTAAAAAAAGTAATCATTTTTTAGTTGAGAATGAAATCATTTGTGCCTGGGATTTACTTTAAAGTTCTGTGTGTGAGGCAGGAGGGTAAGATTAGTCAAAGTTTATGAATGGGTGATGGGAACATGGAGATTTGTCAATCTATTGTCTTTTTTGTGTACATCTTAATTTAAAAAATAAGGAGGAGGAGGACAAGAAGGAGACGGAGAAAAAAGACAACACCCCTAGGATCTGGTCTTACGCTAAGGTTCATCTCTCTTTTCACCTGGCCTCCAATCAGTAGGACCCAACAATCTCCAGCAGTATATTTTCTAAAGTGTGAGCATTCTGTCCCGAGCAGTATCACAGTGCTTCAGCAGGACAGTTGAAGGAGGGCTTTAAGACTCAAATTTGAACCACCTCAAGTTTTCCCTCCAGTGGGAGGTGTGAGGCGAAGATACACTTTCAGATCCCAGCGGAGTAGTCCAGTGGGCATATGATGCATAACACACACACACACACACACACACACACACACACACACACACACCATTTTCCAAGGACAAAAACTAATTTTCAGAAGCAGTAGAGTCAAAATCCATTTTTAACATATTCAATATAATTTCAGAGCTGCTTTTTCCCAGGAAGGAGGTAGCTTTCATTGACATTTTTATGCAGGGAAGTATCAGTTCCCTTTATTTGTATCCTGAGACCTACCATTGCATAAGAAATGGGATCCATTCCAGAGCAATCTACCTCTCCATGGACACCTTTAGGCTCACAAAGACCCGGAAAAAACTTTAGTATTTATGGTTTTTTCCCCTTTACTGTTTAGCCCTTACTTTCCCATCCTTCCGTTGTGGAGATAATAGAAATGCAAAAAGATGTGCAGGTTAATCTCTCCAAGCAAACCCCTGAGGTTTAGGGAATAGAGGAGGACTGTGGGAAATGAAGGGGGAAGATAGTTCTTTCGTTCACAAAACACATAATAGATGTTTAGAACTGAAAGTGTCTTAAAGATCATTCCACTGAGATGCACTGAGATGGATGCTTAGAAAGTCAAAGGGAGCAATTGCTGCAATCCTACACAACGCATTTATAATACATATTTAAATGACTTTTCTCACAAAAACTTGGCTAATAACAAAAGTCTTAAAAACCGAGAAAATAATATTTTTTTGATTTTTTATCATTGAATTACTATCTCAATTCCAACCTTTAAAAAAGTTTTATGTACCATTGTATTTATTATAGCTGTTAAGTAATGAATTAATTTATTATAGTTGTTAGTTTATTTAGTTGTTTATTATAATATATTTATTTATTATACTTGTTATATTTATTTAGTTGTTAATTTCAAAATTACCTGCAATTTGCTTGTTGCAGAAATCCTTCAGGCATACTCCATCAGCCGCTAATCAAGAGCAGAGCTATGAAGTAGGCCTTCCTGAGGCAGGCATAAGGGGGAGCCTTCTCTAGAGAATTTAAAAACTATAGTAAAACTAAGAGTTGATCTGTTTTTCCAAACTGAGGGTTCTAGAGGGGAGGGAGGTGGGAGGATGGGTTAGCCTGGTGATGGGTATTGAGGAGGGCACGTTCTGCATGGAGCACTGGGTGTTATGCACAAACAATGAATCATGGAACACTACATCTAAAACTAATGATGTAATGTATGGGGATTAACATAACAATAAAAAATTAAAAACAAACAAACAAAAATATAAAATAAGAGCTGAAATAAATCTTTTCAAGTTAGAAAAAAAAAAGAGTTGATCTGTTTTTTATGATCACCATTCTCTGCAACTCTAAACAATGTCAATGATAAAATCGTCCTCCCTGAAAAAATCCTTTGTCGGTCTAAATTCTAAGCAATTGCTGCAGTTACTATTGGGTTTTAATATATAAGTAAAGCCTCAATTTAGCACATTTTCCTCAATAAACATTGTATTCTATATAGAAATGAATTCAGAGAACTTCCCATTACCCAGTTTGCCTTTGATACACATGGACTCAACCCCCACACATTTCTTTTTTTTCTTTAAGATTTTTTTTTTTTTTTTATTCATGAGAGACAGAGCGAGAGAGAAAGGCAGAGGGAGAAGCAGGCTCCCAAGGAGCAGGGAGCCCGATGCGGGACTCGATCCCAGGACCCTGAGATCATGACCTGAGCCAAAGGCAGACGCTTAACCATCTGAGCCACCCAGGCGCCCGCCCCCACACATTTCTTTTAATAGTAAGCCCTCCAACCCCTGTGGTACTTCATGTCTGCATTTAAAATTTTGATGTGTAGTAAGTAATGATAGCACAGAAATTTTAAAGATGAAAAATAGAACTTTAGTTACTTCAATTCTGCCATTCTGTGTGACCATTTGTTTTTAGTTGTGTGGTACTTTTGTTTACATGCAAATTTCAGTTTATATGCAAAATATTTTATTGACTTTGAATGTTATCTTTAAGAGAAAAATTTATTCTTTTAAAATTGTTCATCGTTTTAAAGCCAAAAATAAAGCAAGAATATATTACATCAGTGATGTAACTTAGTAGTTATCTAAATAAGTACCTTCTGCTGAAGTTGTGGTTTTATTACTCACTAGTTAGTGGAATGTAACTCACTAGTTAGTGGAAATTTTTTATGTGAAGTATTATTAGGCTATAATCAACAGATGACATTTCAAACCATTAGATAGATACAAACTATTGAAATGACCAAAGATGCTGCTCTTATATTGCCAGAGGACATCAAAAGAGTAATATTTGAACCTCCGTCATTTTCACCAAAGACTGGACATTCACCCTAAAGCAATAGATCAAATAATGCCAATACTCATTACCATTTAGCCATTTTCTCTGATATTTGCCAAAAAGAAAAACTTCAGGAAGTTTTACCAAATTTAATGAAATTTAGGATAAATTTTTCTGGAGAATATATTTTAGTGGTAAATATGTAGCTGTGGTGCTATTTGAAAGCCATTAGAATTTGATTCCAAAGAAACTAAGACCTGGAAATTATTGCAATTTCTGGAATTTACTGCAAAATGAGACTTTTATAAATTTCTGCTAAATCAACCTTACATTTAAGACTTTCTTTAACTTTCTGTATACCTGTTACTTCATGTGAAATTAAAATAAATCAAAAGTGGTTTTTGATTAACTATGAATAAACAAAGATTGAGAAATCTCCTAAAATGCTTGTTAAACATGAGTGTGCAAAGATTAATTTTCACAAAATCATTGACACATTGGTGACTTTTGCAATAAATACCACCATAGGCAGCCACAGCTGGAAAGGAGTAAAATGAAGGAGGCTAAAATGGATTCTTTAAGAACTCTTAGATGATAACATTTTAAAGAAATTGGCTAATTTAAGGAAAAATTTGAGAGAGGATGGGTTTTCTGCAGTATTGAGGACTGGAATCAAAAAAATACTGTTTTGTTCCTGTTATGCATCTATTTTTATCCCAGGTTGGTATGTCCTGGGACAAGGTCAATTGCAGTTATAAAGGTCCCTTCTCTTGCTAAAAAAAGGAAGATCTAGAGAGAACATCCTCCTAGAAAGCAGAAGGCTTCCCCCACCTTCCCTACTTCCTGCCCGCCTGTCATAAGGATTTGTTGGGGAAAGTATATACACATTCAGTAGGTAAATCCAATCCTGCTTGCATAGGCATAAAGCCTGCAAAATGCTAATTAGTTCCCTCATTCTTAAAAGGCCAGAATTCCTTATGTCTGACTCCAGGCTCTCATTATAACCATTATATATTTTTTGCTGGTATCTTTGCTAATATTTTCAACATCTCACGGTTCTATGAAAGTAAAGCCCATATAAAGTTAATCCACCTGGTAGCCTAGTCTTAGCAAAAAAACTTCAGTCTCCAAAAATAATTGAACATCAGTTAATATCTTTTTTGCAGATTGTTTAAGGAAAATGACTCTGGAGATCGGATTTTATTAATAACACTTGGTAAATGTCTTAAATTTTTCTTTCTATAAGTCTCTCTCCATTTCTCACATTTTTGGCAGCTACTCCCCAGATCTTTCATTTCTTCTCTCTGCAAACTTTCCCAATTTCTTCCCAAATCCAGGACATGCTAACTTTGGTCCCATCTTCTTGTCCTCTGCCATATTCCAAAGTTACTCACTTCTGGTAGCTGTAAACTCTGGCTTCCCCGTCAAGTAGCTATAATGCTCTCATTCAAAACCCCCAATCTGCACAAGACTGTGGGAAATACGTTGGCCACAAAAAGAAGTCTGCTATACCGACAGAAGGGAAGTGATGTGAGTTCCTATATGTTAACATCTTTATCTGTTCAAGAGCTTCCCCAAAGATTTTTTGTCAAGTATAAGCCTGTCTGTGACCAAGCAGTTGATTCAAATTCTGGTGTGGCTGAGGAAAGAATCTTCCAGTATTTGAAGACAAGGGAAGCCAAATCTAAAGGTGATTTACATTTAGCAATTGAAGACCACCAAGAAGAGAAATTTTTACTTTTCCATTTTTGGTGTGTTGTAACTTGTTCTCATTAATACTTTTTCAACATGGAGGAGGAAGAATGAAAAATAAAAATACTGTATGATAGAGGTCCAATTTCCTTATTAATTCTATGTCATCCTCTCAGATGCTGCATGGCCTAATGAAAAAGCATAGATTCTGGAGCTAGGTATTTATACTTAGGATTGGATGCCAGCTCAATCACTTTCTAGCTTGAGTATAACTTAAAATGCGACAGTTATTATTAGGAAAGGAAAGAAGAAAAGAAAAGAAAAGGAAGCATTGTCTTTCGTAAATGGAGATAATAGCTGCTTTGCAAGATTATTGTAAGGATTAAATGAAATAATTTTTGTAAAATGCTAAGTATAGCATTATACTTATATTTATATATTATAATTATATATATTACTATTATTGCTTTTTGTTTTACTGGAGTTGGAGGGTCTCTGTCTAAACCTCTTCTGTTTCTAATGTTCTAAAGTTAGGCTTAGTACTGTTTTATGCTATCTCTACCTTAAAAAAATCTAGAATACTCAACCAGTAAGAGTAATACGCAAATATCTGAGTAACAAAACTTTTCATATCTCAATGATTGATGACAATAACCAAGAATTTGGATAATCTCTTGGAGGGAATAGTAAGTGACCTTCACTTTACCTATAATTTGTACATTCCCACCATCTCCTCCCCAGTCTCCTCTTCATGACCACCAAGGAGAGCTAGAGGACCTTAGAGGAGGCTCAGAATAGTACTGCCTTGATTTTGGCAACACGCATATTGTTTCTGCAGCTAACTCAGCATGCTTGAGATCATTTTAACAGCATAGTGTTATCATGTGGTTTCAGTAGAAAAAGTCCCTATGTAAAAATAGCACCTTCTTCCTCAGCATGTCTGCTCCCTTTAATGAAAATAAGACTTTAGCTTAGACTGAGCCAATGCAGCTATCAAGGAGAGAGCTAAAATCTCATCTGCTCCAAACACTGTTAGCCAAATTCACTAAGGATGATACTTATAGCCATTGACAATAAGAAAGACAATGTAGTAAGAGGCATGAACCATACAGGATAGTTCATACCTAATACACAATAGTTAAATATCAGTTTCCTAGAATGAACCCTCAGAAAATATGGTCAGTGAGAAGAATTGCAATTGCACTACAAGAATATTTACAGCAATATAAACAAACCAAAAAGAAGAATCAGTAACTCTCACAAATTCTTATGCAATCCAATAAAAAATAAAAGAAGGGGATAAATTAATAAAATTCAAGCCATATGGCAAGCTAGTAGGTTGCTGCTTCTTAAAGAATGAGGTTCCATTCATTATTATCAGCCTGCATTCTATCACACCATGTTCCATTTTGGCATTGGGAAAATTCTATGTGCATTATTGATATGAAAATAAAACACAGAAAACATAATTTTTATTTTATTTTTGTTTAGTTTTATTTTACTTTATTTACTTACTTTTAAAAGTTATCCTGGGGTGTCTGGGTGACTCAGTCTGTTAAACATCCAACTCTTGGTTTCAGCTCAGGTCATGATCTCACAGTCGTGGGATCGAGCCCCAAGTGGGGGGCTCTCTGCTCAGCGCGAAATCTGCTTCAGATTCTCTCCCCCACCGACCCGCTCTCTCTCTCAAATAAATAAATAAATAAATAAATACTTTAAAAAAATTATCCTAAAAAACATAGTTTCAGAAATTATTCTTGGGCCATCAGTGACCTCTCATATTATTTTCTGAATCTGTTCCACATTAAAAAAAAAAAAGAAAATCTGTTCCACATCAAGCCTGATGACTTGATTGATTATGCTTATCAGAGTTCCCTCAGAAGAGTAACACCATAATAGTAGGCATGGCTACAAACATATTCAGTTCTGCACCTGGCCTCTCAATAAGAGTTCGGTCAAGGAATCTGGCACAGGAAATAACCAGAAGTATGCCCATCTTATAACTACTTTCTTTCTTTTTTTTTTTTTTTTTTACAGATTTTATTTATTTATTTGAGAGAGAGAATGAGAGAGAGAGAGAGAGAGCACATGAGAAGGGGGAGGGTCAGAGGGAGAAGCACACTCCCCGCTGAGCAGGGAGCCCGATGTGGGACTCGATCCCGGGACTCAGGATCATGACCTGAGCCGAAGGCAGTCGCTTAACCAGCTGAGCCACCCAGGCACCCTTATAACTGCTTTCATTGAGTGAAATTTACTCATAGAACAGAAGAAATATTGCCAGGAGCTTAGTTTGGGCCCTAGAAGTCTCTAATTTATTAGGGGGGAAAAGGGAGAACTGGAATTTTATTTTTTTTATTATTTTTTTTAAGATTTTATTTATTTATTTGAGAGAGAGAGAGAGTGGGAGGGAGAGGAAGAGAGAATCTGAAGCGGACTCCATGCTGAGCTCAGAGCCTGAGGTGGGGCTGGATCCCACAACTGCAAGATCATGACCTGAGCTGAAACCAAGAGTCAGGCGCTTCACTGACTGAGCCACCCGGGTGCCCCTAGAATTTTATTTTATAATCCATTTCCCCCAGAAACCAGACCTTTCTTAAGGGAAGATTATTTATTTTTTTGGAAACCCTAAGATACTTCTAGCAGAAAATTTTTAAAGTCATTTGAAACTGTCAGACACCTTTTATTTTTTCCAACAGAGATTTTTGCAGCCTCAATTTGTTGGGTAACTGAAACCTTCCCTGGGGTATCGGTGGCTGCCTGCTGGGCTACCTGTGCAGATTCCATATCTGCATCTGATCAGCCCCTCCATCTACTATGTGAAAGTAATCCTAGAAGGTATTCACCTCTGTCCATTAAGACAGACAACAATGCCTTGCACACAGTAGGCATTCAACAAATGTTAGTTAGCCCCATGCTGCCTCTGTCCACCACCCCCAGTCCCTTTTATCTGAAGGAAAATCTAAGATCAAATGACCTAGGACCTACGAAGGCATTCTGTTGTTTCCAGCACTGTCTTCTTTGTTTGTAGTCAAAATAGATTTCACAGGAACTCTAGATAAAATATTTGGGTGGAAATATTCAGTGGGCCATTTGAAAATGGAACCAAATTTAAGAATAAATTTAGGAACTGGGGGTATAAATTGGGAAATCGTCTACTGAGATTTGTAATGAAGCTGTGCAAGTAAATGGATTTCCTGAGAGGATTTAGGAAAGAGAAGGTGGTTGAGGACAAAACCCCAATTTTAATCATAGAAGGAATGACAGCTCCAGAAAAAAATTGACAAAGCAGTCAATGAACTAGGGGAAAAAAATGAATATCTACTTGTAATAGAAGCTACAAGAAGTGAGTTTCAAAAAAGATTAATTGTGAGGGTGCCTGGCTGTTTCAGTCAGTAGAGCATGTGACTCTTGATCTCAGGGTCATGAGTTCAAGCTCCATGTTGGGTTTAGAGATTACTTTAAAAAAAAAAAACTAACTAAAAAGGGGCGCCTGGGTGGTTCAGTCCATTAAGCATCTGCCTTCAGCTCAGGTCATGATCCCAGGGTCCTGGGATCGAGTCCTGTATCGGGCTCCCTGGTTCCCTCTGCCTGCCACTCCCTCTGCTTGTGCTCTCTCTGTCTCTCTCTGACAAATAAATAAATAAAATCTTAAAAGAAAAAAAATTGGGGGGCACCTGGGTGACTCGGTTGAGTGGCTAACTCTTGGTTTCGGCTCAGGTCACGATCTCAGGGTCCTGGGATGGAGCCATGCATTGGGCTCAGCAGGGAGTCTGCTTGAGGATTCTCTCCTCCTTCTCCTTCTTCCTCCTCTTCCCCTCTCCCCACTCACGCTCTCCTTCTCTCTCTCTATCAAATAAATGAACAAATTTTTTGAATAATTTTTTAAAGTTACTTTCAAAAAAAGATTGTGTTAAAAACTAAAATATTTAAGGAAGACAGGAGGACATCATCGATGACTGGAAAGTAGCTAGTTAACCTAATTACGAGAATAGTTGTTGCAAGAACCAGCTTGCAAGAACTGAGAAGTGAATCCAGAAGGAAGTGGAGGTGATGAGAAAAGCTACTCTTCCAAGATGGTGGTAGGAAGAAGAGCGCTACTAGCTCAGCATATCAAAGGGGTAGCAGAGCTGGAGTTTCCATAACGTATACATGCTGAACCATGACATAAGTGCTGTGAATGTAGTAGATTCAAGATAAGCATAAAATCCTTCCCTAGTACGCATGCTGCTTTGCACTGTGACTTTGTAGTCCCTTCCATCAAAACATAGAGTCTAGGGTGCCTGGGTGGCTCAGATGGTTAAGCATCTGCCTTCAGCTCAGGTCATGATCCCAGGGTCCTGCGATCAAGTCCCGCATCGGGCTCCCTGCTCCTTGGGAGCCTGCTTCTGTCTCTCTCTCTCTGTCTCTCATGAATAAATAAATAAAATCTTTAAAAAAAACAAAACAAAAAAAACATAGAGTCTTTCTCCCTGGAATCTGGATTTGCCCATGTGACTTGATTTGGCTTCTGGTACATGAGCAAACATGACACAAATAAAGCCTTAAAAAGTGTTTGCATAACGGGTTCACTTGCTCTTTTCTATCACGTTAACTAACCTGGGATTTTCTGCTGGAGAATGAGATGACATGGAGAAAGGCCCCAGCTGTTCCAGCTGAGGCCCCAAACATGTGAGTCCAACCCCAGTGGAACCTGCCCAGACCAGGAAAATTGTCTAGTGAGCCGCAAAATGGTAAGAGACAAGAAATGTTTGTTGTTGTAAGCAACTATATTTTGGGATTGTTTGTTACACAGCCAAAACTACCCAATACAATGGGATTCCTTCCTTTTGCACTTATTCTCTGGACTAACTTAATTCTGAATAGAATGAGACTCTTAGAGTTTGTCATCTTAGAAAACAAAGAACAACAAAACTTGCAAACTTCAATAATTTTCTATCAGGTGATCAGACACCAAAAGTCATAAACATCTAGCATACAGTCCTGAATTTAGGTAAGCATCAATGTTAAAGATATTCAAATAGCAAGGAAATTCTCTGCTATAAAGTCTGTGTAATTTATGTCAGAAGCATAGGTCATCTCTGAGCCTTTATATTATAACCTGCTGATAGAGCATTCTATATAAATATGGTGGCAGTTTTATAAAGATTAGTGATTTGATTTCCACAACAACTATCAGTTCACACAAAGGTTAAAAATGATATAGTAGGAGCATTACTGGTTAAAGCAGAAAGACTAGAAACCAGTACATATGTGGGACCTGGGTTTAAGAGCAGAAGCCACCATAGTGGTCATAGACAGCACCTCTGGGTTCAGGAAAGATTGCAGTAAGACACTGTATATCTCACCACCTCCTGAGGATATCTTGTATCACTGCCCAGTAGTATAGTTGATGTTCACAGCAAGAACTCAGAGTCATTAAGAACATGTTAAATGATGTTCAATATATTCTGTTTAATGAGGCCAAGAATGGAATCCATTTTATTATAATTTCCATAAAATAGCCTAATTTTCAAAAAGCTTGGTCCTTAAAGGGTGCAAGCTTCAATTCGCTGGAAAACTCACTTCTTTGTGACACCTCATTTTCTGATGATATAGATTGGCAAGGTATTAATTTAGACATATTCATTGGGCATTATAATGGACCCTAAGACTATAATATAACAGTTACTTCCAGAGACAGAAAGGAAGCATTGTCCAGCAAATGTTAAGTAGAACAGTACTTTCTTCAAATTAGGAAACTGACATTGATGTGATTTCTTCATTTTTTTTTTTTTTAAAACAACTGTCAGCATTTTGTGGCCACTGTTTTCAGTTCATGTTTCCCTGGTGCCAGATACTACCATTAACCACTTTGTATCTGAGCAAGTACTGGAGTGGTCCTTGTTCAGCAATTCGGGGTTTGGATTAACCTCCATGGAGTCCCTCTTTAGCAAGCCTACATCTTGAACTCCCAACCCGCCTCCATCTTTACTGTTATTTCCTGGATTTGGAATAATTATTGTCATCGCAGTTCTTATCACTAACAACAATCATTGTGGGCCTACCAGTTTCTGTGTAGGACACAGTTAGTGCTTCCTCGGTCCTTTGTCCCACCTTGCCTATCGTATCATCCATCAGATCTAATTTGGGAGCTACATTCCCAAACCCAGGTTAAGGTACCTAACTGTTCTCTAATCGAAGGGTCACTGAACGGAGCTTTGAGCTTATCTTGGTGTTTTCAGTTTCCAAACTTCTCAATTTTCCTACTTGTTCTAATACTCTCCAAATACCAGCACTGATGTTTGGGATTTTGCCTTGGATAAAAGTGTTTCTATACTCAGTGTGGAGTATTTTTAAAAAGCACAGACTTTGGTGTAAAACTTGAGTTCTAGTTCTGGTTCTGTCCCATGTTAGTTACATGACCTTTGAAAATTGTTTTACTGGGGCGCCTGGGTGGCTCAGTCGGTTAAGCATCTGCCTTTGGCTCAGGTCATGATTTTGGGGTCCTGGGATGGAGTCCCAAGTCGGGCTCCGGGCTTGGTGGGGACTCTGCTTCTCCCTCTGACCCTCCCCCTCACTTGTACGTTCACACATGCTCTCTCTCTCTCTCTCAAAAATAAATAAATAAAATCTTTTTAAAAAACTGTTTTACTTCTCTAAGCTTCAGTATATTTATCTTCTTAAGGAAGTCATTGCAATGACATTAGATAATTCATGTATGTAAAGCACCCAGTATGGTTCCTGATACATAGGAGATACTCAATAAACATTGAGCCATTTCATTTTTCTCTTCTCTTCATAATTAATCTATGTCTCATTCAGGCCATTGTCCTTTGGATTTTGCATACTTTTAACTAAGGCGATGAATGACAAAATCTTCCAATCATTTTTATGAACTTTCAGCTTCTGACCAAGTACAGAGCAATGTAAAGAGTGCTGGATTGACAAAAGTTATAAGCTGCTCTTTCATTATGAATGGCCTGGTATTTGAGATCATGTCTCCCAAACTTCCTTTCTATATATCATGTTTGCCACTTGTCATGTCTTCTTCCACCACTTGTCATGTCTTCTTCCCCTCTAAACACCCCCATATTCAAGAATGGTGGGGGCACTTGCAGGAAAAAACATTTTTTTTTCTCCCAACATTCAAAAGCTTTGGCTCCAAAATAGGAATTTTTCTTCTGTAGAATGAATTGTAAATGTTACTTCTGTTCTTATAATTCCTTCCTTTATTTTTCCCCCTAAGGAATGTGAAGATATAATCTGATTGGTGATAATAGGAAAATACTGAACTAGCTTAGCTCCTCTGGGCTTTCTCTTTAAAGCTGCCTGCCTACAAGACAAACTGCCCCTTTGCTCCAGCTTCCACATGGTATCCCACATGGTCTGGGGGACCACATAGTGAGAAGCAGACCCCCACCCTCCATCAGCTGCCTGGGTGTGTGCTCTGCTTCTTCCATGGGTCACCAGGTAGAGACTTGAGGTAAAGGAGTGAAAAGCCTGATTTCAGACACAATTATGTTCTCTGATCTAGCTTTTTTCAACAAGAAAGAGAATATTTGGATCTTAATGGATTCTTATGACTATTTCTCATTTGTCATGTCAGAGATCTCAACAGCAATCTACTGGTGTCAACAAGATTTAGTATAATCTCATGTCTTCTATTTCTTCTCACTGGTGTGTAATTATTGTGGGCATACTGACAGAGGAGAACTGTAGACCATAAAGGACCTGCAGTCCAACCTCCCTCATTTTATACACAAGGAAAGTGAGACTCAGAGAGATTGAGTCACTCAAGTTCACATGAGTAGTCAGTGGCAGAACGAGGGCTTGGAACCCAGGTATTCTGATTCCTGACCCAGTGCTCTTGCCAAACACCATGTTGCTGCTTCTCAGCAAAGTATAATTCGAAGCAGGTCTCTGCTGGTGGACAGAATTCTCTGGACCCTCACATCAGTTTCTGACTCTCACCTCCTAGGTTTCCATCGTGTGTTCAGCCTGGATCCATTACTATTAGCTTCCGGTCCTCTCACCCACGTGGCTATGAAGGACTGTGTGCATTGAAAATCCAGGTATCTCTAACATGTCTCCAGACCCCAAGAGAACTGAAGAGTCGCAGGTATAGTTCCTGAGTCTTTTATATCAAAACCACCTAATTTGGAAGTAAGGCTGGATGGCTTTTGTGTACACATTCTAGGAACATTATAGCATCAATATCTTTTCCACCGCTAGGCATTATGGAGTTGTCTTATTCGTCCTTTCCTTTAATATTTAATGCCATAGGTTTAGAGCCCCCTAGAATGTTCAAAGTGCTGCGGCAGTGATATTCCACATTAGCAGACAATTTTGTCTAGTGACAACATGAGGCAGGATTTTCGTAAGAAATACACTGAACACATATATACGAGGCAATGGGTGTAAGCATAGTTGCGTTTCCCAGCGATACACTACAGGTCTAAAATCACGCATTTTCTAACTACCCCAACAAAGGCAGAGCACATAGAGTCCTCGGGAAATGAGCTGCGTATGCAACTCACAGATAAATTGGGCTTGATGCCAGTTTATTGGGCAGGAGCAGGAGCAGCTGGGGCCCTGCTGTCTGAAGGAGAGGGAAGCCCCAAGGAGTGAGCAGGACAGGTGACTGGTCTCTGGAAAGCCCAAGTGATAGAGACTCTCAGAATGTGTGTATGGGCAAGGAGGTGTTCGGGGGTGGGAAGAACATAATGGTGGAGAATGAAGAGGTTCTCTATACTTCCCCCTATGCGCTGGCTTCCTGGAAGCTCTTAACTGGCAACAGTCACCTTCCAAAGAGAAATGGCTGCTGTGGTCACAGTACAGGGAGACTCCAGGGCAGAGCCTCCAGTTCATCAACCTGAATGACTGATGCTTTAATTATCCTAATTAGAGACTCATTTCTTAATGTGGATGGGAGTTTTGGGAAATAGTCATCTGTTTTATTTGTAATCTCCCTCTTTGCCCATTATCATCCCCAGCAGCTTAAGATGTGGACCAGACAAGTGGTGCCTGGGTGGCTCAGTCGGTTAAGCATCTGCCTTCAGCTCAGGTCATGATCCCGGGGTCCTGAGATCCAGCCCCGTGTCAGGCTCCCTGCTCAGCGGGGAGTCTGTTTCTCCCTCTGCCCCTCCCCCTGTTCATGCTTTCTCTCTCTCTCTCTCCCCCCGCCGAAATAAATAAATAAAATCTTTTCTTAAAAAAAAAAAAAAAAAGATTGGACCAGACTAATGCTACCTTTTATAAAGGAGTTACAAAGTGAGAAAAGCCACTACCCGAAAGGGAAAGGAGGAAAGTCCTTTTGTTCTGGAGATGATGAGAATCAAGCAGTTGGCCATGCATGCTCTGATTTGACCTTCTGGGGAAAAATCCAAGAGGAAGAAGCAATGAAGTAGATTTGAGGAGAAATCTAAAAGCGGAGAGAGTTTGTACCCCTCCCTTCAGATCAGGAATGCATTACTTGCATAACTCATCAGCAGGCAAGCTGTATCTCTAACTCCAACTCCAGGAGGAGACCAACATGCAAGGTGCTCCACTGTAGCCAAGAAGCTCAGCAGAGTAAAAATGGTGGCACAGCCCAGCTCATCGGAGGGAGCTAAGTTAGGATTCCCAAGCTTCCTTTAGCAGTCTGTAGCCCCCAAAGTGCCCAGGATTTCCCACTAGCTCTGGGGCAGCAAATGTAGATAATGGGGCCAACTGAAGCATTTACCAGGGGATTACCACAGTAGAAGTTCAGTGACCTTGGGGCAAAGGGCTGCAGGGCACACTGCCCAGGTTGGTCATAAGCATAGAGCCCTGCCTAGAATGAGGAAAGTGCTGACTAACTGAGATTTATATTCAAGCTAGATTCAGGATTCACAAAGCCAGTGCCTCGGGCCCTGATCAAGCTAAGAGAACAGATTATATGGAAGTTTGCCTGCACATATTGCTGCTATCATTTCCTCTCCTACCTGTATCTACAAAGGCATGGAGTCTATTTTCCTTCTCCTTGAATCTGGCTGCCCTTGCACTTTGTCTTGACCAAGTGATTGTATCTAGTGGAACACGTATGAGGCCCTAGCCTGGCAGCTTTTGTTTTTGTTCTCTTGGAAGCCAGTTGCCTTGCTGTAAAGAAACTGAGGCCATAATCCTGAATGGTGAGAGGACACCGGGAAAAAGACTGTGGAGGATAAAGGTCATCTGGGACATTCCAGTCCCAGCCAAGCTCTCAGTTGAATACAGCCAAATGAGTGACCTCAGCTAAATATGCACATAGACTCATGAAAAGTAATTGTTGGTTTAATGGTTAAAACACTGTTGGTTTAAGCCACGAATTTTGGAGATGGTTTGTTACACATCATAAAATAACTGTAACAAACACAAATTCACAAGTCACAGATTTAATCAGTGGGATCCAGTCTGGCCAGAAACAACCTTGGTCCAGCACTTTGTAGTAGAAACCAGCAAGGATCCAGAGGAGAGATAATCTTGGGTGTGAGGCCTTCTCTCCCCACCTCTATGCACCCATGCAACATTTTAGGAAGGAATAACGAGAGGGAGAGAAACAAGTTCAAAAAGTGGTATGGTAGGTGGAATAATGACCCCCTACAGATGTCCAAGTCCTAATCCCTGGATCCTATGAAAACTTACTATACATGGCAAGAGGGAATTAAGACTGTGGATGGAATTAAGGTTGCTAATCAATTGATCTTAAAGTAGGGAGATTATCCTGCGTTATCTGGACAGACTCTGTGTGATCAGAGTCCTTAAATGTGGAAGAGGCAGAAGAGTCAGATCAGAAGAAAGAGATGGAAGAAGAACTCCACCAGCTGTTGCTAGCTTTGAAGATGGAAGAATAGGACCATAATCCAAGGAATACAGGCAGCCTGTAGAAACTGGAAAGTGCAAGGAAAGGGATTCTCCCCTGGAGCTTCTAGAAAGGAAGCAGCCCTGCCGACACCTTAAGACCCATTTTGGACCGGTGAGCTTTAAAACTGTAGGATAATAAATTCATGTTGTTTTAAATTGCTAAATTTGTGTTCATGTTTTTTATAGCAGCAACAGAAAACTAATACAAGTGGTAAATTGTAAGTGATTGAATAATTATTCAAAATAAAGCTGTCTAAAACTGAAAGAGACTGAGGTGGCTCTAAATGTCAATTTTAAGATTTTTTTTTCCCCATATCACCCAGTGTGGGAAAGGCTGGAGAAGTAAGATTAGATCATTTATGGAAAACAAAAAAGCTACCGCTTGGTTTTTCACACTCCTGAATATAATGAGTTAAATTTGAAACCTGTGGCACCTTTGTTCTGAGGCTTGATCTTTGGTTAAAACCACCTGCCCTTGGAAGAGTCACACATTAAACTTTTCAGAATGATTGAGTTTATCTGATTGCTTCTGAAAACAGGAGTTGGGTGAGGGGAGGTTGGAAGAAAGAGAGGCAGGGCTTGAGCACCTAGATTCCTTGGCGGGGAGAAGGGGGGAGGAGGACAGGTTGCTTCTGACTCACAGGCAGACACCCCCTGAACACACTGCTGTCCTTGAGCAGAGAGCTGTTATCAGTCCCATTCCACATTGTTCTTTACGAACAGTCTCAGAGGTGCCATAAACTCTGCATCATGTGGCACTGAGTGCATGGAGGAGTTCATTATGCCCAACAGCGAGACCAATCGCTTCACGTTACTTAGGGCTTTCACATTTTCACTGCTTCTTTCTGCTGCATTTTAGATACCTGTGGTTTCGGTTCGATAACTGGAGTCCCACATTTCATCACTGATCTTCGACCAGTGCTTTTTGAATCTAAAGTTATTTTCAATTTTTAAAATAAACTTTTCTGTCACCATCATCAATTAGTATTCATTACTCTTGAAATGACTGTTAATATGATGTTAGGCAAAAGAGTCAGTAGTAATGAGATACCACAGTCTAAGCATGCCCCACACTACTGTAACAATCACCAGTGGTTTATCATTGCAAAAACACACAAATATTTTTAAGGGCAGCTACACAGGTAGCTTGGATGCTCTGGATTCCCCCTTAATTTAGCAGCAGCTCTTGTTTGGAACCGGGAGTGGGGAAGAAAGCAGCATCAGAGGAGGGAGGGCGAAGAGAGGCTAGTGACTGCTCAAGTCACTGAGGGGCAGGGTAAGATCAGACCAAATGGGGTTAAAGACACTCTAAACCTTGGGGCGCCTGGGTGGCTCAGTTGGTTAAGCGACTGCCTTCGGCTCAGGTCATGATCCCGTAGTCCCGGTATCAAGTCCCACGTAGGGCTCCCTGCTCAGCAGGGAGTCTGCTTCTCCCTCTGACCCTACCCCCTCTTGGGCACTCTCTCTCTCTCCCAAATAAATAAATAAAATCTTAAAAAAAAAAAAAAAGCGCCACTCCAAACCTCTGTGATTCTTAGAGGTTACTTACTCTCTCTGTAACCTCTATGTCCATTGAAAAAAAAAAGACAGCTGTGGAAATAATAGTGCCTGCATCTTAGGGTCAATGTGATGATTAACTTAATTCATACAAAACACTTAATTCTGGGTAGAAAGTAAAGGCTGGATGAATACTATTCCGTTCTCATACAGACGTCAAAAGTTGAGACATCAACACTTTTGCTAGATCACAAATATTTTTCTCATTTATTGTTCATTTTTACTACACATCAAGATAAATGTTTATCTCACTTTGCTCCCTTCCCCATGTGAGGTTGGTGTCAGTGCCCTACAAACCTGGAGTCCCTGGAAACATCTGAGAGGACTGATGCTGTTTCCAGGTTCCCTTATCAGGCCTCCATTTCTGTTTCCCAGTCCCTGCCTTTCCCCATGTGGTTCCAATATCAAAATATTTAGTCCATCTGTCCCAGAAGGGTTTGGTCTTTCTCTTCATTTGTGCTTCTTGAAATAATACGCTCCTGAGGCACAGACTGTTCCTTCATCACTAAAAAAGGTCAAGCATTTATTAGTCTGTGTATAAACATGACAACAAAGGAGCCCTTGTAAAAATGGAATGTTCAGCTTGGATAGAACACAGAGGAGTTCCTCTTGAATCTGGCAAATTCCCTTGGATTTCATCTCCTTTAAATACACCATGTTAATGTCACTGTTTCTGCATTCTGGAGCTTTACTCATAAATCCTCATGCACCCTTTGAGGTGCAAGTTTCTTCATTTACACGGCCTGTACGTGCACTTTTTTTTTCAATTCAAACGCATTGTTTCTGCAGATAAACCAATCCTCATGCTCTGAATATAAGGTGGACTCTCCTGTGTGTCACACTACTACTTAGCACAAAAAGGGGAAAAAACTTTTCTTTGTTCCCCACCAGCCATTTCATACAGATGTTATTCCCAACCTTTTCGGTAGCAACTCATGGAAGACCAACCTCTGATTCATTTTCCTCTTTAGATGTCCTCTTCACATGATAGGAACCCAACACAGAGCTTTCTCTCTCTCTACCTTCTAGGTTTTCCTGTCCATCACGGCAGCCAACCACCATCGACATTAAAACCTGTTCCCTTTCTTGAACTGTAATCCTTTCAGACAATATATATTATCTCTTTGTAAAACACAGCTTCTGATTCAGTTATACACGTAATCTGGGTTTTAAAATGTTTTCAAATTTCCATATTGTCTCTTTATAAGCTGTTGTTGGCGCTGTTCTTTACAGAAAATTCTCTTGCTTTCCTCATCCAAGGATTGAAGGAAGAGATGGATTCCATGAGGCATTTTCTAAGCCAGTCAGTCTCAGGTAAATCCTATCCTGGAAAATGGTGATCATGTTCCATGTCCCTTTAAAACTAGTAGAGTAAAAACATCCACCTCTTATTGGAGAGCCCAGATTTTGTTTCTGGTGAGGATTACAGGAATATAAGGCTTATTAAAACCGGTTTGATCAATCTGCTTTCCTCTTCTGCTAAACTTGTCTCTCAGTAGGAGAACATTCTACACGAACAACAGAATTGTTAATCTCCTTCAGCCCCTTTCTCCCCCAATCCTTCTCTCCCCCTGTAGCTCTCCTTTCCCCTTGTCCTCTTTTTCTCTCCCCTTTTTCTTCTTAACTTGACTTGCATTTTTGTCCAGGGCTGGCCAGGGAAGCAATGAGACTTGGAAAAGAATCTACAACATACTGGGTCACTAAATACTTGTTTTACTGCTATGAATTTCTCTGGTGTATGGCAGGAAATCACGTGATTGCACTTTTTCAACTTAATGTCAACTTGTATTATTTTGTAACTACATAAGTGAATGTCAGCCCTGAAATTTAGGGGCCTACTCTTCTCACAGGAAGTACAAAGTATATTTCATTCAAGTAAATGAAACAAACATCTGCTTTCATGGGCTGGTCCCAACTTACTTCTCTAGTTTCTTCTTCTACCATACTCCCCACTTCCCTAACACACACACACACACACACACACACACCTTTTAGCACATCATATCATTCCCTTTCCTTGAAGCTTGAAGCTTAGAACAATTTCGTACTTTACCTGTTTTTTTTTTTTTTTTTTTTTAAGGATTTTATTTATTTATTTGTAAGAGAGAGAGAGAGCACAAGCAGGTGGGAGCAACAGGCAGAGGGAGAAGCAGGCTCCCTGCCGAGCAAGGAGCCTGATGTGGGACTCCATCCTGGGACTCTGGGTTCATGACCTGAGCCAAAGGCAGACACTTAACCAATTGAACCACCCAGGCATCCCAACTTTACCTGATTTTAGAATACTATCCTTCTTACTATCACATTTTTATTGAAAAAATTTCTACTTGTTTTTTAAGGCCCAGCTTGCTGCTGCAGCTTCTGGAATTCCTCACTCAGTATCATTCTATCTCTCCTCCTTACACTCACAGTGTTTTACTTCTTAAATGTCACCCCTGCTTTGCCTTTGTTTGCCATTTTTTGCTTGCTTGTCCTCCTCCTCCCTTACAATGCAAGTTCCTTCATGGTAGGAAATGTCTGTATACTCCAATCTAGCATAATGACTGCCATAATATAAGCACTAGAATGTTTAATGTCTTAGTTTACTGTTTGTTAAGCTCTGGGAGAATCATTTTCTCAAATTCCAGGCATGGGAGACAGAGAGTCTCTACCAACCAAGATACAGGATGCACAGTAGGAGCTTAAAGTGAATGTGTATCCTGACATAGATATCTGGCAGTCATTGAATCCATAGGTCTGGAACTGAGCAGAGATCAAGACTAGATATAACGAGTTGGAAGTTACCAATGTAGAGGTAAGAATTAAAACCATAGGAGTGGGTGAGAGCACTGAAGAAGAGGGCATTGAGCAAGAGGATGGAGGATAAATCCTGAGAAAAGACAACATGTAAGGGTGAATTATGGACAGGCTCCAGCAGCAGACTCTGGGAAGGAATGGTTTCAGAAATAGGTAAAGAACAAGGGAGTGAGGTCACAAAAGCTAAGAAAGGAGTCAAATTCAAGAAGGAAGGTGTGGTGACTGGGATCAAATGCTAGAGAACTAGGGCAAAAATTAGAGAGGAGTGCAAAGTCAAGATAGGGTTTTTAAAGGAAGGAAGTGAAAATTTCTTTTGGAAATTTCTTATTTTCATGGATGAAACATGTAGTTGATAATTAAAACCTAACAGGTCTAGGAGTATGGGAACCAACCTCTCATTAAGACAATTACAGGCCTCATCAAGTTTCACCAAGAAACCATATTCCAATCTAAATTTTCTTGTTCCTATAAAAGGGATTATAGGACAGAAACTTCTGTCCACACCCTGTGACTACATTAGAGTAACTGAGGAACTCTAAGCCATGTGCCCTTCCTAGATGGTGAAACCCTATCTTGTTGTGGGTCGCTGTGGAAGGGTTCTCAAGAAAAACCTTTGGGGGCATGAAGAAAACTATCCATCACCAAGACCCTAAGGAGTAACAGAAGAGGAGCACTTAAAAGCAAAACATAACTTGGGTGCCTGGGTGGCTCAGTTGGTTAAGCGTCTGCCTTCAGCTCAGGTTATGATCCCGTAGTCCCGGGATCAAGCCCTTTGTCTGGCTCCCTGCTCAGCGGGGAGCCTGCTTCTCCTTCTCCCTCTACCTGCCACTCCCCCTGCTTGTGCTCTCTGTCAAATAAATAAATAAAATCTTAAAAAAAAAAAAAAAAGCAAAACATGCCTTGAGATAAGTATTCTGATTGATTACTATGATGATAATTGTTATCACAATTTAATTTATATTAATGTGTATTTATCTCATTTATATTAAAAGAAAATATGGCCTTCCTTCTGAAATAGATTAAATTAATATCAACACAGAAACAGTAACATTTTTTTCCTCATTTTATTTTTGGGGAGGAAACCCATCTGTCTATTCTTTCACTCATTCTTTCATCCACCTACCCATCCGTCTGTCCATCTGTCCGTCTGTCCATGCAAATAATTTTTAAGGCCTTTTTATTTACCTGGCTTTATGCAAGTTCAGGAGACTACAAAAAATAGGACCAGATGCCAGACCTCAACATAGTCACCATCTACTATATAGGAATTTGATCTAAAATATCATTAAAATTAGACCAGGAATCAGAATATATATCATTCTAATAAAATAATACCCAAACCTATGCGTTAGGCAGCATCTCTGTACTTCTTCAGGATCCTAATGCTCCCTGACATTATTGTTATCACTGATAAATGTCAAAGGGGAGAGTGATATTTTTGGAGCTGATTTTTTTTACACTCTTATAAAAATAGATTATAAACACACACACATATGCCATAGAAAGAACTTAGGCTACTATATTTATACAGGGACAAGCATTAGCATATTTTTAAAGTTCACAGTTACATTCCTATTGTCAATTATAATCATCTGTTGGCTTGAACTCCTTATTTTATGATAACTAACAAAATCTAGTGGTATGATGTAATCTGCTTAAATTTCACAAGAGCATGAGACTTTTATAGTCAAAGAGTTTCTGAGGGAGACTGTGATTCAATATTTTCATGCAACCATCTTCATAAAGGCATAGTGCTTACTTACACCAACAAGTAATTATCCCTAATAACACAAAGCTATAATTAAACTCAAGTTCATGAATATTTCACTTTTTAGGTAGTTTTTCCCTGTTCGTGACATTAGTCCAAGTCACTATTTAGTTATAATTTATAATAGGCATATGCTTTGGGGCAAGACCTTATATAGTAAGGCAAAGCACAAACGAGTCAAAGTTACCTGTGTTGTTATGCTAGTCTGCCGTAGGCCCTTTGCTCCTCTTCGAAGGTTGTGAGTGCCTCCAGTGTTGGAGAAGGCACTAAGGTTAATCCGGATTGCTACTCAGACAAGTGAAAGATACTTTCATAAAAGCCTCTGGAGAAACTTAAGGTTTTTCTATTCTTGGAGAGCCTACCCTCATATAAAGCCCCTTGCTTGACCTGTTGATAGCTGGAGTATCATACAACATACTATGCTTTATTCAGTTCAAGGAGACTCTTGTAGGCAGTGTCAAAACAGGAGGTACAAGGGCTCCAGAGCTTTCATTATTCATCACAAATTGCAGCCTGATGGGTAATGACCAGGACTGGTGGGATACTGAAGTCACAAACTTCATTTTCCTACTTCACTCGAACAGCATAAATTAGCTCTGCTGCTATAACAAACACCCCTCAAATCCCAGTTACAACCACAAAGGCTTTTTTTTCTGGGATCTGTAATAAAAAAGACATGTGCATTAAATTAGCCTCGTGTCTTCTTCATTCCAGATCCAGGCTGAAAGAGCCTTTGCCATTTTTGGATGTGGCATTCTTCAGGCAAAGAGAAAAATAGCAAGAGAGCTGCTGGAAACATACAATAGTCCTGTCTTGGTTCAGGCTGCTATGACAAAAATACCATAGAGTAGGTGGCTTCAGATTTCCCAGTTCTAGAGGCTGGGAAGTCCAAGACCGAGGTTCCAACAGATTCAGTGTCTGGTGAGGGTCTGCTTCCTGGCCTACAGACAGCCGTGTTCTCATTGTATCCTCACATGGCTGAGAGAGTTCATCTCTCTCACGTCTCCTCTTATAAGGGCACTAATCCCTCTCGTGAGGGCTCCACCCTCATGAGGTGATTGCCTCCTAAAGACCCCACCTTCAAATATCATCACAGTGAGGGTTAGGGTTTCAACATGAACGTTTTGGGTGGAAACACATTCAGCTCACAGTAGGCTCTTAGAACTTCTGCTCAGATGAGGCACAGTGAAGGTTACCCACATACCGTCGGCTGAAGTACTCACACGTCCAAGCCAAACATCACAGGTGAAGAAATTGTCGACTCCCCGCCCCCAGGAGGCACCGCAGGTTGGGTAATCTTCTGTCAGAAAGGTTGAGTTGCTGGGAATGAAAACACAGTCTACCACAACCGTGTTTCCTGCTGCAGCCCCCAACGAATTCTCCAGACTATTCTTTCAGCCCCCTTCTCTTCCTGCCAGCTCAAGTAGGATACTGTGGAGTTGCGTGGAGGAAGATTGCACAAGAAGTGAGGCGACAACAGCTGTTGCTTCTACTCTTCCCTGTTTTGTTCTCAGCAGCCTCTGAGTGCAGAAGGCTGAGTGGGCTGGAGAGAACTGCAGATAAGAGGGAAGACAAATGAGGGAACGGAGACCTCTCTCGTTAACCCAAGGGGTCACTGGGGTAGGGCCCAGGGCAAGAGACAGAGTGACCTTTATGTGTATCGCTAGTGGGCTGTACCTGAGAGAGTGTAATGAAGCCCACTCCTCAAAGCCATCATCCTCTTCAATTAATATTTACTGAGCACCCACTGAGACACTGGCCCTGTACTCAAAACTGCAAACTCTTCTTGGGCTGGGAAAAGCTCTGACTAATTTGTACATTAAAAAGCACACAGACAGAGGAAACCCACCTTTTCTCCCCTTCCCAGGCACCCTGGGAGAGAACCTCTTCTCTTCTTCATTCATGTGCGGAATCCCAATTAAACATAGTAAACAAAGGAAACTTCTTACATTGTAATTTTCCTCCCTCTCCCCTTGCTTTATTTGCAGTGTGGATTTATTGCTCAAGAATTGCCTCCTTTAAGCATCATCTCCTACTAACCAGAGAGATGAAAGCCATAAAGGCAAGGGAACTCCTTCAGTTCTCTTTGCCAGTTGTGAGGCAGAGCAGCGCCTTTACAGGGGGAGCTGACATCTGTTGACTGAGCCTGCCCGTCCTGCACCAGGGCTGTGCTCATGCTCGGAATGCAAACTGCAGCCACCAGAGACACAGCCCGGATGGAGAACCGCGAGAGCCCACAGCAAATCTGCTTGGGCACTAGAAAAGAACTTGTGTGGTTTTAAAGCAGATATATGTTCTTAACGTGGTTGGCTTGGAAAGCAATAAAATGCAGGGATTTTTTTTCCCCCTTAGCCTATCACAACCGTTAGAGTAAATACTGTAACTTAAGACAGGGCAATTCTATCACAATTCCATGTAATGTTTAGTCCCTATAACAGGATGAAACTTAAATTAGCATCACAGATAGAAGGCATTTCATTTTCTCACGTATGGTACAATATTAGGGGCAAACAACATATGTCTCCATGGTTATAAACAAAGGTGTCATGTTTGCAAAACAGATCCTATATGTAGAACATCTATAAATGGGATAAAATATGGGGTTTTCTTGGGTTGAAATAGTGTTAAATATTTCAGTCCACATGATTTTTATAATAAACGTCTCTCCTTCTCTGTGAATATCAATAAGCCTTGTGTTTGCATTACCTTTCTCCATACCTGAGTTTTGGGCTCTGTTCTTCCTCTGGGACCTTGAGACATCAACTACTCTGAGCTTCCATTTCTTCACCTGTAAAATGAGGATGTTGTTGAGCTAGATCAGGGTTTCTCTAGGTTCTCTTCTGAGGAACATCGTTTCTGAGGAAATTAATAGAGGTAACATTTTTGGGGGCGCTTGGGTGGCTCAGTCGGTTAAGTGTCTGCCTTCAGCTCAGGTCATGATCCCAGAGTCCCGGGATCGAGCCCCACATCGGGCTCCCTGCTCAGTGGGGGGTCTGCTTTTCCCTCTCCCACTCTCCCTGCTCATGCTCTCTCTCTCTCTCAAATAAATAAATAAATAAAATCTTTTTAAAAATAGGGGTAACATTTTTTAAAGGAGGTTCCATGGTCAAATAAGTTTAAAAACTGTGACATTAAACAAAATCAAACACATTTCTTTACTCAGAACTTTGGTATACTAACAGTATTCATTGTGATTCAGCAAAAGGAAGACAGAGCACATACATTGTTTCCCTCATTTTTTTAACCAGAAAACTTTTTCTTTTAGATCATTTTTCAGAACCAGTCTAAATATTAGACTTTAAAGAACTTCAACTTACGATATTCTATGATTCTATTGCCTATTTATTCTGCCCAACTTCCCAATTTCTCTATTTCAGGAAAAGAACTACCTGGACTCTGATTCATTCATAAGGTGAAAGTCAGTTTATTCTTCATCCTTTTTCCCTGCAATTTATTTATTTGGGAAATTTCAAACCCACAAAAAAGGTGAAAGAATTGTAGAGTAAGTATATACTCTTCACTTAGATTTGACAGTTGTTAACATTGTGTTCCAATTTCTCTCTCTCTCTCCACACACACACACACACACACACAAACACACTTTATGTACTATATATATACTTTTACCACTGAACCATTTGAAAATAAATTGCAGACATAATGACAATTTATCTTTACATTCAAGATATATCTCCTAAGACAAGAACATTCTCTTACATAACCTCAGAATCATTTCTACACATAAGAAATTTAATTCTAATTAATATCATCTAATGTATACTCTGTATTTAAATTTCCTTAATTGACCCCAAAATGTTTTTTATAAATTTTTTCAAAATCCAAGATCCATTCACACATTGAATTTGGTTATGTCTTCTTGGCTTCTTTGATCTAGAACCATCTCTCTAACTTGTTCCTTTTTCACAAAATTAACTTTTTTTGAAAAGTCCATGTCATTTATTTTGTAGAATGTGGAACATCTTAAATTTGTGTGATCGTTTCCTCATAATTAGATTCAGTTTAAATATTTTTGACAAAAGATTAATAGGTACTAATGTTATATACTTCAAACTGCCCCATATCAAGAGGCATATAATATCACTGTCCCATTATTGGTGGTGCTTTGAGGAATAGTGGTGCTTGGTTAAGATATTATTTGCTGTATTTCTCTATGGTAAGGTATCCTTTCCCCTTGGTAATTAAGTGATCTGGTAGTTGATAGTTTGAATAACTTCTTTCCCAACAATCCTTCACCCAAAGGTATTAGCATTTATTGATGATCCTTGCCTGGATCAAACATTACACTAATATTGCAAAATAGTGGGGTTTTTTTTTTTTTTAATCATCCCTTCTACTTTATTAGCTGCCATTCTTCTTCTTCTTTTTTTTTTAAAGGATCTAACTTTAAAGATTTTATTTATTTATTTGACAGAGAGAGACACAGCAAGAGAGGGAACGCAAGCAGAGGGAGTGGGAGAGGGAGAAGCAGGCTTCCCGCGGAGCAGGGAGCCCGATGCGGGGCTCGATCCCAGGATCCCGGGATCATGACCTGCACCAAAGGCAGACGCTTAATGACTGAGCCACCCAGGCGCCCCTAGCTGCCATTCTTCTATAAAGAAAATCTTCCCTTTCTCTCTCTCACCGAATATCATGATGTATAGATTCTTTTTTCATTCAATGTTTTATAAGCTCTTATTGTAATTCATTCTTTTCACATTCATTCAGAGATTACTCTGTGCCAGATGCTAAAGGGAGATTAACCTAATCTTAGTCTCCTTTACTTTTCCCTATGGTACTTAAGGAAACTATCAGTGGCACATGGACAATTAATCTAGATTCTTGAACTGGTGACCACTTTGCTTCAAAATTTTGTCATGAGGGAGAAAGAACTGAAGATGAGGATAAGAGTGGAGTGAGATCTCCAGATTGTGATTATTATTTCGCTTTTGTAAACTCTGGGCCGGCTACTGTGGTTCCTGCAATCACCAATGGCCATCTGAATCATCATCCAAGAAATAAAAATCAATTCCCATCTCTGTGGAGCTACACTGGATCTCCCTCAGAAGACAGGCAATTCAAACACCAAGAACTCGGCGCCAATACTTGGGCTCAGGATCCATGGAAAGACAATAAATTCTGTTTCTGAGTGCAAAATAGGTCATTTAACTAGGACCCACATCATTAGGAAGATCAGGGGAAATATGTCCATGTCTTTAACATAGAACAGGTTCTTAAGCAAATATCATGGTACCAAAGGGCCTGGGCAACACAGGAGCTCCAGAGCACTTCCCTGCACAAACACAGGCCACAGGCCTCACACAGAAAGCATCTTCTCCTCTCTGGACGGATCTGAATGACAGATTCCTAATAATTAATCACCAAATAAATAAAAAACAGCCTTTGGTGTAGCCTGCTTTCAGTGGAAGGATAAAGGACCCTCTGTTCCTGGGAAAGAATAGACTGACCCACCTTGGTCAGATTTTCCAGTGGAAGGAGTGTTGTGAATGTTATGCAAGGGGAGACCTTTTGCAGTACAAGCCTGGATGCCCTAGGGCCCTGCTGACTGACAGAGGTCAGAAACATATCCAAAGCATGTACAATCTTTTGGATTTGATTTTATTTCTTTTAGCGGAGGGTCCCTACTCCCTGTGGAGCCCAAGAACAGCTCCTCCAGCCCTAGAAGAATGCACAGTCTGTGTTCCTAATGGGGAGGGGTAGGCAGAAACTGGCGTTTTGCCAGGGAATCAATAGCTGAAGGGTGATGGTAATACCTGGAATCTTTGTTACCTCAAAGTTTACAAAACTTTAGCATCTGAGGCCATGGGGGAGGATTCTCCCAGCTGTCAGAATACCTCCAAAGGGATAGGGGCAGAAAAAGCCCAGGTTTTAGGAGCCACAAAACTAGAGTTCAAATGCCATCGCTAAAATGTACAAGGCATAAAGAAAGCCTATGCAACTTAGTTAATACCAGTTCTCTCATCTGTAAAATAAAAAATACCTCAGAGATCTGTTGTGAAAATCATATTAAATAAGGGAAAGCACATGTGTCACTTTATTAGTTAGGATTCCTTTCATTCCAGGTAACAGAAACCAACCTGAGCTAGTTTAAGAGAAAAAGTGAGAGAGAGAGAGAGACCAGAGAATTAATTATAAGGTAATGATATTCCATTCATTATTCTTTTTTTTTCAGATATTATTTATTTATTTGAGAAAGAGAGGGAGAAGCAGACTCCCAGCTGAGCAGGGAGCCCGATGAGGGACTCGACCCTGGGACTCCAGAACCATGACCTGAGCCGAAGGCTTAGTCACTTAAGTCGCTTAACCAACTGAGCCACCCAGGTGCCCTCCATTCATTATTCTTAAAGTCAAGACTTTAGCTAAGCCTTATAAGGAGGTTAGAACCGAGACATAAAAAGTCATCATCAGGAGTGATTGTAGCTTCTCTTTGTGTATCTGTCTTTTCTCTTCTAAGCCAACAGAGCTAACACAGTGTGACTGCCCATAGCTTTTGAGTTCTACACATCCTTTTCTAAGACACCAACTCAGAGGGAATGGGAATCCCATAATCCCAATTACAAAATCTCACAATGAGTCTGATTCCTTACCTTATAACAGGAGTTCATTGTGCATGAGTGTATGGCAGCTGGAGACAGTGGGAGGGAGTAGTAGTGTTGGATAGCGTAAACATGGCTGAAGAAGCTCACCTGTGGTGAGTGGTGTGGCTGAGGGGATCCTTACGGGCTGGGTAGATGTTCTAAAATGTTTTCTACAGGAGCGCCTGGATGGCTCAGATGGTTAAGCATCTGCCTTCGGCTCAGGTCATGACCCCAGGGGCCTGGGATCGAGCCCCGTGTCTGGCTCCCTGCTCAGTGCAGAGCCTGCTTCTTCCTCTCCCTCTGCCATTCCCCCTGCTAGTGCTCTCTGGCTCTCTCTCTGTGTCAAATAAGTAAAATCTTTAAATAAATAAATAAATAAATAATAAAATGTTTTCAACAGATACTTACCTCAATATCTGTCACATAATGAGGGTATTAATTTTTTTCCCCTTCCTTTATACTAGATATGATGATCTAAGAGAAGAGTTTGGAATAATTGCTCCGATTATTCTGGGGCTTTTTGATTACTGAAATGGAAATCATAGGGTCAACATAGTATCTGGCAATAAGAACAGCACTGGGATAAATAAGGCAAGCTGCGTACTTTTCAGACCTTCCTTGTTCTTCCTGAATTTGGCTTCTAGCTGTGTTCTCTGAAATGTATCTGCCCACCCTTGGAAAATTCCTTGTTTCTGGTGATAATGATGTCAGGAACAATCCTTCTATGGGGAAAAGTGTTCTGTATGGAAGCAGGTGGGTTAGGAGGTAATGGTTGGAGTTAATGGTTGAAGAATATACTAAGAACAGAATTGCTACAGAAACATTGCTGGCCTTTTCCTACTGCTGCAGACCATATTCCCAAGTGTAGCACCCATGGACAAAGCCAATACTCCTTCCTTCCTTCCTTTCTTTCATAGAATAAATGTTTACTGAGCTGAGCATTGTGCTTTTGACAGACATACAAAAAAAAAAAACCATTCAAGATGTTTTACATGTTCACCTTTTTCTCCTGGGAAAGCAGAGGGTCCAGGCTGGGATTTCAGAAACCAGGGCTAGGCACTAGAGTAGAGAAGACGTCCCCTAATTATAGGATGCTAGGTCAAAGTGGCACTAGGTAAGGGCAGTCCAGGAATTGAGTAAGGCCAAAGCACTCAGACCAAGAGAGTAAATGGAGAGCATGGATCTGGACCAAAAAGAGTCAACAAAGATGAGCATGCCAGGCAGAGCCAGCATGCTGAGGAAGAGCCTGATAGAGGCTATAAACAACCCAAGGCAAGAACCTCTCATGGGAAGCCCACAGGCTGTGGCCTGGGAGGGACCTCTGAAGGTACCCAGGACTTTTGGGCCTATGGGGAAAAAAAGAGTTCTGAAGGAAGAAATGTTTTCCACACCAAATACTTTTCTTAATTGTTTGTTTGTTTTTAAAGATTTTATTTATTTATATGTCAGAGAGAGAGAGCACACAAACTGGGGGAGCAGCAGATAGGAGGGAGAAGCAGGCTTCCCGTTGAGCAGGGAGTCCAACACAGGACCCGATCCCAGGACCCTGGGATCATGACCTGAGCTGAAGGCAAGACGCTTAACCTACTGAGCCACCAGGCATCCCTGTTTGTTAATTTTTAAAAGATTTTATTTTTAAGTAATCTCTACACCCAACATGAGGCTTGAACTTACAACCCCAAGATCAAGAGTGGCATGCTCTACCAACTAAGAGAGCCAGGTTCCCCCTTTTCTTAATAGTTTAGATCAGAGTATTTTTTTTTTTTTTAAAGATTTTATTTATTTATTATTTGAGAGAGAGAGAATGAGAGAGAGGAGGGAGGGTCAGAGGTAGAAGCAGACTCCCCGCCGAGCAAGGAGCCCGATGCGGGACTCGATCCCAGGACTCCAGGATCATGACCTGAGCTGAAGGCAGTTGCTTAACCAACTGAGCCACCCAGGAGCCCAATAGTTTAGATCAGAGTATTAAACTCTCCTCACTAATCCTATTTCCTGCCCATTCCTGAACACAGATTTCTATAAATTCACTACTGAGACTGAAGTATACTTTCAGGAGCTTAGACCAAACATACGCTCTTTCCTTAAGAAACAACAATGCACATGTAGTCACTTAAGCACTTCTTTTTTTAAAGCATTTCTTTACATCACCATTGAAAACAAATTATGTCTGGGTGGTAAAATATATTAGATGAGTTTCAGGGTTTTCCTAGATTATCCTAGATTTGAGGTACCATTTTATCTTCTTCTATTGTCATTGTCTCTACTATATTTCTCAACCAATTGAAAACTCCTAAATCAGTGGGAATATTTAATGAGTAATGAGAATCACTTGAGTGGCAAGTCTTATTTGACTAAATAGCCCAGCCATGTCTTTGCTACTGATATAAATGCTTTCATATTATATTTACATCATTACATCCATTGTAAAAAAAAAAAAAAAAGTATTTCAAAAGTGTAAAAATAATGTGTCAGGAAGGTAACCCTGGGATGTTATAAATATCAAAAAACTCATACTATAATGATAATATTGGAATTTATTTTCAAAGATAAAGGTTGAACTTATCAAGAGGACACAAGTGAGCAATGAAGACTTCTTTATTGAGCGCAGATAAATTTCAGAATTTCAATAATCTTGTTAAATACTCTGTAGTTCCTTATTCTTAAAGCCATTCCTTAGTTTTAAGACTGCTCACTGCTTTTATAGTTGCTTTTTGTTGCTTTTCTTTATCTGATCACCTCTACTAAAACACTAGTATGTTATCAGGTATCATATAGTCTCTTTTCTGTGCTTCCTCTTCTCTCTTCCGCCAATTCCTTTCCCATCTTCCTTCTCCCCAGAATCTCGTAACATTCTAACTCTAAGAGTAGAACCAAGGAGATGAACAAGGAAAATAAAGTGCAAATAAGAAGAAGATATTTAGGGGCGCCTGGGTGGCTCAGTCAGTTAAGCATCTGCCTTCAGCTCAGGTCATGATCCCAGGGTCCTGGGATCAAGCCCCGCATGGGGCTCCTTGCTCAGCGGGGAACCTGCTTCTCCCTCTCCTTCTGGTGCTCCCCCTGCTTGTGTTCTCTCACTATCTCTGTCAAATAAATAAACATTTTTTTAAAAAGGAGAAGAAGATATTTAATAACATGAGACAGAAAAGTGTAGAACCCGTGTGCCACCTTTCTCTACCTAAACAAGTCTCACTCTTCCTTCAAGGCCATAGCATTAGTCTATGCAGACTTCATAACAAAGTACCAAAGACACATAACAGAAATTTATTTCCTTGCAATTCTGGAGGCTAGAAGTTTGAGGTCAAGGTATTGGCTGGGTTGGTTTCTTCTGAGGCCTCTCTTCTTGGCTTGTAGATGGCCATCTTCACCTTGTGTCTTCACATGGTCTTTCCTCTGTGCATGTTTGCATCCTAATATCCCCTCTTAGAAGGATCCCCAGTCATAGTGGATTACGGCCCAACCTAATGAGCTCATCTTAACTTAATTACTCCTTAAAGACTCTATTTGCAAATACAGTCACATTCTGAGGTACTAGGGGGTTAGAACTTCATCATATGGATTTGGGATGTCACAATTCAGCCCATAATAGCCACCATCATCTACCTTTACCAAGTACCATTTCCCTGCCACACCAACCTACCTTGGGGTTGACTGTCCATACCCTTGGTGATTTCTGACATTATTTTAGCAGCTGGTTGAATGTAATTGGACACTTATGCACACAGTCTTCAGTAGTTTTTAGATGAAAGTAATTTCTTGCCCAACAAGACTCATGAGCACAGGTATAGTTTTTAATCCCTCTCAATACTTAGAACCCAGTCAGCACATTAGTAGATAGACTTACAATAAAACAAAACCAATCTCAAATGAATTGAAAGAGAAGCGTCAATCTTTTAGTTGCTGTGTTTGTACATTTTATCCCTTTGAGAAAAGCCCCTTAGAAGCAAGATTGGGCCCCCTCTGCAGAGAAAGCAAAGGAATTCATTTAGTTGGTCCAGTGAAAATTGAACTTGGACAATTATCAGAATCCTTTGTCTTTCTGATATGATTTTTAAGTATCGTGATGTGAGAATTTTATAAACGGGTCAATTCCAATACTTTCATATATTTGGCTGAAAAGATTTTCTTTATAAGAACTTAATTAATTTTGGATGATAATCATTAAAAGTTGTGGTAGTAACAGTGATCCCTCTTTTTGGAATGAATTTAAAACACTGTAGTACAGGGGTGCCTGGGTGGCTTAGTCGGTTAAGCATCTGCCTTCAGTTCAGGTCATGATCCCGGAGTCCTGGGATTGAGCCCCACATCAGGCTCCCTGCTCAGCAGGGAGTCTGCTTCTCCCTCTCCCTCTGCCTGCTGCGCTCACTCTCTCTCTCTCTCAAAGAAATAAATAAAATTTTAAAGAAAAAAAAATACCAACACTGTAATACAGATACTGAAAGCAAATCTTGAAAACAATTACCAGCAGAGATATCATCTACATTTTGTTTTGCACAGTTTGGTTTTTCCATTTATAGTGCTCTTCTTAACTTTACAAACATGGTGAGTAAATGTTTTTGCTGTGACCATGACCTTTAGGAAGTTATTTGGCTTATCACGTCTCCATAACTACATCAGGCTCTTTCAGAGCTCACTTTGCTCATGTCCGAGGGTGTGCTCCCCCAAAAGACTCTCCAGTTATATCCTCTCATTCATTTGAAAAATTCAGGCTCAAATAAGAGATGAAATTTATATTGTTTCCCAGACTCTTTGGGGATGTAAGTAAATATCTACTTTATTGAAAAAAAAAAATCACAATTCCTTAGCATAAGAAATAAAAGCCAGATTGAGAAAATCCAGAATAGCCAAAATAATGATTTATGTTATCTTCCAAGATAGCTGTAAAGAGAAATTAACCCCCATTATCATGTAGATGGTGATAAAGAGGGAAATGATAGGGAATGGAATGTCTGACTTAAAGCTTTCTGAAGTGTTCCTTCTTCAACAACTGAAGGATAATAATAATGATGGTGGTGGTAATTCACAGAAGGAATTAGACATTTGCATAGTGTTCAGCCTGTGAGATGATACCCATTTAGAAAGAAGAGGATGTTATTAGGCAGGTAAGAGGCTATGCCCAGGAATGTTAATTGCATCTCATTGTGATGACCATTCATTACCACAGGCCAACTGCTTTACTTACATTACCTCATTGAATCCTCACAACTATGTACCTAATGAGGTGGGTACTGTTCTGACTGTTGTACGGATGAGGAAACTGGGGAGTTAGTGCTTATGTAACTTTCCTAAAGCCACAGAGCGTAAGGAGGGGAGAGAGGAGCACCAACATATATGCTCCTAGAGACTGTCAGACCCAATTTACTGTATCAGATTAAAGGCATGAAATTTGGGTAGGAAAAATGTTTGCCAAAGGAATATGCCGGGGGCGGGGAGGGGGGTGTTATCCTCTATAAGGTATTTCCCTAATCCAATTACTTCAAGCACTGTTCCTGTTCTCAGTTTCCGTCTTCTAAAATTTTTAGAAACCAACCTGCCAGAATGAGGGCTTCGCCCAAGAGTTTCCACACTGCATTAAATAATAAGGTCTCCAAACTGCCTAAAAGATGATTATTTATGTAGGAAATAATGATATTGTACTTTGGTATGAGAAAATTTCTTTCCTCAAAGCGTATAGGAATAACCACCATTTAACGGCTGAAAACATTAGGTGGGGTGGTTTTTGCTTTCAAAAGACTGCAAAACACTTTCCCAGCACTTTCATTTCAGAAAATAATATTCCTTAAGGTTTTATTTATTTATTTGACAGAGAGAGAGAGAGCACAAGCAGGGGGAGTGGCAGGCAGGGGGAGAAGCAGGCTCCCCACTGAGCAGGGAGCCCGATGTGGGACTCGATCCCAGGACCCTGGGATCATGACCCGAGCCAAAGGCAGAAGCTCACCCAGGTGCCCCAGAAAATAATATTCCTACTCAAAATTCCTTTAGGCTTCTCCCTGCACCTGAGTCTTCTGCGACGCTGGCTTCCACAGGTGTCATCTGCAAGGTCTGCTCTGGTCTAGGGACGAGCACCTCACCTTGGCTGTCCCCACAGCCCGGCCACAGGAGTCGGGGGAGGAAGAACAAGCCCAGTTGCTATCACGGTGAAAAACTTCTAGTGAGGCACAAGCCTTCGTACACACGGTTTCAAGAGAGATCTCAGCCAGACCCAGCAGTCCCACTGGTTGTCAGAGCCTCTTGTTGATTCCCACCTTCAGCAAAAATCCTTTAGGGCAGCAAGTGCAGCAGGAAACCTGTCATTAACAACCACCAGAGTGTCACATCAGCGATTCTCAGGAGTGTCGGCTCCACTATTTAACTCAGCTCTTTACCTCATCCGGGAGAGCTTTGTTTGATTGTCAGAAAATAGAACATGTACATTTGTCTGTCCTAAACACACACGAGCTCTCTAGAGCACAAATAAACAAAATGAGCATGTACATTGGTAAATGTGTTTGCATTATTTAACCAAACCAGATGAAGCATGTGAATAACCCTGCATATCAAGTCCCGTCGAGTAACTCGCTTGTAATCTGTCTTGTACAATACAGCCATTGCCACTCATTCCACTCACCCAATTCAGACCCTGGAAATGCACTATTTTTAGACCGGCTTTGTACACTACTATTTACAAAGCGCACTGTTAAATCCTTTGACTCGCAGCCAAGAAGTTGGGTGAGAACCTAGAAACCTGCCACACGGATCAGCATCCTAATCAACCCTGGGACAGCCAGCACTAAAGATCTGCCTTTGTTTCCTTTTCTTCTTTCCCTTTGTCTCCACAGGAATATCAATGTAAAAAGGCAAGGGGACAAAGAGGTGGGCCTTATCTGTTCTTGTTGTTCAAATGGGTTGCTTTACTCACTCTCCTAGATAACAGCCCATGTGTCAACATCTTTGGCAGTTTAAGTTGTTCTTTGTCAAAACCACTTTGGAAAAGATTTGACCATTTATTTACTTGGGAGCCAATGTGACCACAGCAGGTGCGTCATGGAAAACTCAGAATTAGGTGCTTTACAGCCGCCTGGATTTGGTCACATGACAGCCCGCTGCTCCTGGCCAATCCACTGCTGGCAAGCCGGCCTAGTGGCCACACGGGAAGGAGGGACAGAAAAGAAAATAGTAGGCAAAGTGTTGGCGTGAGGCAGGTGGTGGATGAGGCAATCGCACAGAGAAAGGATTGCAACACCAGGGAGGAGATGAAGGGCCTCATCATTTTGCAGCCAGCAAGAAACCTGAAGGAACTAAGTTTGGCTCTGTTTCTACAGCTTGAGAAAAGCTGAGAACGGAAGCAATGACTGGGCTAATTCTGGACAAAATTTTTTAAAAATGATTTTTGAGAGGAATCCAGATCTTTGCTTCAATTCTTAGCTTCTATGTAAATTGCTCATTTTCCAAAATTCTTTAATTTTTTTCAGGTGATTTGAAGTGATTTGTATTTCGTGGGATCATTTAAGACATCCCTGGTGGCCTAAAATGTGAACAGTTTGATCCTTTTCCTTTTGCTCACCTTCCTCACGGTGCCATTTTGTTTCTTCACTTAGTCTGGATTGGCTGCTGGAAGAAGGGCAGCCAGACTGTAGCCGGACAGTGATATCCTGTCCTACCCCTCTACCTGTATTGGATGTCCCCATGTTCTCCACGGTAGTGTATCCTTCCCTTTATAGAACTAAGCAGAGAAATAGAAATAGGCTTTGAGTACTTTGGATCAAAAGTGGTCTCTGAATTTAAGGCATTTTATTATTTTATTATTACAAGTTAATAGGGTCTCTATATTCATTACAATATTAGAGATTTTATGAAAAAGTAGTGTGCCAAGATGATTAATAACAGTAACAACAAAAGCCCCCTGCTTTTCAGCCCATCTGTACCAGGTACCATTCTAGATACTTTCTACAATATCTCTACCCACACCAATAGCTCTACAAGGCAAGTATCATTTTCTGCATTGTGGAAGAGCATTGAGAATTAGAAGGGTGCTTGGGCAAGGTCGTCAGCCAATAAATGGCAGATCTGAAATTCAAAACTAGATTTGTTGTGTCCTTTCTACCATACAAGGCAACACCATTTGCAAATGTGAACCCATTCCAAACCATCAAAGGGAAACTGGCTTTACTTCAATGAATCTCAATTCCATACACTGGGTTCAGGTATTTTAACGCATTCAATATGTTTATTTATCTCAGGATTCTTAGAGAATAGTCTTAGGGCTATTATCTGGGTTTTCACTTGTAGAATTACGCTTATCTACTGCTACTTTTAATTCCCTACTATCTTCTAAGTATTCCATTTCACCTGATTCTTTTCCTGGAATGGTGGTATAGAGAACATGGTCTATAGTAACAGAGCATAAGAATATCCTGGCTTTCTTTATAGATGCACGAATAAATGAGGAAAGACATTTTCCCAAACCTGAGCACGTAGGCAGTACCATCTCATGGCAGGCAAACACACAATGTTTGACACAAACCAATCATCGGAGCCAGGCGCGGTGGCGCGCACCTGTAGTCCCAGCTACTCGGGAGGCTGAGGCAGGAGGATCGCTTGCGCCCAGGAGTTCTGGGCTGTAGTGCGCTATGCCGATCGGGTGTCCGCACTAAGTTCGGCATCGATATGGTGACCTCCCGGGAGCGGGGGACCACCAGGTTGCCTAAGGAGGGGTGAACCGGCCCAGGTCGGAAAGGGAGCAGGACAAACCAATCATCGGACAAAGCTTGGTCAAGGGTTGGTGCTAATTAGGAAAGGGAACAAAGGTCATGAAGAGGTGCAAAGAAAACAGGAAGCTTGTATTGGTAAATTTTACATGTACAATAGTATTGATATTATAGTGAATGTCTGCTCAATAAATTATTCTCACTTTCCTCCTCTGTGTCCATTTATTGGTTGGTCACCATCACCCAATATGGGTGATGGGAGGAAATACGAAGTATAGGTCTTTTTTCTTTTCTTTTATTTGAGTATAGTTGACACACAAGGAAGTATAGGTCTTAATATAGATTCTAGAAAGTGGAAACTGCCTTTTATAGCTCTAAAACCAAAGCTTTTGGCCTCAATATAGATCACAGATATCTCTATAGTCTTTATTACCTGGGATTTTTTCATTTGCTTGTATCTCCGTGTTCCGTTTCTGTTTTGTCTGAAAAGAAAATGAAATGGAATTACCTCCTACACTCATACTGCTATTGACATTAAATTTCATCTTCTTTTATTATGATCAGCAAAGTTACTCATAACATTGGAATTTGTTTTTTGCTTTCGGAGTTATAGCTACTGCTGTTGTTGGAATAATTAGTATTGCTTTGGCACTGTGTTCCACCTGAACTCATAGCATTTGTGTACTATTTACCTTTCAGAAAAGCTATTTGCAAAAAAGAAAAAGAAAATGGGAGTACAGACTTCCAACAGCACACATTTTTTCTGTTCTCTCTTTGGCTCTAAAAGAGGATGCGTGAAACAGAATCTCAGGCTGTAATTAATGCAGCTCTTCATAAGACAAGAGGTTCTTTTATCTATAGAAAAATTGCTGCACTAATTCTAGTGAGAATCAGAATGCTCTAGTTAATGCTCTTTTCACAAGAGGAATTCACCTTTTCTACTCTCTATATATTTACAATCAAATTTTAATATTTTGTTAGAGGAAAACTGGAGGTGAATAAACAGGCAATGATAATATTATTTTATAGGGCTGAGTCTATAAACCTTAAATATTAATATTATGTTTAGATACATGCTGAAGAGAGATTACATATAGAATTTCCAAATAATATTGACTCTATAGTAATGTACTTGCAAGCGCAGACCTTAATTGGATGCAACTTAGTTCAGCTCTTCTGTGGGGGCGGTAAACAAATTGGGGAATGCATCCTCATTTGATATAGTGAGGAAAAAGGGCTGCAGTTCCTTGTTATGTCCTAAAGTACTATCCAAATAAGGAGGAACCTCTGCTGTTTCTTTCTTGATTTAAATATCTCCTTGTAGGGCGCCAGGGTGGCTCAGCTGGTTAAGCGACTGCCTTCGGTTCAGGTCATGATCCTGAAGTCCCAGGGTCAAGTCCTGCAGTGGGTTCCCTCCCTGCTCAGTGGGGGAGTCTGCTTCTCCCTCTGGCCCTACCCCCTTTTGTGCACTCTTTCTCTCTCAAATAAATAAATAAAATATTTTTTAAAAATATCTCCTTGTAGAACACACCTTGCAATTCAGAAACAATATTTTCCTTAGGTATGTTTTATGTGTAGGCTTGGAATAATTGGTAATGCATTGGCACTGTGTTCCACCTAAATGCATGGCATTTGTACACTATTTAACTTTTTTAAAAAACCTATTTTCCAAAAAGGAAAGAAGAATGGGAGTATAGCAAATGACTAGAAGTCAGAGACCACAAGATTCTTCCCCGACTCCTGTCAAAGAAGACCCCACTGTAAGACAGAAGACCCGTGTAGCACTGGTAATCCATTGGCCCTCGGTGTGTTCCTCATTTTCCACAAACATACCTACTTAGATAACCATTCCTTCCCTTCCATCATAATACCATGGGTGGTAGGTATGAAAGGGGGTAGACAGGTTTGTCATTGGGCACAAAGGCTCAGATGCTTGCTTCAAGCAGGAAATTAGGTAGTTTCACTAAATAATGTGCATGGTTTCTGGTGTGATTGCTGCAAGTAAAAACGAATGGGAAATTTCAGCAATAAAGTTATTGTTTTTTTTAAATAATATTTTATTTATTTATTTGAAAGAGAGACAGCAAGAGCGACAGACAGAACACAAGCAGGGGAAGTGGGGGAGGGAGAAGCAGGCTTCCTGCTGAGCAGGGAGCCCCATGCGGGGCTCGATCCCAGGACCCCGGGATCATGACCTGAGCTGAAGGCAGACGCTTAACGGCTGAGCCACCCAGGTGCCCCTAAAGTTATTGTTATTTAAGGTATAGGAATGATTTTCATTTAAGTGAAAAGATTTTGTACTACTTCAAAAAAACAGAAGGACAATAATAGAGAGACTAGCAGAATCGTTTTTTGTTTTTTTTTTAAGATTTTATTTATTTATTTGACAGAGAGAGACACAGTGAGAGAGGGAACACAGGCAGTGGCAGTGGGAGTGGGAGAGGGAGAGAAGCAGGCTTCCCACTGAGCAGGGAGCCCCATGCGGGGCTCAATCCCAGGACCCTGGGATCATGACCTGAGCCGAAGGCAGACGCTTAACGACTGAGCCACCCAGGCGCCCCAGCAGGATCCTTTCTGTGACTGTCCAGCGTTCACTTTTCCCTTGCATGTCCATGCCCATGTCTGCACACATACACACATGCAGAAAAGGGTTCTTTCTTACATGTTCACAAAGAGACAAGACTTTTAAGCTCAGAACCTCTTAAGAGTAAGAAACTTTTCTTAGTAGACAATCAACAGATTCTGAGAGAAGAAATCTGACAGAGCCCTTTTCCTTGGTTCTCTTTGTTCATATTGTTCACTCTCACACAAGGAGGGCTGCTAGGTAGGGTAAGACCCTCAAAGGAGATGAAAGTGAATTATTCTGGACTAGCTGCCAAGCAATCCTAAGCTTCAGTTAACCTGGTATCTCTTTCCCTTCCCTCTGGTCCTCAGTTTTCCTTTTGTATTTTCCTGAAAATAACGTTGACATTAAATTGGGTCACTGGGACAAAAATCTGACATCAACTACTGCTTATAATTTTGGCCCCCAAGGAAACATTTGGTAAATAATCCTTATCTTGAGTGCACACTATATTATATAAGACTCCTAGGGTGGTATTTAAATCTGGTCCTCTTAGGAAAAGATGTTGATTATTTTAGACTTGAAATTCCACCATCAGAACATTTGCCTAATGTCATTCTAATGTGCTATGCTCTACAGAAAGACTTTTAAATCAATATTAAGTAGAAATGTACCCCACAGAAGTCCTTGTAATACCAGTGGACATGTACAAATGTTAATACTAACACTATTTAAAATAGACTAAAGTATTTGGAAATAGCCTAAATAACCATTGACAGGTGTGGCATAGTCAGACATGGAAGGCTGTAAACAGTTAAAATGGACTACAACTACACACACACACAGAATATGATTCTTAACAAAATATCATGTGAAAAAGTTAAGTTCCAGGGGTGCCTGGATGGCTTAGTCGGGTAAGCCTCCGACTCTTGATTTCAGCTCAGGTCATGATCTCAGGGTCCTGGGAGGTTCCAAGCTCAGCGGGGAGTCTGCTTCTCTCCCTCTCCCTCTGCCCCTCGCCTGGCTTGTATGCTCGTGGGCATGCTCTCTCTCTCTCTCTCTCTCTCTCTCTCTCAGATAGATAGATAGATAAATAAATAAATAAATAAATAATAAATAAATAAATATTTTTTAAAAAGTAAGTTCCAAGGATTACTTCCAGCATAAAAGCCACTTTAAAATTAAAAAGGAACTAAGGAATTTACTTAGTAGTTTTGTGTATACATGTAGTGATAACACTATATAAAAGTGCAACGAATAGTGGTTATATTAGGTGTGGGGAGGGAGGAATGTGGGATGGAAAAATGGTATATAGGAAGATTACTGTCAATGTTTTTTTTAAAGTTTTTATTTATTCATTTGAGAGGGAGAAAGGGAGAGCACAAACAGGGGAGAGGCAGAGGAAGAGGGAGAAGCAAACTCCCCGCTGAGCTGGGAGCCTGACATGGGGCTCGATCCCAGGACCTGGAGATCATGACCCAAGCCAAAGACAGAAGCCCAACCATCTGAGCCACCCAGGCACCCCTATTGTCAATGTTTTGAACATGAAACATTAGTTTATGTTTGCTTATAAAGTTAATAAACATGAATAAACAAACAAAAAGACCATGCATAGGGTAAAAATCAACATGAAATAAAGTATTGACAGATTATATGGTGGATATTTACATAAAAATGCAGGACACAGTTTTGTGCAAAATAAAATAAATAACAAAAGACTGAAGTCAGGGGCGCCTGGGTGGCTCAGTCAGTTAAGCGTCTGCCTTCAGCTCAGGTCATGATCCCAGTGTCCTGGGATCGAGCCCCGCATCGGGCTCCCAGGCATCAGGCTCCCTGCTCGGTGGGGAGCCTGCTTCTCCCTCTCCCTCTGCCTGCTTGTCTGCCTACTTGTGCTCTCTCTCTCTGTCTCTGTCAAATAAATAAATAAAATCTTAAAAAAAAAAAAAAGACTAAAGTCATCCTAAGGGCAACACACTAAAGGCTTTGGGTCTAGCCACTTCCTTTTTTATTTTATTTATTTTATTTATTTATTTGACAGAGAGAGAAACCGAGAGAGGCAACACAATCGGGCTTTCTCTCGTACCACTCCTTAGCACTTATATTGCACTGAAACGAGCATGATCAATGTCACACAAATAGGTACAATAATTTCTGCCTTTGAACCTTTATGCCTATTTTTCAAATCAAAATGTTCTCTTCTCTCTCTTTTTAAACCAAAGATGCACATTTTTCAAGGACCAACTAAAATTTCACCTATATACAGCTTTCTCCAATATCTCAAATCTTTGGTGAACTTTCTTTCTCTTCTCATTCAAATACCACAGCAGTTAAAACTTGATTATGGACAACTGATTATTACTTTTAAATTTTTCAAATTACTGGGGTCTTAAAATCTCCCAACTGAATTACAATATCCCTAAAGGCAAGAACCATATCTCAAACCTTTCTTACAGTCCCCTTAGTATTCATTTCGTAAATATTAATCTCTAGAACTAAAAATGTGTACATCCTAAAAAAAATCAGTATCTATGAGAATATGTTCAATTTAACCCTTACCGAGCGCTTGTAAAATGCACTGTAATAGGCACAAGGGTCCTTCAAAGTTGAGTATAATTCTTCTCCTCAAGAAGTCCAGAATCTATTGAAGTTGGGGTAATACATCCTTCTACTTCCAAATTTTTAGATCTAAACCAGCCTAGATACTAGTTTTGTCCAAGTGCCTTTAACATCTCTAATTAGAGGTTTCACAGGCACTCACCTCCAGTCAACTTGTTTATTGCTTGTTTCTATACCTGTCTCCCCAGTATAACTCCATCTAGTTTTGCTTTGTATAATTTAAAGCTATGTTATTAGCCCTACTTAAAAATTGTTATATTGCAGGGGTGCCTGGCTGTCTCAGTTGATGGAGCATGTGACTATTGATATCAGGGTTGCAGGTTCGAGCCCCACATTGGGTGTGGAGATTACCTAAAAATAAGATCTATAAAAAAAATTGTTATATTGTCCTGAGAATTGTTCCTCTTATTATTTAATCCCCAATGATATTCCATTCCCTAAAGAATATTTTGTTTGATATTAATATAGAACAGATTTCTTTTGTTTAGAATTTGCCTATTTTATTTTCAATTCTTTTACTTCAAATTATGCTTTTAAATTTTAGGTATTCCTATTATAAAGAGTATAAAGATGATTTCTTTTTTCCTCAGTCCAACTGCCTTTAACTGGAGCATTTAGTCCATTTATATGCCTGGGTTTTTTTTCTTTTAAAAAATTCTTTCTGGGGCGCCTGGGTGTCTCAGTCAGTTAAGTGGCTGCCTTCAGCTCAGGTCATGATCCTGGAGTTCCAGGGTGGAGCCTGATGTTGGGCTCCCTGCTCAGTGGGCAGTCTGCTTCTCCCTCTCCCTCTGTTCCCCTCCCCCTGCTCTTCCCCCTGTTCATGCTCATGCTCTGTGTGTGTGTGTCTCTCTCAAATAAATAAGCAAAATCTTAAAAATAAAAATTCTTTCCAACCCTCTTTTGGATCAATTACAGTTTTTCCCTATTCCCCGCCCCCCCCAACTAATGCTTTGTTCGGTAACTATTCTCTTAGTGTTTATCCTTAAATTTAAAAAATAAAGTCATGTACTTAAAGTCAATTGCTCTACCAATTTTTTAAACAATGCAAGAAACTTACACCCTTTTAACTTTGATCATCCCTTCTTTGTTACATGTAATTGTTGTCTGAATTTTAGTTCTTTCTCTGTATTAACCCAAAATTATATAGTTACCTATTTATTTATTTTAAGATTTTATTTATTTATTTGACAGAGAAAGAGAGACAGTGAGAGAAGTAACAGAGGGAGAAGCAGGCTCTTCGCTGAACAGGGATCCTGACGTGGAGCTTGATCCCAGGCTCTGGGATCATGATCTGAGCCTAAGGCAGACGGTTAACGACTGAGCCACCCTGGTGACCCAGATATTGTTATTTAATTACATGTTTATTCAGTTACATATTTAACAATTACTTTGCTCATCATTCTTTATTGCACTTAAATTGGGCAAAATTTCTCTTCCTGAAGTACATCCTTCAGAAATTGTTACTGAGTTGATTGTATATATGTATACTTATATATATATATAAATGTATGCTTATGTTGGGTGTTCGTATGTCCAGAGATGTTCTTTTTTTCTCATGTTCTTGAATGATTATCAGAGTTGGATTTATAGGTTAACAGTTATTTTTTTCTCAGTGTTTTCAAGATAATACTTTATTACTTTATTCTTTTGGCTTCTACTGTTGCTATCACGGTAACTAACATTTAAAGATAAATGTCTTTTTTCTCTGCTTACTTTTCATATATTTTCTTTCCTTTAATTTTTTTTTTCTTACAATATCCCCACAATGTGTCTAAGTATATATTTTCATTTGGGTCTCATTGTGCTTTCAGAATCTGAGGACTCATGTCTTTAATCTATTCTGGAAAATTCTCAGCTATTATTTCTTTGAATATTATGTCTCCCTGATTATCTGTATTCTTTTTTTCCAGTAATCCAAGTAATTCTCATTCTTCATATCTTTTACTCTTTTAAATATCTTTATCTTCCAATTTACTAGTTTTCCTTTTTTTGTAAAAAAATTTCTATTTAGCTGAGTTTTAAAATTAAACAACTATATTTTATATTTTTAGAAGTTCTATCTTTGGACACCTGGTTAAGCATCTGCCTTGGGCTCAGGTCATGATCCCGGGGTCCTGGGATGGAGCCCCGCATCGGGCTCCTTTCTCGGCAGGGAGCTTGCTTCTCCCTCTGCCTGCCGATTCCCCTGCTTGTGCTCTCTCTCTCTCTCACAAATAAGAAAAAAAAGTTCTATCTTGTTCATTTTTCAAATTTTCCTGTCTTTTAATCAAGTATCTTATACTTTTCTTATGGTTTAAATTAATTCTTTTAGGTCTTTAACTATTTTTCATGCTCACCTTCTAGTCTTAAGCCAGTAGTTCTATTATTTGAAGTTACTGGGAATTTAACTCTGCTGTTTGTTGTCTCTGTGGCTTCTTATTCATGGTGGAGTTTCTCTTCCTCTACGTGTACCTTATAGTTTTTGATTGAGCTCATTTTCAGCAAGACTTTATCTGTAGGAATCCTGCATGGATTATTTGTCCCTCCCAAGCAGTTTTCCATCTGCCTCTATCGGCCAAATCTGTGTTATCACTCACAGGGTCTTTTTACGTGGATTTCTAGACTGAAATATTCCTAGACCATCCAGTGTAAATTCAAACCCAAACCTACATGAAGCTTTCTTTTTTTTCCTCCACCCAAAGCCCAGGCCAAGACAGGCAAACATTTTTATCACCTCCTAGTGCCTATAGTTGATTTTTTTTTTCTTTTATGGAGGGTATAGCCCTTATTGATCCTGGCTTTATGCAAGGATCTCAGTTCTAACTACTTCACTGGCAATCAAGGCCTAATTTCCTGTATTTTTGTAGGTTTTCATAGGTCATATCCAAGACCAGAAACCTCCCCTCAAGTTTGCTAGAATATCAGTTCATGCCTAGTTTTTGGTATTTCTCTTCCCTTTTAATTTTTAGTACTCAGGGATTTACTTCCCTTAATTGTAAGCTCAGCTATGCATTAAAAACTATTCTTCAGAAGGAACGCCACTATCTAATCTGATTTATGCTATAATCTGAAATTGAAGCCTACTGTTTTAGGTCTGGGTCTTGCTTCTCCATCAACCTTTGTGGACTTGACATTTTACACTATTCTAGAAGCAACCTTACCCAGGACTCATACTTTGAATCCCTTTGCCTTGGTTCCTACACCTGCCCCAAACTTCCAGGGATCCTGGCCAGAGCCAGAATCTACTCCTGCCAGCCTAGAAGGTAATATTGGCCAACAGTAGCTTCCTATCTCATTACCAAAACAATACTCTCTTAACTTCAGATCCATCCTTAACATTGCTTCTAGAATGACTTTTTCTAAAACCCATGTCTGATTATGCAACCCCCTATATAAAATCCTCCGCATCAAAATGATGCCCCCTCTATTAAAAAAAGAAGGGGGGCTATATTATTCAAAAATGTCAATGTCATAAAAGTCAAAGAAAGGCTGTAGAAATGTTCTAGATTAAAAGAGTAAAAGGACACAACAACTAAATACAATACTTTATCTTAGAATGGATCTTTCACTGGAAGGGAGAAAATATTATAAAAGATGTCACTATTGCAGTTGACAAAATTGGCGTGTGAATTCCAGATTAGATAAAAAGTATTATATCAGGATTACATTTAAAATTGATAAACATTCTATGATGATTATTCTTATTATTCTTATTATTTTTTAGATTTTTTATTTATTTATTTTGACAGAGAGAGAGAGACAGCGTGAGAGAGAGAGAGAGAGAGATTGAGAAGCAGGCTTCCCGCAGAGCAGGGAGCCAGATGCAGGGCTCCATCCCAGGACCCTGGGATCATGACCTGAGCGGAAGGCAGATGCTTAACAACTGAGCCACCCAGGTGCCCCTCATTCTATGATTATGATGAGAGTATCCCTATTGTTAGGAAAACCACACAGAAGTATTCTGTAGAAGAAGGCCATGATTACTCTTAAATGGTACAGAAAAAAATGTGCATAATAAAAAGAGTGAGAAATCAAATGAAAAACAAATGGGACAAAATATTTACAGTAAGGGAATCTGGGTAAAGGATATATATATTGGCGTTTCTTGTGCTATTTATACTTGCAACTTTTCTGTTAATTTGATACTATTTACAAATAAAATTTTTAAAATAAAACAAAACAAAAAACCGTCCACTGTTTCTCCACTGCCTGAGGATGTAATCAGACACTTAGCAAACTGGCTCTGACTCAGAACTTTCTAACTACAACTGCTACCATTACCCACCTCATGCCCCAATTAGCTTCCCATTCCCCAAACACACCACAGCTTCCTGCCTTTGCTTATGCAGGCCCCTATGCCTGAAGATTATTCTGCTCCTTTCCTGCTCAGAAAACCTTCATTTCCTCAAGGTCTAGCTCAAAAGTATCTCTTCCATAAAGTTCTCTGAAAACTCTTACAGAAAGCTAGAATGAAACAATATACTTTGTTTAAAATAAGAAACATGTAAAATTAAAGATTTTGAAAGAGGTGGCTCATTTCATTTTACAACTTTTTTTTTTAAGTTTATTTATTTATTTAAGTAATCTCTGCACCCAACTTGGGGCTCGAACTCATTACCCAGAGATCAAGAGTCACATGGTCTTCCCCCTGAGCCAGCCACGTGCCCCACAAATATTTTAAACTTTATTAATTAATTTATTTTTAAAAGATTTTATTTGGGGCGCCTGGGTGGCTCAGTCGTTAAGCGTCTGCCTTCAGCTCAGGTCAGGATCCCAGGGTCCTGGGATGGAGCTCGGTATCGGGCTCCCTGCTCCGCGGGAAGCCTGCTTCTCCCTCTCCCACTCCCCCTGCTGGGGTTCCCTCTCTCTCTCTTTCTCTGTAAATAAATAAATAAATAAATAAATAAATAAATAAATAAATAAATAAATAAA
>NW_023270454.1:54029485-54211788 GCF_011800145.1 Mirounga leonina
AAATAAATAAATAAATAAATAAATAAATAAATAAATAAATAAATAAAATCTTAAATAAAATAAAATAAAATAAAAAATAAAAGATTTTATTTATTTGTCAGAGAGCAAGCACAAGCAAGGGGAGCGGCAGGCAGGGGGAGCCCGATGCGGGGCCGGATCCCAGGACACCAGGATCATGACTTGGGAGGAAGGCAGACGCCCAGGCATCCCTGACTTTAAAATTTTCTTCATGATTTAGTGGATATTGTTTCAACGTCTTCACTCAGCAGGAAACTTGTATTTGAAACTTTCTACTATGTTTCTACTATGTTACAATATGTTATGCTGTATTATAACCTTCTGTACATCCTGTAAGATAGCATGCTGTATCATAATTATTTCTCAGCATTGGTTTCACCAATCACAGTGTGGGATGGGAACTATCTTATCTTCATACTCTTTCCAACATTTGGCAAGATGCCTAGGATGTAGTAGAGTCTAAATAAAATCAATGGTTATTGTGTAAAATAACCTAATTACCAAATATAATTTTAACATGCACCTACACTTATCTCCCAAGTTTAACATCACTATCATCCTAGCAAATAAATAGCAAACACTTAGCAAAAATGTTTTTCACTGAGCCTCCTTCCCATGGGCAATCTAATAAATAGAATTCACATTTCTCCTGTTCTCACCATGCAAAATGACATGTAAAGGGTGGGTGAATAAGGGCTATTGGTCTACACATAGTGAAACCTTTTAACAGCAAATTTACATAGAACCAAAACTAGTTATGGTCAGAATTTGAAAATCCCACCAGACTCAAAGCAATTTGTAATAAAATTCCATTTCAAGCGATTTGTCTCTGGTTTCTTAGACTGTGTTTTAAAAATACTTTTTGTCTGTAGGTAAATCAGTCTTTGAACAAACATCAACATCTGCGTGGCTAGATTTGTCAGATGAATGTGTGTATTCATCTGTCTCTGTGTTTAGAAAATAAGTAATTTTATATTTTAAATTTATCAGGACAATTGTATCAGTGGATATTTAAATAAGCATTGTGAAGTTCTAAAAATTTTCCCTTCTTCCCTTATAGGTTGGCTGATCTAATAATTAAATTGATCCTGGACAGATTAATGGAAGAAAAACAAAATTATTTATATACAGGCGCTCCATAAATGTATGAAGATTCAAAAGGCAGCCAAGTAATTCAAAAAGCACGGTATAGAACAACCAGAGCTAAAGAAAGGGGTAGGAGTCTGGCGTTACCAAGGGAAGGAGGGCCATTCAGAGAAAGACTGAAGAGATGTTTAGAAAACAAAGATTGCCCTGTTATGCAGATAAGTTTCTTAGGTAAAAAGGTCCATCTATGGTAATAGCTCTTTTCCCGACATGGCCCCCTTTCCAATGTAAATTTAGGCTATTAAGATGGAGGTAAAGAGATTTTGCTAAATCTGCTGGGTTTTGATTGCTTTCAGATCAGAATAATCGTCAAGGCCAAAGTGGCGTATTTTGGGGTGACAAATTCTGCTCCCCTTCAGCACCACCCATGTGCTATATTTTCTAGAGAATAAAGAAAAACAGTGCCTTCTAGGATTTAAATTAAAGTAAAAAAATCAAAGTAAATTTATATTTTTACAGTCTGCAACCTACTGAAAATGACATATGCACAACTTCCCCCAAATCTAATTTAAATCTTAGCTAAGATCCTAGCATATCAGTTGTTGCCTGGAATTTTTTAAAACATTATTTATTTATTTATATGAGAGAGAGAGCAGGGGGAAGTGCAGGGAGAGGGGGAGGAGTAGAGAAGGGGGAGGGGCCGAGGAAGAGTGGGGAGCCCAACCTGGGGCTCGATCCCAGGACCCTGAGATCATGACCTGAGCTGAAGGCAGATGCTCAACCAACTGAGTTACCCAGGCACCCCTGTTTCCTGGAATTTTAAACTAATATTTGAGGAGGTGGGAAGGGATATTTTCTTTCTTTTTCTAAAGAAACAGTTAAATAATTGTTAAGAATTTTATTTTTTTATTACAAAGCTGTAATACCTTGAGTATTACTGTGTTTTAGTGCAACATGAAGTCTATAGATTCTGATATTAAGTGTCTCAGACCACAGTCTTTACAAATAAAAAGTCTTATTATTACAAAAGCATTTCATTGAATCTCCCCTTCATATTACAATTTGTAGCATTTGATTTCTTTTCAGTATAGCTACTCCTTTCATAAGTTAAAAATTGAAGATGTGCTGCAACCAGAGTTCTTGAATTACAAAGCTCAGTGATTATAATTGATATAAGAGTCTCTGATCTACAATTAGGGACTAAAAAGAACACACTGTTGACTCAGAAAGGTTGAGAGGCTTCTATGTGATGACCCAGAATAAATCCTAACTCCTTGAGTTCTAATAATAAGCTACAGCACATTATTTTCTCTCTCTTTCTTCACTTCACCTTTGCCCCACATATGACACGTAACTCAGATGTCCTCCCTGGAAAAGAAGAGAATGAGATCAGACATAACTGCTACTGCAAACACTTGGAGGTCTTGACATGGGTCAAAGGCATAACAACACCAATTCAATGTAAAGACTTTCTAACATTAATAGCTACCTCATAACAGAATGGGCAGCTCTGGGAGAATCCACTTCCCATCAAGGAAGTGTTCAAGGAGCAGCAGGTGACCATCCGCAAATCTACTCTCAAGGGGATTCCAACACTGGACCAGACACTGCTAAAACAGTAATCCAAAATCCTACGATACTGGAGACTTAATGCTTACGATATTATTGTCATTCCATCCATTGCCTGTTACTATCAAAGTCTTGCCTGACATTTTGTCAGTAGAGGTTAAAGTCATTGGAAATATTCACTGCAACAGACCTAAGTATCAGTTTCCTGATCTAGAAAGTGAGAGGATTGATGAGATGATTTCTAGAATTCTGTCTACTACTAGCCAGATTCTGAACCCATAAGGAGGGGGCCACTGGGTTTTTACTTCACTTGGTTAACATCTAAGAAATTTAATAAATGCATGACATTTTTAAAACAACACTTATAACCTTTGGGAATCTGTTCATTTTCACTGATTCAATTTTAGTCATCTTGATTGCTTTTGTCAGTGGGGAAAGATAATGTCACATAATTAAAATAATAAATAACCTCCCTAATAATTTATGTTTGTTAATCTTATGACAAGATCTCCAGCTATATTTTGCTAGAACTAACTAAAAATAGCACATAACTTGCAGGTCATGCAAGTTTTCACAATTTAAAAAGTGAAAATAATGCTGCAACCAGAGTTCTTAAATTACAAAGCTCAATGATTATATTTGATATAAGATCCTCTGATCTATAATTAGGGACTAATGAGGACATGTTGTTGACTCAAAAAGGTTGAGAAGCTTATATATGATGACCCAGAATAAATCCTAAATCCTTGAGTCCTAATAATAAGCCACAGCACTATATATAAAAAATGTATATATGGCATATATCACTTGCAGATTCCTGGGACCAGGATACCCCAGGCTGTCTGAGTATAGAGATGCATCTTCTAGGATTGCCCATACCCCATTCTCTGGGGTTGGATAACACCCAACCTCTGAGGTCTCTAACACCTCACATAGGATCCTTCATCCCCTATCTGTGGGATTCTTAATACCTTACCTGTGAAATTGCCAATACCTAGCAGGTGTTGAAATTAAAGGCTCTGGGACCAAAGCTACACTAAGCTGTAAAGGGGCTGAAATGCACCTTCTGACTCAAGAACATCCAGAACAGTGGCATGTGCAGAAATCTTTGCAGAAACACCCCAACCTCAGGCCAAGTGAGCCAAACCCTTGGACCATTAGGGCCAGTGACCACTCCTATGCTTGTCAACTTATTTTTTACCAATTAATGCCAAAATATAATCCATCTTAGTCATTAATCCTTTAGCATGATTATTCTCCTACTGTTCTTTGGATGCGTCCTCCATTCCTCCTCACTTGCTAAAACCTGCCACTATGCCCTCCATATGATCCATATTCAGCAAACCTTCCTATATCGTCCACTTCTCTAAAGAGTCTTTTCACCTTCTTGCTCCAACTAAACCTGAAGACACCACTTCTCCTGTGGACCTCTCAAATAGTGGTTGTTTATTTTCACACACCAGGCAGAGGGGGAGTTGGTGTTTCATTGCCCCCATTGCCATTTCTAGACCCTTACTCCATTACACTCTTATAACCCTCTCCTCTGAGTCAGTGTCACATTCCCTAATAGTACCTCCTTTCCACCTTTTAGTAGCTTTCATCTTTTGGCCTGCCATCTTTAGTCTCCTAGCAATACTCCTCTCAACCCCAGCAATTTCAGAATTCAGAGTTGACCCATATGACAGTCTGGCCTCCACGTCTCACTCTCCGCCTCTCTAATGGCCTTAACTTCTTTCCATCTCAGCTGCCCACTCTTTTTTTTTTTTTTTTTAAAGATTTTATTTATTTATTTGACAGAGAGAGACACAGCGAGAGAGGGAACACAAGCAGGGGGAGAGGGAGAAGCAGGCTCCCCGCAGAGCAGGGAGTCCGATGCGGGACTCGATCCCAGGACCCTGGGATCATGACCCGAGCTGAAGGCAGTTGCTTAACCAACTGAGCCACCCAGGCGCCCTCAGCTGCCCACTCTTGAGGTCACACCTGGATCTTGTCATCCTCTGCAATTTTTCCACTGTCAAAGTTACATCCTGCTCACTGACCACACCTGCCTCTCCTTCAGCTTGTCCCTCCCGCTATGATTATTCTGTATCTGACTCTGGATTTTTAGTCCATTGACCTCCTTCACTTTCTACCAGTTCATCAGCCCTCTTTTTCATGCCTTGTTTCCTTATCCAGCTAAAATCTCATGGCCTATTTCAGTAACACCCTTGCCAGTACCCTGAATTCCCTAGCCCACACTCTTCTGGCAGAATCTAAGCTCTGCATTTACCCTCCTTTTTTCTCTATTTCTACACCAGAGCTGCCTTTTTGTAGAAAGGATTGGTGTTATTATGAATTCATAATCCCCAAACTGAGAGAGTTCCTCAACATTGCCTACCTAGCAAGCTTCCTATAGTTTCCTGGACTCACTCTCTACAACGATCTGAAACTCTTTTCAACCTGTAATACTCATTTCCCACCTCCCACCCAAATCTCTTTATTCTCAGGGAAGATTCCAAAGTCCTTACAAGCTTTTGATCTTACTTACCTTTCCAGCTTCATTTTATACTGTTCTCACATTTTCTTTCCAGCCACAATGGCCTTCTTTTAGTTTGTAAACTGTCTCTTTCACTAATACATCCTTTGCACATGGCCTTTTCTCATCCTGTAATGGTTTTGTTTACCACTTTGCTGGTTGATCCCTATTCATCATTTAGACCAGTGCTGTCCTATATAACTTTGTTCAGTGAGGCAAATATTCTATACTTGGCACTGTCCAATATAGTAGGCACTTGTCCTGTTGTGGATATTTAGCATTTGAATGTGGCTAGTGTGACTAAAAAACTGAATTTTATATTTCATTTAATTTTAATTAATTTAAAATTAAATCATACACAGTTGTCAATTACCAGTTCTGTTGGTATAGCTTTAGATCTTACTTAAGCCAAGCTTCCTTAGGGCAGCCTTTTCTAAGTCCCCATCAGAGTCTTCTCCGTCATGGCCCTTATCCTTTCCTACAGTACCTATCTTAGTTTGTAATTACTTATTAGTTGTGTGATTATTTGATCATGTCTGTGTTTGCTCACCATTATATCCCCAGCATCTTGCATAGCTCCTGGCACATCACAAATACTTTTCAATGTAAGAATGAATGAATGAACATTGCTAGGGGAAAAAGAGTGGGTGCAGATTAAAATTGCTGCCAATCATCTTTAGTGCATATTGTCCAAAGAAAGATGACTAAACTCCTGGAGTTGAGGTGCCACTAAAGAGTCAACAGGACAACCCATCCTCTGGGTCAACTGGCCAACACTGGTCCCGGTGGATGAATGAACTCACAGGTTAAAGGCAAGCTCCTGGTCCTCATACTATAAGTATCATCTCATTATCAACATCCTATCACGTTACCAAGTGCCAAAACAATATCTTCCTCTAACAGAGCTATGGACCTGATAATGTATTCTGGTGTACATTGGCTGCTACTGATTTGTTGTAATTTTAAAAATACTGGTGTAATTAATTTGAAAGTAAAGCACATTATTTCAACACCTGATTTACTCAGTTTAACATATGGCTTATATCTAAATGTGTTTTTAAAAGATTATACACTTTCAAATGGATAGAATTATAATTTCCCCTATTTAAGGAATTACATAATTAAATGTAGGCATGTAATTTTTGTGGAAAGAGATATATCATCTAGAACATCCTAAAATATTCCAGCTGCATCTCCTACTGATATTCCCCTCAGGAAAAAGTAGAAAAAAAAATTAACCTCAAGGAGGTCCTTCCATATCTAACACCAGAATTGTTCCAGTAACAAGTTTGAGAACTCCTTTCCAAGTCAAAATTTTTAAGGACTCTCCATTTTATTGTAATTGCATTTTTAGTGTTCAGTTGAGTGAGAAAACATATAATGATAAAAGCTTCCATAAACCCAGTAATATTCTGAAGTTAATAACTGCCACAGTACTTCTTATTAAAAAATAAGAGTATAAACATATGCATATTATTTACTTACAATGTAAACAATGTGTATAGTGGAAACACACACTTGCTCTCCTATTCCCATATCACTACCATAGTCCATAGCCCTTAGGTGGGGAACCATTAGAAAGAGTTTTAACCATATTTTGTTTTTGTTATATATTTGGCCATTCAATATCTCAGGAACTGATCCAATAGTTAAAGCAGAAAATGGAATCACTGAACAGAGACAGTCTTAGGCAAAATACAAAAAAAATTTTTTTTTGCTTATTATATGTACTTTTGACAAGGGAATTATAGAAATTGGAGATATTCCAAGAGTTTATCTGAACTGTTTCTTACAATGCAATAGAATTATATCTAAATCATTCGTAACGGAAATCACTGGATGATGTAGGTGCATTCGGCAATGAAACAATGCTACTATTTTACACTGGCTCTTAGCATATTCAGAAAAAAAAGTGTTCTTTCTCCAGTTATGACTATTGCCATTAAAAATTCTCGACTTCTAAGCTCCTTTGGTTTTAGCTCCACTATTTATATATGTGAGTTGAGGAGTATAAAAATCAGTGTCTATTTCACAAGAGATCAGCTATCAGATCATTTCCTAGACAGTAGCACCTGCCTTTTACTGATTTAAATCATATTTTAGCCACTAGGTATTGACTTACGACATTTCTTCCACTCATTTTATGGTAATACTTTATATCAATTTGATTTTTGCATGTAACTTTCCTCATTCTTAGAATAACTTCATTCCTACTCTACTAGTCATGATAAGCATAATATTAGTGAGTCAAAAGAACATCATCCTGAAAACTTGCCCATTTCAGGAGCTTTTTTGGTTTTGTGAAATGGGGAAAACTGCATTCACATTCCAATAGAAACATACCTAGATGACAACCAAAAAGCAAGCTTCCTTTGGACAATACTTACTAGGAGCCAGCTATTAAACGTTACTCCATTTGTAGTTACTTTTCCTGTCTTCAAGCTCTAGTTCTAGAGCTTCTGGTTTTGCAAGGCATCTTAAATGAGTCATCGTGAAACAGCTGCTCCTTTAAGACCAGATTAATTTAGGTTGTGCTGACTCTGAATTTCTGAATAATAAGCTCACCTCCTTCTTGATCATGTAAACTCATGACACTCTGGTCCCTACCTTCCAGTCCTTCCTGATATAAGCCCTCTACAAACAAATCCGCTTTTGCCTATATCACAAAAAGAATGCACCCTAATTTTGAAGATTTATACTTTGTTGATGGACTTCTTTGCCTATTCATCCTCCAAGATGCATGGTAGCAATGTGACTACTAGCAATCTGCCCAGATAGCAAAATGCATATTTACTTTAATTTCTATACAACTAGGATATATGGCATGCCTCAGGGAGAGTTCTAAGCTATTCCTGACTTATTTAAATTGATTGGTAATTCAGAATCCTCTGTTAATTCAACAATTAATACTAATTTGTCACATATCACAATTCATAAAAGCCTATTTCCCAGACTATTTTAGCATAATGGTTCTCAATAAATACTTGCTGAATCAATGAGTAAATCCATTTATAGTATTGGATGGGAAAAACAAAGAATCAGATCTCTTTTCTGAAACCACAACGTAAAAAGGTGTGGGGAATGCTGCCTTCCATGTAACTGTGGTACTCCTCTCTCCCAGCATCCCAGTGTGAAGACAACATGTCCCAGGAAAAGTGTTAAGGGTTTTGCACACGCTATGTTGTGAAATGTAAGTTGTCAATCTATTTCTCTGAAACAAAGTAAAATGTTCTTTAAGATATAAACTAAAATCAAAGACAACCTCTGAGTGTCCTCCTTCAAGTGGTTCTACTACCACAACCATTTCGTCATCCCATACTTTTCCACTCTTCTGCCTCCTCTGATCAAAATCTGAGGTAACTCAGGAATTTTCTAGTCTTTCATATTTAAAAAAAACTTCGGGGTGCCTGGGGGGCTCAGTCGGTTAAGCGTCTGCCTTCAGCTCAGGTCATGATCCCAAGGTCCTGGGATCGAGCCACGCACTCGCCCCCCCACTCCGGTCTTCAGGCAGCTTTAATAAAAACACAAGGAATATACCAAGTAATTCCTTCTCACTCTCTGAATAGCAATCTAAGCAACCCAAAGAATGGTTTCTAAAAAAATATTGAAACACACATAAGAATTTACATTATACTCCAGAAGGTAGTAATGGATTGAAAACATTATCAATGCTTTATAGTGTGGGGAAAACCCAGAGTATATAACAATAAAACTATAAACAAAACCTTGGGCAGTGGAAAGAAAAAATAACCCAGATTGCACAACTTGATTGCTGACATTTTTTATATAGCTGGTCAACATTTTTTAATCTCATTTTATATTTATTTATTTATTTATTTGTTTATTTATTTATTTATTTATTTATTTATTTATTTATGAGAGAGAGAGAGAGAGAGAGTGAGCATGTGAGCAAGGGGAGGAGCAGGAGAGGGAGAAGCAGGCTCCCATCTGAGCAGGACCCTGGGATCATGACCTGAGCCAAAGGCAGACACTTAACTGACTGAGCCACCCCAGGCTCCCCATTCATCTCATTCATTTCATTTTAATTTATAAATTAGGATTTTCTTAAGCTACATTCTGTATTCAGTTGACATAAAATGGCAGCATAGCTAGGAAATATTTTTGCATTTTACATGTTAATATCTTTACCCTCACATAAAGTTTGTGTCTTTGAAAATAATTTGAATAACTTGGTAACTTATGATTAATATATCAGACTGATATGTGTGTGTGTATGTGTTGTGTGTATGTATTCATCTTATTATAATCCATATGAGGTTATAACAAACATATGTACAAATCCCAGCCAATGATCCATTTCTAGGGAATGATGGACAAACCAAATTCTGGGTTGGCCAAAGAACTTAGTCCCTTGGAGTTTTTTTTGCTACCTAAGGTGTAAATGAATGTAAAATTTTCTTTCTGGAATTTCAGGGGCAAGTAAAACTCTGAATAATTCTTTTCCCCTTGGCTGTATCTTTATTGGTTGGCAATTAATGGCTTTTGACCAACATAAGAAAAAATACTTCTTTCTCTTGTGATGACAGATGTCATTTTTCAGCTCTCAGAATTGGAGAATTGAGAATTGACCCCGACAGTCATAAGCATTATAGTTTTGTACAGATAAAATCCTATTTAGTGGAGGACCATTTTCCATTAGGAAATTCCTTCTAATAAAAAATAACTAGAAAAAATTTATTGTTCTTTTTACCAAGGAAACAGCCCTGTGACTGGCCCTCATTCCAGGCCTTACCATGGTGACATCTCTATTGTAATACCAACTCACTAAAGTGGTGACAGGAGCCAAGGGATTGAGCTGTGGTGGTGACTAAGCATGCCCCAAATGTCTCCAAGTTTCCAAGGCCACCCCAAAGTTGTATGACAGCTTTAGTCAACCTCAAGGGGAGGTCTGTCTGACCTCATCACCATAGAGCAAGAAAGGGTTTTGTAGAATATTCTTCTTCAGTATCTTTAAAAAGCATAAGCAAGGATACATGAAACTTAGGAACTGGTTTCCAGGAAATTTAACCTCTCAAAATGTGGGCATTATCTAATGATACAGTCATTCACCAGCTGCTGCTGAATAAATATGATAATACATACAAAAGATGAAGGACAACTTTGAATTATTAGCACAGTACTCAGGACTAACGATAAGATTATTAAAGTTACACAGCAGCCTACACACAGCAATGATTTTCTTCCAAAAAGAGTTGATAAGTGTTACTGTCCAGTGAGGTATTTATTTTCAAACAAAACCCAATTAAGAAGCTGTGCTGCCGGCCATAGCTCCTACAGAAACCAACATACACTTCTTCCTTGCCTTGGACAGCCTAGCCTAGTGATGAGTGCACAGGAGTAGCTGAATTGTATTTCATACTGTTTGTACGAACATGGCATCAAGCTTCAGAACTATCCACGGGTCTGCGGAGTGGAGGTCAGGTAACATTCTCCCTGTGTGGCTTGGTCTGCCCTTGTTGTCAGGACCTGCCTGAGGTTTCACCAGAACCACCTCTGACTCATACTTAGCATTCAATAGCAAGATGGAGTCACCAACAATGAGGTCCTGGCAGAGGGCCAGCCCATTGGTACTAAAGCAATGCCTGACACAACACAGCTTACTGGGCCAGACATTTATGGGAAATGGCTGACAGCTGGATAAACAAGCAGCTCCTTTTGGTAAGCTGCAGAGGAAGCTGGGTGGACAGAAGATAGTCTTTAGGTGTATGCTTCAAATGACTCTGTGTTGCTGTGAGCTGCTAGAAAACAGCATTAGACAGGGACACCAGCATGACATCTTTGGAAATGGGGTGGCTCTCCTTCAGCAAAGGCACCAGCAGAGGGAAAGAGGTAGAGTGGCAAACTGTGTAGGCCAAGAGAGCAAGCCAGAGGAAAGGCTCTACGTGGACACATCAGGGGCAAGAGGCAGCTGGCCAGGTGCCTTCGGTTCCCTGCAGTTCCACTCAAAGATGGTAGGAGCGGTGTGTCTTACATCCATCACCCAAACCACTCCACACTGAATTTTGAACCCCACTGAACAAGCAGAGCCTTGTGTTGGGCAGGAACCAAAAGACTCAAGTAGAGGCTGAAAGTGGAAGTCACTGGTAGAGCACCGTTGACAAAAACTGTGTAGTTAGGTGATGAGGGTGTGTGTGTGTGTGTGTGTGTGTGTGTCTTCCGCCCCTGCATGCCTAAAAGTGAGTCATTTGTTCAGCTTCGTTGAGGTTTTAAGGCAGTTTGGGTGTTTGAGACATATTTAGCACAGATAAGTTTAATGTAGCATCAGGAAGAATTACCAACCCTTTCCTTTATGTGGCTTTTCAGAACAACAAAATGAGCTGGATACCGGCAAATAGCAGTCAGCTGAGGTAAGCAGCCATTCTAGGTGCAAATGCCCTTGTGCCAGGAAAACAAGAACGAGCATGAGTGAGAAGCAGGAAAATGAAATCCACAAACACAGTTCTTGATTTATAGCTGTGAGACAATGCTTCCTTTTCTTGGACCCCAGGATCTGCAAACTGACTCACAGGACGGTGGGTGTGCAGTGGCCCCGCAGAGAAGGCATTCAGTGAGAGGAATAGAATTACACCCCACTTTGCCTGCCTCTTGGTGCCCCTGGGTCACTGCCAGGCCAGTCCTAATCCCACAACATGTGGGAAGTCAATGTGTTCAGATTGAACGGTAGGGCATTAGACCTAAAGAGATTACTAGTAAAAAATTTTCTGGAAGAAGAAAAATTATTTTTTAAGCATGAGTGAGAAAGGAAGTTTCTTTGTTGCTAGTTGGAAAGCTTTGCAACTATTGATTTATTAAGGAAAATCAGGACAGTCTGGCACACAGCTTTGAGTTCATGGATTTATCTGTCTCCCTTTCCAGGAAGGCCTATTGCTCTAAATTGGAGGCCCCAGGGTCTGTTCTTTAACAGAAGCTTTTGTGTTTTGGGGTCTTGTCTGAGCTGGACCCACACAGGATGAAAATGGTGAAAAACATTGAAAGGGGTGAAAAAGGTTGGCTCAGCTTCAATTGTCAGATTATGGTTCAAGATCATTTTCTTAGAGATAGTCAGTCTGCAGAAAGCCTTTGAGTAAAGGCAAATGAAAGGCTTGGGTCTAAAAACAGGCTTTTAAAATTAGAAATAGAAACAGGTACTAGATAGTTGGGGGAAAAAAAAAAAAACAAAACCTACTAGCCAGAAGAGAAAGAGTAGAGAGAGAAGTGGACTCTGGGGGAGAAACTCTCTAAAGAAAGCTAGGAGAGAATAGGATCATGGCTTTTTGGCTTCATTTTCAGCTAGTGCCTCACACAATTCATTTAGTACAAGGTGAGACAGGGCTCCCATGTTTTCTGGTCTGCTCCCCAAGTATGGGGAAGGGAGTGAACTATATCTAGTCTTTTCTCACCTCAATATCGGATATATGTGAGATGGGGGCAGAGGTGGGAGGATTTATAAAGGGGCTGTGTAATTACTGGGAACTCCAGCTAATGGAAGAGACTAGCCATGAGGGACTATATAGGTTGAGTTCAATAATCCTTATGACTGTGCCAGGCCCTGAACTAGGCACTGGGGATGCTCAGATGAATAAGACGTGGTTTCTGCAGCCGAGGATTTCACCCTCAAAGGAGGAGACAGATGAAAAAACTGAAAATTATGATTCCATACATATTGGGATATAGGTGAGAACCAGGGGCACAGGGCCAAAGAAAAGGGGAACCTCACCCAAATGAGAAGGTCCTGACCTCAGTCCTCACAGAACAGAACAAATAGCTCATAAGAATCCTGTACAGCTTGGGACTTGGACTGGTTCCAAGGGTATCACCCCCTCCAGCTGTCTCATATCTTCTCTTTCTCTTTTCTCACTGGTTCCTACTTTAGGTCTCTCCAGTACTATACACATTCCATTCCAACTCTGCTATGCCCTCAAGCTGCTAGCTGAGCTTTTTCTTTTACTGCCAAAGCATAGCCTACATTTTCCTACATTTCCTTCCCATCCTTTCATCCTTAACCTACCCTTGATGTCAAGTTCTCACTCATCCCATTCTATAGCAGCTTCCCTCTTAAACGAGAATCACCAGTGACATCCTTATTACCAAATCCAATGGCCCTTTTTGATCTTACACAGAGCTAACTCTGGTAACTACCACCTACCTATTAAAATTCTTCCCTCCTTCAACCTCCCAGGCCTCTCTGCCCCTTTTCTCCCACATTTCTCCTTCTCTGTTTGCTTCATTGACACCATCAGCTTCATTCCTGGACTGCGATCGTCTTCCAAGAAGCAGACAATTCAGGGTCCCTGAGGAGTCTCAGGTACAAAGCCCGATAATGAATCTGATAATGGGTTCCCTTTTGCATCCCCTAAGTGGGAGTGTTCCCCAATGAATAGCCACAGGGAGCTCACTTATGTCCAGTGTTCTAACTCTTCTCCATGCTGCTGACACCCATATCTTTAACTCTAGTTCTGATCCTTCACTTTAGTTCTAGTCCAAAATTTCCAGTTGTATATCAGTCAGGTCCACGTCCAAGGTCATCTGTGTCTCTGAGTTGCTAGCACAGTGCATTGCATATGTTGACTCTGGTTCCTGGTGCATTGTTGTCTCCCCCAAAGCAGGCACATTAGGGTCAATAGAGGAGTCTCATGTACAAAGCCTGATAGTGGATTCTTGTATCATCCACCTAGAGAGTGGTATTTTTGTCTTAGGCCCCTCCACTCTCTTTTCATGGCCTCATTTGCCCTTGTGGCAAGTACTGTTGTTACTCATGGTAACATTGATCCATCTTGTAGTTGACTGGCATTAGAACTGACATACAAAGTGATTTGTACTTCAGCTTCAACATGGGAAAAGCTGCAAAAACAGAAACAGAAACCTGAAAGCTTCATTTTCCCATGATCTTTAATCCCAAAACAACAGTTACAACAATAATAGCACTTGCTATATGCCAGCCACTGTGTTGTGCTAAGTACTACGTATTATTCTCTTTCTAAATCTTCTCAGAAACCTTGAAGGCAGAAAACATTTTATGGAGGAGGAAACTGAGGCTTAGGGAACTTGAAGTAACTGGCTCAAGGTAACTGACTCCAGGACATAAAAGTGAACATCCCCCCTCACTACACTTCACTACAGCCTCTTGTGTCTACCGGATTCAAACAGAAAGGGCTTGAGTTGGTTCACACCTCGAACAACTGAGTGCCTGCTACATGCTAAGCATTGTGGGATATAAATATTTAAAAAGATCAAGCCCATGATCTCAAGAAGCTTACAGTCTGGAGGAAAAACACCAAGATAGGACTGATGCCTGGGAGGGGAAATGAGACTTTCAGATGAAAGGGCTGCATTTCCACAAAGCACACACAGTTCAGTATTACAGGTCTCTGCCCTTGAAGAAGATTCCAGCTGCTGGAGTTTTGCCTATGTGATGTTTCCGATTTAGATTCCCCTCCTCCTTGATCAGGCTCCTCTGTCTTTCTAAAGCTCATACTATACATATAATTTCCATTCAAATTCAAAATCTTTCTGATTATTGTAGTGAATGCAATGTTATTCAAGGATTTTTTTTCTGAAAGAGCACCTATCTGACATGCATTTTTAATTTTATGTGCGGTATGCAAATGTCATCACTGTAGTTGTTAACCGCAGTACAGGATTGCAATTAACTATGGAGCTGTGCATTTTAGTTATATGCTAATGCTAATGAGATTTTCATAAAGCAAGTCCAATTACCAGCCCTATTTTTTAACTGCAAGAGCTAGTGCAAAGCAAAGGTGTTGACTTCCTTTGGAATAAATTACCCTTTGTCCTTGGCTCCTTCATCATATTCAATCATCCTAAAAAGTAACTCCGTTACTTTGAATATTTTATCCTGCCTTGTTCTACAGTACAATATTAATGGAGACTGTTTGGATTGTTTAGAAACCAATTTACACTGCACAGGCAGGGAGAAAACTTCCTCCCAATGTAAACGGCTCCAGCAGAGGAGCAGAGCTTTGAATAGTCAAAGTAAACAGGACCTGGAGGAGACTGAAGACTCAGACAGTGAATTAGCAAAAATAAACCACAAGAGAGCACAGACAGTGTTACCTTGGAGTGAGGAAGCTGCATGCTGTGAATGGTTATTTAAACTCAGATTTATGATCAGAAATGTCACTGGTTGAGAAGAATAACCTTGGAAGGAGAGTCATTCATTCATTCATTATTCAAAACACAGTTGTGGGGGCTTCTGTGTGCCAGATGCTGAACTAGGCATGGAAGGTTCAAATACGAATAAGATGAGAGGGGAGGGTTACTTAGGGGTTAGAAGTAAAGGGGGATTTTCATGTTATATTTCTGTGTTAATTGATTCTTTTACAAAATGAAAGTGTTCATGAATTACTTGGGCAATGAAAGCATGAGTAAGCAACAATGCCTACTTTTGGTGAGCTTATGGTCAAACAGACGGATACACGTTACTCAGCATCAGAGAAATACAAATCAAAACCACAGTGAGATACCGCCTCACACCAATTAACAAGTCAGGAAACGACAGATATTGGCGGGGATGAGGAGAAAGGGGAATCCTCCCACACTTTTGGTGGGAATGCAAGCTGGTGCAGCCACTCTGGAAAACAGTATGGAGGTTCCTCAAAAAGTTGAAAATAGAGCTACCCTATGACCCAACAATTGCACTACTGGGTATTTACCCCAAGGATACAAATGTAGTGATCCGAAGGGGCATGTGCACCCCAATGTTTATAGCAGCAATGTCCACAATAGCCAAACTATGGAAAGAGCCCAGATGTGCATCAACAGATGAATGGATAAAGAAGATGTGGTGTATACACACACACACACACACACACACACACACACACACTGGAATATTATGCAGCCATCAAAAAAATCCGGCCATTTGCAATGACGTGGATGGAACCAGAGGGTGTTATGCTGAGCGAAACAAGTCAATCAGAGAGAGATAACTATCATATGATCTCACTGATATGTGGAATTTAGGAAAAAAACAGAGGATCACAGGGGAAGAGAGGGAAAATTTAACAAGACAAAATCAGAGAGGGAGACAAACCATAAGAGACTCTTAATCATAGGAAACAATCTGAGGGTTGCTGGAGGGGAGGGGGGTGGGGTGATGGGGTAACTGGGTGATGGACATTAAGGAGGGCATGTGATGTAATGAGCCCTGGGTGTTATATAAGACTGATGAATCACTGAATTCTACCTCTGAAATTAATAATATATTATATGATAATTCATTGAATTTAAATTTTAAAAAAGGACCACAAAAGACAAATTTAAATAAATAAATAAGTAAATATTTTTTAAAAACCCAGAAGGATACAAACATATCAAATAATTTTGTAATAAAGTGTGACACATGTTAAAATACTTCTTTAGAGGGGGACAAAATGAAGGAAAAGGTCAGTTGGGAGAATGGAAGTGAAAGGGCACAAGCAGCTTCGCAAATGACTAGGAGGTTCTTAAGCTGAGCTGTGAAGGTGAATAGGTATTTGCTAGAAGGATGAGGTGGGAAGAGCAACAGAAAGAAAGCACAGAGATGTGAAACAGCCCAGACTAGTATAAGCAATCAGGGTAACTGGAGTCATAGGGTGTGGGGAGGGCCGAAGGTGAAAGGTGAAGTTGGAAAGGAGCCTCTGAGGGGGTTAAAGCAGGGGAATAAACAAATTATGCTTGCCTCCCAGAGCTGCCACTTGGGCAGCAAAGTGAAAAATGTATATCGGGCCTGGGGGAGGTAAATTACCTACTCATACTTCTTTGTTGGCCACCCTTGGCGAGAACGTTCTCTCTGCTCAGCTCAGACTCTGAGACAGATCATCAGATTGTATTTTTCTACAAGAGGATGTTTTCTATGCCTATGTGGGAGGCTATCAAACAATAAGTCCTCTTTTTACTTTTAATATTTTCACTAAATCAGAAACCAGAAAGAAAATACAGGAGACAGGAATGAAAGCTTGATGATGTGGATGTATAGTTTGAGTATCTTTCCTGCTTTTTTTTTTTTAAAGATTTTATTTATTTATTTGAGATAGAGAGAATGAGAGACAGAGAGCATGAGAGGGAGGAGGGTCAGAGGGAGAAGCAGACTCCCTGCTGAGCAGGGAGCCCGATGCGGGACTCGATCCCAGGACTCCAGGATCATGACCTGAGCCGAAGGCAGTCGCTTAACCAACTGAGCCACCCAGGTGCCCTCTTTCCTGCTCTTGGTCAACTTCTAAACAAGGTAAAAGAAGCATGGAAAAAGCAGAAAAGACAAACAAGAGGGTAGAGAAGATGATACAAATATTACAAAAAAACTGACTAGAATTACGTATGCATAATGGGGCTACCTTTTCTTCTTCCATATCCAACCCTATCCCAGAACCCCTATCACCTCTATCATGGAGAGGAAAGCCAGGCATTGGGAAAAGACAATGGGACATGGAATCTTCCAGAGTTAAGTCAATGGAAGCAGACTTTGTAATATATATGAAGGCTGGGAAAGAGATAGAAGTTCTTTTAACATAAAAATGAAGTAATTTTAGTATAACAAAATTTTAAGAACATCCTAAAAGTGTGGGTTTTAGAAACATAAAAGAGTTGTTCCTATTTAAGTTAGAAATTGGAATGATTTTTTAAAAAGCTTTATTTGAGAGAGAGAGCGTGGTGTGTGTGTGTGTGTGTGAGTGTGTGTGTGTGTGTGTGTGTGAGTAGAGGGAGGGACACAGGGAGAGGGATAGAGAGAATCTCAAGCAGACTCCCCAGTGAGTGAGGAGCCCGATGCAGAGCTCGATCTCATGACCCTGAGATCAAGACCTGAGCCAAAATCAAAAGTTGGATGCTTAACTGAATGAGCCACCCAGGCACCCCTGGAATGATTTAAAGAAGGTAAACATAGTTCTATTTCACTCCTCTGAAATTCCATGAGCATCATTCTCATAATTCAGCTGCAAGAACTCCAGTGATCACATCCATATTCCAGGTATCTGGAAGGAGGAAGGGACTAGAATAGGGAAAGGACATGTGCCCATTATCTTTTTTTTTTTTTTTTAAGATTTTATTTATTTATTTGTCAGAGAGAGAGAGCACAAGCAGGGGGAGCAGCAAGCAGAGGAAGAGGGAGAAGCAGGCTCCCCACTGAGGAAGGAGCCTGATGTGGGACTCAATCCTAGGACCCTGGGATCATGACCTGAGCTGAAGGCAGACACTTAACCGACTGAGCCACCCAGGCATCCCATGTGCCCATTATCTTTTAATGACACTTTCTAAATCCTTCTATACTACAATACCACTTACATCTCATTGACCAGAACTTAGTCACATTTCCATGTGAACAAGCAGATGAATTGCCCTCTAATAGAAGGAGTTTCATTCCACTATAACAGGGGCAGAAGATTAAGCATCTCAGGACATAGACAAGTTAAATGTAGTGGTGGGAAGTTGAGGAGTTTTTTTTAGCAGGTGTCTTCTATTTTAATTGTGAAGTATGAAGTAAAGTTATCTGCTGAGAGGGAAGGAGTGGGAATTAAAGACAATGAAAAAAAATTGAGCAAGCAGATAGTAGGATTCATCCAGGATTTGGGTTTTGCTAGATAACTTCAATGGAAGAACCAAAGGTCACAGTAACTTAGAAATATGGGCAATATATTCTGGATAGGAGGAAGCTCAAGACAAGAATGGCTGTTGGCTAAGTAGAAAGGAGAGAGGAAGAGTGAACTGAGTAAGCTGGAAGGATGGGAGGATGTGGTCAGAGGGACAATTTTATGTAGATGTTATTTCAGAGAAGGAGCAGCTTCAGGTGATAACCAGGTCCAGGGAGAAGTTGTGGGAATGGAAGGCAGGGATGAAATGGGGATGGTCATTGGAACAGGAAGAGGTCAAAGAACTGACTGTCCAGTGGTTAAATGGGCCACAGAGAAAGACTCTGAGACAAACGCTGAAGTCTTCAATATCTGAGCAGAAGTGAGCAGAAAACAAAAGAGAATAGCATCATAGAAGGGAGAGAGTGCTCTAATGACAGGCGCCTCAAAGGAGCAAGAATCCTGAGACAGATATTGATGATTTCTAATCAACCATCTTCCCTCAGTCTCTCATCTTTTCTTTTTTCCTAATAGAGTTTTCCTCCTCCAAAGAGGCCACATACATGATTTCATGACCCAAGGTCAACCAGTAGAAATAGGAGGCAATATGCTGGGGTGGGGGGGTTGTCATGGACGGAATGTTTATGTCCCCTGGAAATTCATATGTTGAAATCCTACCTGCCCCCCACAATGTGGTGGTATTAGGAAGTAAAGGCTTTGGGAGGTAGTTAACGTCATGAAGGTGGAAGCCTCATGAATGGGATTTGTGCCCTTATAAAAGAAGTTTAAGAGAGAGAAATTTTCTCTGGGCCATGTGAAGATACAACTGGATTCAGCAGTCTGAAAACCAAAAAGAGTGCTCTCACCAGACATCAGGTCTCCAGTGCCTTGATCTTGAACTTTCCAGCATCCAGAACTGTGAGAAATAAATGTTTGTTGTTTAAGCCACCCAGTATGTGGTATTCTGTTATAATAGCCCAAACAGACTAAGACAGGTAGCTCCTGGGAAAGATTTTCTCCTTGTTAAGAAATTATAGATGAGGAGAATTATTCTTTCTACTTTGGACATAGACATAAGTTGGATAATGGCCCTCAGAAAAATCTAGTTTGCTTATCCCTAGAATTTATGTTACCTTGCATGGGAAAAGAATCTTTGCAGTTCTGATTAATTTTAGGATCACGAGATAGGGAGATTATTCTAGATTATCCAGGTGGGCTGCAAATGCAATGACAAGTATCCTAAATGTCTCTCACAAGAGAGAGGCAGAAGGAAGTTTGATATAGACAGAAGAAAGATACACAGAGAGAGGAAGGCAATGTGAAGATAGAGGCAGAGACTGGAGTGATGTAGCCAAAAGCCAAGGAATATTGGCAACAACCAGAACCTGGGAGAGGCAAGGAACAGATTCTCTTCTAGAGCCTTGGAAGGAGTATGGCCCTGCTGACACCTTGATTTCAGCTCAGTGATACTGAGTTCAGACTTCTGGTCTCCAACCAGTGAGAGAATAAATTTCTATTGTTTTAAGCCACCAAGGTTGTGATAATTTGTTACAGCAGACATAGGAAACTAATACTGACATAGCTGTGAGGGATATGATGTCTGGGGTTGCACCAGCCATCCCGTGATCATGAGGGAAGAAGCCTGAGGATAAAACTCAACATGCTGGAGAGGATAGAATGGAAATATGAGAAGAGCTGCTGAATTAGCCAGTTGTCACTGAAGGTTTTGACTTCTTAAAACGTGAGATCTTTCTTTTTTAAAATATTTTATTTATTTATTTGACAGAGAGAGAGACAGCGGGAGCAGGAACACAAGCAGGGAGAGTGGGAGAGGGAGAAGCAGGCTTCCTGCTGAGCAGGGAGCCCAGTGCGGACCTCGGTCCCTGGACCCTGGGATCATGACCTGAGCCGAAGGCAGACGCTTAATGACTGAGCCACCCAGGTGCCCCATAATGTGAGAACTTAAATGTCCTTATTGTTTATTGTTCTTCTAGTTGGATATTTCGTTACTTGCAGCCAAAAGCATATTAATTGATACAGCCCTATCCAAAAGAGTAGAACAGTCATGGTTGGGAAGTGGCAGTGAGTACAGATGAAGGGACTTGCCCCACTTGCCAACCCTCAGAATTGTCTATAAAATGTGGGAAATAAACAGCTTCCATTGAGAAGCAGAACAGATAACTCAGTGGAGAGCCAGAAGGTTAAGAAAATGTTCAGGAAAATGGTTTTAGAGGTAAGTATTTTTGTTAATTACACAATAAGCTTTTAGAGGACAGTTAAAGTGTTTAGGAGGGAGGAGAGGAGTGGGAGGTGTTCTTAGAAAAGGATTATGTGAATCATTATAGAGCATTACTGTCATAAGATTACACAGAGAGATAGAGTGGGGAATAGGGAGAGACTCACACTTTAGACAGTGACCAAACAAAATAGGTATAAAGCTTGGTGGATTAAACCAGCCCCGGGGTTGCCAACAAAGTATGTTTCTACCATGCTGGGGCAATAGTTGTTTTCAAAATTTAGTGTTCATAAGGTTCATCTGTGGGGCTTGTTGAACATGTTAATCATTCCTGAGCCCCAGGACCAAGATCCTTCCTTACTCAGTAGATCTCAGTAGGGTCAAGAAATCTGCATTTATAATGCACATCCCAAGTGATTCAACTACAGTTGATCCAGGACTACATCTGAAACACACTATCCAGAGTAGTGGCTTTCAAATGTTTTTGACTAAAATGTACGTTAAGAAATACATGCTGTAGCATAAGCCAAGAGCACCCACCCACGTGCACATGTACAGGTAGGTGAAACAATGTGGCTTAATAGTGTAGAAGTTTACTTTTCATTCGCATAAAGCCCAAAGCTGATATCCCCGGTCACGTGACTCTGGTGAGTGGCCCTCCTCCAAATGATGACTCAGGGGCCCAGGCTGCTGCCACGTTGTGGCTCTGACAGTTTGTGGCGTCAAGGTTGCCTGGTGTCATCCAGCTGGCACGTGGAAGGACGAAAGAGTGGAGGAGCCTATGTGGGAGAGTTTATGTGCTGGATCTGGAAGTGGCCTTTTTTGGACACACTCCTGCGGCCAGATCTCAGTCATACTGCTGGTTGTAAGGGAGACCGGGAAATGTAGAGAAGCTCCCAGATATCAGTAAGCACTATCAGACTCTCCATTTTATTTATTTTTTTTTAATTTTTTTTAAAGATTTTATTTATTTGAGAGAGAGAGACTGAGAGAGAGAGAGCATGAGAGGGGGGAGGGTCGGGAGGGTCAGAGGGAGAAGCAGACTCCCTGCCAAACAGGGAGCCCGATGCGGGACTCGATCCCGGGACTCCAGGATCATGACCTGAGCCGAAGGCAGTCGCTTAACCAACTGAGCCACCCAGGCGCCCTCAGACTCTCCATTTTAGATAGGTAGAGATGTGTGTATTTAACTAAAACCAAACTTTCACAAAATAATCCTTATTCCTACTGCATACAATATCCTCTGATATTTTTCTCTTTTGTTCCATTCCATTCTCTTAATTTTTTTAAAATGCCAGTCTTCACAATTAATTTCATGTTCTACTAAATAATTGCATTTGGAAAGCACTGTCCTGGAACCCACTGGTACTTGTTCAAATTGTGGGTGGCCCACAATTTGAGGGGCTCTGTTTCCTCTGAATGTACATTCAGTACCCCCACAGTCAGGCACACAGCACGCACTCAGTAAGTGGTTTCCACTGCTACTCTTAACGATTGCCGTGGTGAAGAAGAGGGAATACAGAAAAGATACAAAGGCTCTTTTTCCCCCGAAGAGCTGTAATTTTTTTTTTTTCAATTAACAAAGCACAACATAGCCTCCTTTTGGTATTTGGTTTAATAAACTAGAATTGATGGGCGCCTGGGTGGCTCAGTCATTAGGCATCTGCCTTCGGTTCAGGTCATGATCCCAGGGTCCTGGGATCGAGCCCCGCATCGGGATCCCTGCTCGGCGGGAAGCCTGCTTCTCCTTCTCCCACTCCCCCTGCTTGTGTTCCCTCTCTCTCTGTTGAAAAATAAATAAAATCTTAAAAAAAAAAAAAAAACTAGAATTGAAAACATGCCACTGGGGTAAAACCAGGAGGAAGAACGTGCTGGAGGGAGAGTATATGTGAATTGAGGGCAGGAATAACATACAGAGATGCTCTGCTCTCATACTGTGCTGTTGGCTTTCCCTCTGCCCTTGCACAAGCCACAGTTCATCAGGCTTGCTAACTTTGCCAGGTTGAAAATGCCAGAAACCCAGAACTGCAGAGGTTTCCATAGAGGCGTCTTACCCTTTCTGATTAGACTGACTAGATTATTAGTTCTCGGACAGATGACCCTCAACTGGAAGGAGAACGACAGGTAGGTAAGAAGACACCCCCCTGACTCCCGCTCTCCCCACCTCCTAAACTCTTCCTGTCCTTCCTGCTGCCTCAGACGTTGGTGTGAGGAGGGAAGAGAGACAAGGGGAAGAAAAGAGAGGATTTGGAAAAGTGAGATGGGAAAAGGAAGTGCGAAGAGTAGGAGAGAGGAAAAGGGAAATGGGGGGGGAAGGGAGGAAGAGGGAGAGAGGAAAGTACTCCAGAGCAGTTTTCTTTTTTTTTAAAGATTTTATTTATTTATTTGACAGAGAGAGACACAGCGAGAGAGAGAGCACAAGCAGGGGGAGTGGGAGAGGGAGAAGCAGGCTTCCTGCTGAGCAGGGAGCCCAATGCGGGGCTCGATCCCAGGACCCTGGGATCACAACCTGAGTCAAAGGCAGACGCTTAATGACTGAGCCACCCAGGCGCCCCTCCAGAGCAGTTTTCACCAGCTGAAGAGAAAAAGAAAAATCAAAGTACTCCTTACTTCTCTTCCCACCTTAAGCATGGATTCAGGAGAAAACAACTAAAGGATGCAGAACATTTCCAAGACTGCAGATTCTGAAAGGATTCAGAATTCATCGAGTTTCATGACAAATGAAAAGTACCTGATCAGTATGCTAAATGCCATTCAGGAATCATAGAATAAGAACTGCTCATTTCAGCCATGTTAGTATGAGGTTCTTGGATTGAAAATTGGAAAGATGGGGCTGTTGGGAAAGTCAGTGAGGGGTGCTAAACCAGAGAGAGACCTGGAACGGCTCTCAGCCCATCCTTACCCTGGGGTTAACTTCAGCCCTCTGAGAGCCTGTGGAGGTGAGTCTAGCTATAGTCCAGCTTTCTATTTTTAAATACTGAGTGTGGAGATAAGAGTTAAATATAAAGCAGATTAATACTTCCTTTAAATCTCCTCTACAAAAGAAAAACTGGAATTAATCTACAGGGGCACTCTATGGATAACTCAATATCATCATTTTCTAAGAATAAAATTAGAAGCAGAAAACTGTGTCCTTATCCTTTTGACATCCAAGAATTACTGCCATCAAAGTACTACAGCCCATGAAATTACTTTCCAGGTTGCACTCATTAGATTGAGCATTTCATTCTGTAGACCTGCGGTTTTAATGGAAAAGAAAAGAAAAAAAAAAATCCCCTCCCTTCATAAGACAACTGTTCCTATATACTAGCCAATTAATGGGATACTAATGCATGTGGAAGTCATTATAAAATCACAAATGCAGGACTGAGAAGCAGATTTCAAACATCAATAGGCCTGGGCTTGTTGTGGAAGTTTGGAGCATGAGAGCGTAGGGTCCAGGTAGTGCCCGTGTTCCCTGCACACTGCAGCTGAAGGGCCACTCAATTACAAGTGGTGATCTTTTGTTTTGTTTTGTTTTTTTAAGTTTTTTTAAAAGATTTTATTTATTTATTTGAGAGAGAGAGGGGAGGAAAAGCAGGGCCCAACGTGGGGCTCGATCCCAGGATCCTGGGATCATGACCTAAGGTGAAGGCAGATGCTTAATCAACTCAGTCACCCAGGGGCCCCTTGTTTTAAACTTTTAATCACATCCTATAATATTACCTTAATAGATTAGTCATGAAACAGGAAGCTAATCTGGCTGCTAGAGCCTTTGTCACTAGATGTGTTAAGCAGATAACATGGCAGCAACAGAGCGAAGGGATTAAGAGCACAGACTGTGGAGACTGGGTTCAAACCCTAGTCCCACTAATTACTCACTGTGTGACCTTGGGCAAGTTGCTTAATCTCTCTGTGCCTAAGTTTCCACTTGTGTAAAAGGAAGATAATGATAGTCCATGCCTCAATTAAGAATTAATTGAGAAAATGTATGCAAAGCAGTAAATCAATTCCTGGCATTATGGTGAGGACTCACCAGCAGTTGGTGGTTATTATTATTATGGTGTTAGAGATGTGAGAGAAATGAATCTGGAATGGCTGTGTACTCTGATGGCTTACTTCAAAGCCTGTGAGGTATACAGTCCTCAAGACATCTCAGGCCTTGTCCTGCAGAGGAAGAGAAACCAGTCAGCTTTCTCTGATGGTCCTCTGAATCTGAATGCAGCAATGCACTGGGCCTTGGATGGCATGGGATGCTTCAGTGTGTGCACTTGGATCATTCTAGCAAGTCAGACAAACAAACAGACCAAAAAGCCCCAAAGTACATCTGTATACATACACACACGTACTATGTCAAGGGATGTTAAGTGTTATCAAGAAAAATAAAGCAGGGTAAGAGGCTGAGGAGTGACAGAGGACGCACTATGTAACAAGTTGCTAATTATGAGGTAAGGGCAAAAAGGTGCAACAGAAGTTAGAGATGGTGAAAAACGAATGTGGACTGAAAGCATCATGGGAAACTTCTGTGATCTAGGTAGACAAGAAGGAGGTCGTAGGAGCGGGAGAGCAGGTCTTTCCAGGCATGGGGTAGGGAGAGCAGAGTGTGCCTAGATGGCCGTGAGAATCAGGCCAGAGGAGAAGAAGGGGCTGCCAGGGAGAGGTGGGCACAAGCAGGCAGGGTGGGTGGGCAGATTACAGAGTGATCTGAAGCCAGAGGCACTGGGCCTGATGTGGACTATTAAGTATAAATGTCAAGAGCCACTGAAAACTGCCTGGAGAGAAACATCAGCAAACCCAGTTTTCATTTCAGCTGGTGAACAGGAATGAGAGCCTCAGGACTGCACCTGGACCTGATGACATCGAAACACCTTTTCTTTCTAACTGGCATGACTCCTTTCATAGAAAACCTCCAAACCTGTCTCTCCACGGGGCCATCCGCAGCCCCACAGCAACATCCTTCTATGCTAGTAAGGTTCAGATGCATCTTGCTCCTGGCACCAGCTTGTGCATCTCCAGGTTTTGAGGGGGGCTAAGTATCACTTCTGTGCTTACCTCTGCAGTAGTTGGAGTTGGGGGGTGTTACACAGAACCATACAGAGATGAGGAAGGGTCCTCAAAGAAAAGGAAGCTGCATTAGGAAAAGTGTCCACTAGAAGCAGCGTTGCAGTTCCACGTTGGGGCCTTAGTTTCACTTCCTTTTCCTTCAATGGCCCCATCTTCAGTGGCCAGTGTGCTCACCTTGGCAGCCTTCCCCATCCCTCTGAGGTTTACTGCTTCAAGTTTCTGTGGGTCAAGCAACCCAGTAAGTAGGCCTTTAAAAGATACCTGGCATATAAGTATGAGTATGGTCTGAACGAGAATTTAAGGGGGATCATTTACACCTGGAGCTATACGGGGTTCCTCAGAGGACTTCTCTAAGAATCGTGTCTGTATTTCTGTGAGTTGAGTTGGCTGAAATGCTAGGTACCACAGAATATTCCGTATGAAGTAAATGTAATTCCTTAATGTAAAATCAAAAGGCCAGGCGTCATGGGAGTTTGCCTGGCTTATAAATTCAAAGGAGGCAGTCCAATCCAGGGTACCCAGGGAATGTATAAGCCGTATTCTTTCTTTTTTTTAAATAGTGTTTTTGTTTGTTTGTTTGTTTGTTTTTTAAGTAATCTTTACACCCAACGTGGGGTTTCAACTCATGACCCAGAGATCAAGAGTCACATGCTCTACCAACTGAGCCAGCCAGGTACCCCACCTTCTTTTTTTTTTTTTTTTTAAGTCAGTATCTCTGTCATGACATAGAGACTCTGATGAATAGCTCCTTGGAAGTTCCACTAGCTTTGTTCAAATTGAATATTTTACTTCAGTAACCAGTATATTCTATGTTCCATTGAGATAAAACTGCTGTTTGCAAGTTTGTTAATTGACTTATTCAACAAATATATTAAGCACCCAATACACGCAAAGTACAGTGCTACATGCCAGGGATCCAGAGGAGGACAAGACAGGTAGGCTCCTGCTCTCCCGCAAGCAGGTACAGACCACATCTCTCTGGGCTTCTTAAATGGGTTTCTCTAAACTCTCCCAAGAAATCCTGATTCTAGCAATGCTCTAAGAACACTGCTGTCATTAGTTCTCTTTTAGCACTACACCCAGTTTTAGCAACCAAGTCATTAACCACAGATTCTGTGACATCCCATCTTCAAAATGTTATAAAACATTTATAAAATCAGAATATAAGGTGAAAATCATAAGCAAGCAAAAGTAGCTTTGAAATTCCCTTAGGAGGACACCATGCTGGAAACCAACACACACCATGTTTAAATAAATCTAACTCAGCCAATGTTTCCTCCAGCTTTGGTGAGGCACTAAATTAAATGGTTGACTTGCATTTAGGGGCAATATTGTTGATGTAAATGTATCTTTAAAACACTAGGATTACATTCAGCATCTGATATACTAGGACAGATTGAGAGAACAGCAGATCAATATGTAGGCTATTTTGAAATAGTAACTGATGAGTTACATTTGCTTTTAATAATTCTAATGGCCCTGCAGATCCTAACCATTGAGTCAATGCACTGAAGTGTCTATGGGGATGGGTCTGAAAGTAGCCTCACTATCTCCAGTTGAGCATTCCTGAGTTCCTCAGGGAAGGTGCAGACATGCTTAGAGGACCAAAAGAAGCCTGGGTTGGGTCAAGGACAATGTGAAGAGAGTGGATCTGGAGCCTGGACTGCCAACCATCCGCAGTGGGATGTTGTCACAATGCCCAGACACTAGGAAGGAAAAAGTCACATCTCAACTGAGGTCAGCAAAGACCAGAGTAGAGTGCTCAGATGAGACCCATAACTTGGGTCTCTCCTGAGCAAAAGGGCAGAAGGATGGTAAGGAGAAGAATCCTGCAGTTGCCTAAATATGTACCCTAACAGAAAAAGTATTAAACTAGAGGAGACTGAGTTATTTTTGACATAACGGTATGTTTACATTGTGTCAGAAATGAGGGCTTGAGAGTTAAGTTATATTCAGTTATAGAAAACAAAGTTACATTTCTGCTCATATGAATAGTTAATGCATTATAAGTCAGCTACACATGTCTCCCAGGTCACACTCTCTCAAACATATCCTCAGTAAGTGAAATGGCAGAAAGAATCACCAGTACAATTAAAATGGTTCTCTCTATATATTTATTGAGAGAAATACATATTGAGTTTTCATAACTGAAATGTATGCAGGAACCCATCTCCCCATATTCTTTGTTCCCTCATTCCTATGGCTGTCTTTTCAATAGGCTGAAAGAACACAACAGTGTGCTTGGATATGCAACATACCAAAAGCACAAGAGAAATGAGAAGTTTAGTTTCTTAACTTTACACTTAATACCTTTCTGGGTTTGAATAAGACTGAATCTTTTGTCATCTCGGTTCTAGGCATTTCTAACTCTATAAGCTACTCTAGAATCACGTTACATTCTATCTTGTTATCCACTATTAAGTAGGGCACAATGTTCAGTAAATACCTGTTGATTAATAAATTAAAAGATTATACTCCTAAGCTGGATGGTCAACAGGAACTGGGGCAGGTTATATATCCATACTTTAATGTGAGCCAATAAAGTATATGGAAATTTAGCTGGATAATGTGACACTGAGACCCACCTGACCTAAAATCCTATGATTTCTAGTCCAAACCACTCAGTATAATAGCAGTTTCATCTTTAGGGATAAAAGCCTATTGATTCTCTTATAGAGAAGCAGCATTATCTTTTGCTATCCTCAGTCTAGTTCTCCAAAATGCTATTTTTAAGAAGCCCCAGCTAGAAAGGCAAACAGCAAGGTGGGTTAGGTTTGGTGTTAGAAAGGTGGAAATAGATCCTTCTTCAACCTGGTTGAGAAGGACTACTCAATTAGGTCAGATAGGAGACTGAAAAACCATTTGTGTTGCCTTAAGGCAGAGCTCAGTGAGATTATTAAAAGGTAGAAGCTGAGAACAAATCTATTACAGAAATGCAATTAGCTGTGGAGAACAGTGTCTCAGAGCCATCCTGATGGAACCAAGGTGGCTCTTCTCAGTGACCAGGACATGAGTCGCACAGCTGCTCAGGCCTTGAGGGCCTAAGGAGAGAGAAAGCGAGCAGAGGCGAGCATGTTTGTGGAGATCCCAGTGCCCAGAGAATGCGTCCCTGTACTCACATGCTGGCAGGCTGCCCAGAAGGAGCCAGTCCAGCTGTTGGTCTGGTGGCAATCTATTTTTTGCTCCTGATGATACTGGGAGCAAAATTCCAGCTCTCTAGTCAGTGGGGCATTTTCCAGGCAAAAGCTCTGGTAAGCATTCAGTTCAGTGGTCATTGTAAATCAGGAAGGGCTGAACGAATGACAGGCAGATACATCTACCCTTTCAAAGAAGAAAGTTAATTTGGATGTTTTATGGCTAGTTACAATATGATACTTGTAACTAGAGTCATAGCTACCAACCAAGATTCTTTAAATCATCTTTATCATGAAATTCTAGAGCTGAAGGGACTTTGGAGATTGTCTAGTTTTGGGAAAGAATCAGGAGAGTTTGAGACTTACCAAAATTACACAGCCATCTCATGGCAAAGCCAGGATGAAAACCCCAATGGCCTGACTGCTAATCCAGGGATCTTTTCGTTATACCTAACAGCTTTTGTGGACATGTAAAACATTTCTCTCTTGTCACCGCACAGTCATCATAGCTCCCTTCCCCCAAGTATCTAAAGAGGGTGTTTCTGAGGGTAAATATCTGGAAAGATTTTGCAAGTTTTGTTTAGAAGGTTTTCATTTGCTGCCAACATCCTTTCTAACATTTTGTGACATTTTCCTAAATATATTTATTCTTCTAACTGCAAAGATGAAAATAATAATTCAAAAGATACAGAAATAAAAAATAGAAGTTTTCATAATTCCCAACCTCTAGAGAGAGCCACAATAAAGATTTGGTGTACATCTTTTAGATCTTCTTTATATTTTACAACATTTTTTTAAAGTTTATTTATTTATTTAAGTAATCTCTGCACCCATCGTTGGGCACGAACTCATTACCTGGAGATGAAGAGTCACGTGGTCTTCCCCCTGAGCCAGCCACGTGCCCCACAAATATTTTAAACTTTATTAATTAATTTATTTTAAAAAGATTTTATTTGGGGCACCTGGGTGGCTCAGTGGTTAAGCGTCTGCCTTTGGCTCAGGTCATGATCTCAGGGTCCTGGGATCGAGCCCCGCATTGGGCTCCCTGCTCAGCTGGAAGCCTGCTTCTCCCTCTCCCACTCCCCCTGCTTGTGTTCTCTCTCTCGCTGTGTCTCTCTCTGTCAAATAAATAAAAAATCTTAAAAAAAAAAAAAGAAAAGATGGATATATATGATACCTAAAAATGTAAAAATTTGGGTATGGAAAGACATACAATTGATAAAGTTAAAACAAATCCTAGATTAAGGGAAAACTGGCAAAGATATATCAGATAAGGTGTTAATATCAGTAAAATGCAAACAACTCCTACAAATTAATAAGAAAAGATAAACAAAGCAATAGACATAATGGCAAATAATATGAATAGAAAATTCACAGAAGAACAAATCCAAATGATGATTAAACCCATAAAATGATGGATGCTTTATTTCACTAGTTGTCAGGGAAATGTAAATTAAAATAACAATGATATTTTTCTTCTCATTCATTAGATAGTTTTTTGAAAGAGATATACTCACACATTGATACTAGAAATTTAAGTAAAATTTAAACACACACACGCATACACACACACACACACACCCTTTAACCCAGAAATCCCATTTCTGGGAAATCTATACCATAGAAATATTATGGTATAAGGGTAGGAAAGGATTCCTGTAATTAGACACAGAAAAAGCATGAAACATAAAGGAAAATGTTGATAAACTGGCTGTATTAATATTTACTTCTACATACCAAAGGATGTCCAGAACACATTTGAAAGAAAAGCTATAAACTGGCAGAAGATAGTTGCCTTTCATATAATGAGCAAAAGATTAATATCCAGAAATATTTGTTTTATCTATATGAACTTGCCAATAATCAGTAATTTTTCACCTACAAAAATGGCAATTTCATACGTTTCAATCTACTACGAAGAATTCTTCCAAATCAATAAGAAAAACATAACTAATCCAAGCAAAAAAAATTTGACAAAAGATATAAATTCACAGATGAGGAAAACCAAATGGCCAATAAATGAAAATATGCTTAACTCACTAGAAATCTGTGAAATAAAAGCTATGATAAGGGCCCCACACTGGGCATGGAGCCTACTTAAAAAAAGAAAAAGAAAAGCTATGATAAGATACTGTTTCATATTACAAGGTTGACAAAGATGAAATATATTGGTAAAAATGTGGAGAAATAGAAATTTTTACACACTATAGGAGTGCAAGTTGGTACCAGTTTGGCAATACCATGTGAAGTTGATGAAAAGCACAGTAGCTGACTCATCAACTTCATAGCTGGGTATATACACCAACTAGAATCTCAGAAGACTTGTACAAGGGGGATTAATGAAGCATGGTTTATAATAGAGAATAACTGGAAACAATATGAATAACAGGGTATTTTTTTTAAAAATTTAATTAATTAATTTATTTATTTGAGAGAGAGAGTGAATCAGAGGGAGAGGGAGAGAGAATCTGAAGCAGACTCTGCCCTGAGCACAGAGCCCGATGCCAGGCTCAATCCTACAACTGCAAAATCATGACCTGAGCTGAAACCAAGAGTCAGACCGTTAACCAACTGAGCCACGCAGCCACCCCAATAGCATGATATTTTATAAGTAAATATCAGTTACATAAACTGTGGTAGAGTCAATTTGTCAAAATTAAAGAATTGGATCTACATGTGTCAATGTGGAGAAGTTTTAAAAGATACAATGTTGAATAAAAAAAAATTGCAATAGATACCTAAAGTATGAGCCTAGTTAAATGAATTTTAAAATACATAGTAAATGTGGATGAGAAAAATATATAGCTGATTTAAGATAGTGGTTAGGGAGGGAAAAAAGTGGAATGGAAGAGGAATAAAGAGGTCTTTATAAATAACATTTTTTTAAACCCTTAAATAAATATGACAAAATGTTAACAACAGTTTAAAAAATAATGTTAAGTACTTGAGTGTTTTTGGATTTCCAACTTTTTTTTTCTGTATGTTTGAAATAAAAAAAAATTCAAAAGGTTCAATACGTAAGATTCCATGAACAAGGATGTTTGTAAAACTGGGACCGATGCCAACACCCACTGACGGGGCAGTAGTTGAGGAAACCATGGTACGTTCATACCATGTACTTCACTCATTTGTGGCTTTCAGCAAACAGAATTGGACTCTTTTTAAATTTAACTATAAAAAATAATGTAACATTAATTTAGTACCTCACATTGCTGAAGTAATGAAAAATGGAATCCTATGATATATAGTGTTCTGAAACTGGCTGTGTAATATTTCATCATATAGAAGCAGGTAGGGGACATCATAGGTGAATGTTTGCCCATTTGCCTCATCCTGTTTATTAATGATACATTTTCTTCCCTCTGCTCCTCCTGTGTCTTTGACGTTTTCACTCAGAGAGTCATTTACCAACCTCCAATTCCTCTGTGGTTATGGCTAGAACCTCTGGGTCACATCATTTTGCAGGAGAATAAATTATGACACCAGGGTCTTTGGTTTGATTTCTAATTAAGCAGAAAGGCCCTTAATAACGAACTCATCAATTTATTTGGGTGGCAAATGTCAGAAAGCACTTTGGGATTTCAGCCTTCTTCTTCCCTGTCATCAAGGGAAGTGTCCCTCCACCATCTTGTACCTCTGTGTCCATAGCACCTATTTTAAGAGCTTAGTTAACCCCCTGTCACTGTACAACTGTACTTTTAGGTTATGCCAGGCAGGAGATTAAGTTATAGACATTCTTAAAGCATCTCTGCTGAGATCCAAGGGACTGGAGAAAAAGTAGATAATGGGTGTAGGATAATACTAATAATAGATAAATGGCTAACAGGGGCCCCACATGTCCGACCCCCCGTGCTATCTCCATGAACTCAGTGCTGTATGAATACAGCCCATGAAGATTGTTGCCCTGTCACCAAGGTTACACCATTACTTGAAAGATTCAGTAACATTCAATCGTTCCTTAAAGACATACTGCTCTCTCTAAACTCTTCCTTTGGCTGATATTTTAAGAGCTATCTCTATACTTTGGATGTGTAGTCCACTGATGTTCAACAGCTGTGAAAGGATCAGTCATACACCACACCATGGCCTTCCAAAGCCCTTGTCATCCAGAAATAAAATTCCATTTCTTAGGAGGAAAATGAAAGTTGGGTTTTTTTTTTTTTTTAAATGTTGAGAGTTTCTTCTCACCACAGCAGATTAGATCAAAATCTCCCAAAGAGGCGCAGAGACAAAGGGAAATGATCTGAAGCTTCCTGGTGAAAGCAGGTCACATTATTTTCCCTTCCTCCTCCTTTCTGTCAACACCTCTGCAGGAGGTGTGCCTTCAGAAAGGCAACTGCACACATGGGCTTCTCCAACCTGGGAAACAGGACTTGAATTGATAACCATGAGCACACTGGCCACTTGCAAACTGTTCCCGCTTGAGTATTTAAAAGCATTTTTGGTCAGTTGAGGACAAAGGAAATGCCCTTTTCTGTGTTGTCAGAAATCAAGTTAACAACTTCAATTGCTTCCCCTGCAGTGGCTCACTGATTTTCAAGATCTGCTTTACCAGTAATGGTCTGGATGCTAGGGCATTCTTTCGGTGATGCTGACATAGCCGGACAGTAGAGCACTAGTGTCAGACCGGGGTAGCTCGGGGCATGGACTTGGCAGAGGGAGTCTGTAAAACTCAGAATCCAGTTCCCAGAGACAGAATAACATTAGATGTCAAATGCGGCATATTAAAGAAGAAAGTGCCTTTGTTTTAGATTCCATCCACTTCATGGTACTAATGCCCACTCAAACATTAAAATTACACCCCAACAAAATGCATTTGTTGTTCTTTTTTTTTTTTTTTTTAAAGATTTTATTTATTTATTTGAGACAGAGAGAACGAGAGAGAACGAGAGAGAGCACATGAGAGGGGGGAGGGTCAGAGGGAGAAGCAGACTCCCTGCCGAGCAGGGAGCCCGATGCGGGACTTGATCCCGGGACTCCAGGATCATGACCTGAGCCGAAGGCAGTCGCTTAACCAACTGAGCCACCCAGGCACCCGCATTTGTTGTTCTTTAAGATGCACTTTTAAACCTCCATCTGTAATAATTCTGGCCTTCTATAGAGCCCATAAGCCTAAAGTCACAGCTTCTCCTCATCAGGATTCACTTGAAAGAGCCTGTAACCTTTCTGGTGAGGAAGCACTACTTGTTATTTTTCTCATACTTTTAAGTAACTCTCCTAAAAGGTAACAGTGATGGGTCTGGTCCAGGACTGGAGACGGTTGCCCCCAGTGAATGGGGGAAGGAGGCCTTCAGGCACCGTACATTCCAATTTAAAATGCTTCTGTGACAGATGCTGAGACTTCTCTGTGAATTAAGTTTTGGCTTCAGGATCAGCTCATAGCCTGGGAACCAAGGGCCCTGAGGTATTAGCCTGTTTTTCCTTGAAATTCTCTCAGGAGTTTAAAACACATCAGTGCTTTCTGATAGACTGTACATATTAAGGTTTTACATCTTACCTGAGTGTTTTTGGGGAGGTATGGAAAGTGAAGGGTTAGAGGCTGAAGATGTGGAGGAAGGGTCAGTCAGGATTCTTCAGAGGTCAGGCTGCTGCAGCTTTATCTGCAGAACCCCTCTTTGGGGGGCTATGTCTGTTTCTTACATTCCTCATGCTTTCCCACTATTCACGACATAATTCGTACCATCCAGGCATTCCGCCATTTTTGCTAGCCTTGATGTAATTAACTCATAACTCAACTACCCAGACAGATACAAATTTGTGATTTTCTTTTTTCAGCATTTTTTTTGTGGGGTAGAGGGAAAAGGATTCTCCCTAGAAAATGAGCACACTATTTACCATCAATGTCCCTGGCAGACCCTGGTATCCCTTGTTTAGAGATAAGTACAAATTGAACTTCCAATAATAAAGAGTATTTAAACAGCTTATTCTAATCTTGAATAATGAAAGTTAATTACACATTCTTGAATTTCTTTTCCCCAATTCCTGTAATTTACCTAAAATTTGTAGAGAAATTCAATACTATGATGCATTCTGCTAGAAAGCTTTAGTGCTCCAGACCTTTAGGAGTACTTTTAAGAATTAAACTAAGTCAGCACACTTCAGTCCATTTTCCTTAGACTTCTCAAATGGGGAGTTTGGAGATGGGGAGCCCCTATACAATGCATAAGTAACAAATGGGGAATGCCTACTGCCCCCTGCTGGTGAAAACAAGCCAATATTCTTGAGACCTCTTAAAACATTGTGCTGAAACCATAGTATCAGCTTCACCTGATCTTAAATAATTCTAAACATTTAGCTTTTTTTGAAGCGGGAGAGGGGCAGAGGCAGAGGGAGAGAGAGAATCCTAAGTAGACTCCATGCCCAGCGCCGAGCCCAACACGAGGCTCCATCCCACAACCCTGAGATCTTGACCTGAGCTGAAATCAAGAGTCAGATGCTTAACCGACTAAGTCACCAATATTTAGCTTTTTAAAAAAATAAAATTGAGCAGTAAAAAGCAACCACTTGGTTTTTCTTAAATTATACTCCCATTCCTCTATCGTCTTAGTTTTGTTTCCAACCAGGTTGATTATGATTTGAATTTTAAGGCAGTCTACACCAAACTACTGACTTGTCTTGGGTAGTAAAGTCTCTTTTATTTGTGATGATAGATACGTGTATAAAACTTTCCTTAAAGTGTTCTTTTTTCTTTTAGAGAGAAAAAAATTTGTTAGGCAACAGAAAAATAAGCCGATTCTACAAAACAAAAAAAAAGATGGCATTCTATGTAATAATTACCACCCAGAAAAGAATAGAATGGGAAATGACATCTCATAAAAACCCCATTTGACAATAATAATTAAGATCTGGTTTAGGAGTCACAAACTCCTTTAGTGCTTGTTTGGCAAATTCTTGATCTCTCCTTCAATTCTGAATGGTGACCTTCCTGGATAGAGTCTTCTCAGCTGAGGGTTTTTTCCCACTCTTTTTTTTAATTTTTAATTTGTTTAAATTCAATTAATTAACATATAGTGTATTATTAGTTTCAGAGGTAGAGTTTAGTGATTCATCAGTTGCATGTAACACCCAGTGCTCATCACACCAAGTGCCCTCCTCAATGCCCATCACCCAGTTACCCCATCCCCCCACCGACCTCCCCCTCCAGCAACCCTCAGTTTGTTTCCTATAGTTAAGAGTGTCTTATGGTTTGTCTCCCTCTCTGTTTTTGTCTTATTTTATTTTTCCTTCCCTTCCCCTATGATCCTGTTTTGTTTCTTAATTTCCACATTTGTCTGGAAAACAGTATGGAGTTTCCTCAGAAAGTGAAAAATTGAGCTACCCTATGAGCCAGCAACTAGACTACTAGGCATCTATGCAAAGGACACAAACATAGTGATCAGAAGGGGCTCCTACACCCCAGTGTTTAGAGCAGAATGTCCACAATAGCCAAACCATGGAAGGAGGCCAGATGTCCATCGACAGATGAATGGACAAGGAAGATGTGGGATATATATATATATATATGAATATTACTCAACCACCAAAAATATGAAATCTTACCATTTGTGATCAGAGTTTTCTTCCCATTCAGCATGTTGAATAGATCACGCCACTCCCTTCTGGCTTGCCAAGTGTCTGTGGAGAGATCTGCTCCTTCCATCCTTGTGTTCACTGCATCAAGTCTGTTTCCCATCTCAGTTACTGTATTTTTCATTTCTGACTGATTTTTGTTAACTCTTTATGTCTGTGGTAAGGGCCTCCCTGAAGTCCTCTATTCTTTTCTTAGTCCCAGTGAGTATCCTTAGGATGACTTTAAATTCTCCATTAGGCATGTTACTTCTATCGGTCTCACTTAGATCTCTGGCCACGACTTGCTCTTCTTTCATTTGGTATGAATTCCTCCATCTTGGCATTTCGTCTAAGTCTCTGCCCTCTTCTAGGTGCAGGAAAAGTCCATTCGTTTGTTTCCCACTTCGGAGAGAAATGGCTTTATGAAGAAGAGGGAATGCAGTGCTCGGTGTCCGGCCCTTGAGCGAGCGTCTCTGGGCTGTGCTGCGTGCGCTCTGCGGCTGTGGTTTGGCTGTTCTAGTCTTCAGGCCGGTCACCTGCAGAGGCTCCCCTGGCCTGCTGTGGGCAGTGTTTGGTCCCTGGTCTGAATGTGGCTCAAGTTCGGACTAGCTGCGCTCTGCTCCGCTTGTGAGAGGGGACCTGACACGCCTTGCACTAGAACCGCAGCCCCACAGAACTCTCTGGTCAGGGGCTGAGGTCTGTGTCGGGCCTGGTGCTGCTCCTCTGGGCAAGGGGCCCGCCACTCTGGGACTGAGGCAAGCCTGGCTGAGAAGGGCAGCACCGCCGGACTACAAAGGTGCAGGACTTGGCGTCAGCAGGTTCGGCAGCCCGTGTCCTCACTGTTCTACTGACTGCCCCAGATGGCTCTGTGTTGATGCTGACATGCAGGGCTGGAAAGTGGCAGTGGCCACCTCCTTTGTCCCCGGAGAGCAGTCTCCCAGCCCTCTGCCTCTCAGGAAGGCACTCTGAGAAGAACAAATCATCTGCCCTGGTGTGTCCAGGCCTTTTCCAGATCTCTGTTTCCACACCCTCTGCCCCTGGCTTGTTGGCCTGCCTCCTCACCAGGAGCAGTGCAGAGCCCTACGGCTTCTATCCCAGCCAAGCCTGCTGAATTTCCAAACTCCATCTTTTTTTTGGGGGGGGGGGGTCCTTTTTTTAAATTTTAAGTTCAATTAATTAACAATATAGTGTATCATTAGTTTCAGAGGTAGAGTTCAGTGATTCATGCAAACTCCACCTTTAGGGACGTGACCTGGGAAGGGGCCTGCGCTGGTCTTCTGGGGGAGGGTCTCACTGCGCTGGGACTGAGGCGAGCATGACCTGGAAAGACAGTCTCACCAGAATGCGGGGAAGTGGGGTTTGCGGGGAGCAAGTGAGGCAGCCTGTGCTGGCTCGGTGCTGCCTCCTGCTGGTGCGTCCGTGTTTCTGCTGGGGGGCGGGGAGAGAAATGGCGCCAGCCGTCTCCTGTGTGCCCAGAGAGCTGTCTCGGGGAATACTACCTCTCCGGGACTCCTCCAAGAAGAGCAAATCATCTCCCTGCGGTGTGCTACAGGCCCCCTTCAGACGGCTGTTCCTGTGCCTTCTGCCCTCTCTCTCTGTGTGTTTCTCTCTTGCTTCCGCCACCATGGCTCCCTCACCTCCACAGCAGTCCTGATCCCCTTCTGCCCCAAACCATGTCTCTGCCCTTCCTAGCCTCTTCGGTGAGGCTTCTTCTTTCCCTTTTGTTGTGGAGTTTGTTCTGTCAGTCTTCAGGTTCTGGGGTATTTAGGATGATTTGATAGTTATCTTGTGTTCCACAGGTAAGACCAGCCTAGGGTCCTCCTACTTGGATGCCATCTTAGCTCTTTTAAAGTGTTCTTTTGAGACTTTTTTTTTTTTAGATTTTATTTATTTATTTGACAGAGAGAGACACAGCTAGAGAGGGAACACAAGCAGGGGGAGTGGGAGAGGGAGAAGCAGGCCCCCCACCGAGCAGGGAGCCCGATGCGGGGCTCGATCCCAGGACCCCAGGATCATGACCTGAGCCGAAGGCAGACGCTTAACGACTGAGCCACCCAGGCGCCCCTTGAGACTATGTCTTGAAAGTAATTACATGGGGCAACTCTGGCTGTAGCATGCGTTGAACTTGGAGTCATATGTAATAGCTGAAATCTCAGCTCTGACACTTATTTAGTTGTGAGACAGGCAAATCACCTAATCTCTTCGATCTCATTTGTGAGAATATAATAATGATATATAACACAAAGCGTTGTTAAAGGTTTAAGTGAGATTATTTCAATGAAAGTGTTTCTCAAAAAGCTATATAATTGGAAGGCATCACAACCAAAGGAGTAGATAAGTATGGGTTTGCCCATGTAACTATTATTTGACAGGTATTTGGAGCTAGCACCCTAGAGCATAGTAAGAATTAAACATTAAACTTTAGACACTCTTTGAGATTAGCATTATTACCACTGTTTAATATTTAATTCTTACTGTCCTCTGGGGGACCAGATTCTGTGGAGATGTAGATTTAGACATTCACTGACTGACTACTTGAATCCCAAACTCAAGTGCATACATAAGAAAAACATCTTGCGGATATAATAGAAGAGTCACTCCATGAAGCATTTTTTTTAAGATTTTATTTATTTATTTGAGAGAGAGAGAGAGCATGAGCAGGGGGAGGGGCAGAGGGAAAAGCAGACTCCATGCTGAGCCCAACACAGGGCTCAATCCCAGGACCCTGAGATCATGACCTGAGCCGAAGTCAGACACTTAACCAACTTAGCCACCCAGATGCCCCTCCATGAAGCATTCTTAGAATGCACTTTCTTCAATACTATGACTACCAGTTTTAAATTGGCCTCAGCCAATCTCACTCTTCTGGGAATAATGAAAACTTACTATACTGAAGGTTTTGTGTGTGGGCTGTGCTTTCTGACCTGGGTTTTTCTGCTATAAAGGGCCTATTATTGATAGGACAAACACAACCAAAAAGTTAGAAACCCTGGAAATTCACCAAAATTCTCTGACTGCTGCTGCCCAACTATTTTTTAGTTCTTTTCAATCAATAGCTTATACTTTTTATTTGGATTTACTTTTTAGAATTCTTGGTCTTTGATCCAATTTTGAGCCTTGCACTGTCCCTATTTAATGCATAAAAAACATTCTGGAATTTTAAAAGAACCACAATAAGTGAAACTCAAGATACTAATTTTTGTTTTTGTTTGTGTTAGGGTGAAAGGATTTTCATATCTTATTTTGCACTCATTCTGTCCCGAGTAGGTTTTTCTTTGCTCACATCTCACACAGAGCATACTTAATTTAGTAAATTGATTTGGTTGTATGGCAAACACTACAGAGAACTTATGAGAGTCACCATCAGAAAAGACAGAAAAAAGCATTTCAAGGATGCACTGAAACTGTTTCAAATACTGTGGTCTCTCTGAATTTCTAGGGGAAAAAAAAGTGGTTGGGAAACTAACTTCATACATAGCTATAAGGAATGAAGTATCTTCTTTTACCATTTTAAGAGGAAGTTATAAAACACAAGTTCTTGAAATCATGCCAGCAAAAAGTATACCTCTTTTATTTATAGGGGATTAATCAGAACAGGGCCTTTGTGAGCCTGCCCCCAGACTGAAGTCATTTGGTTCCTTTGGGAGAAACCTGGACTGACTCCTCTGGGAGGACATGTCCACTTTTAGCAGAGGCAAGGAGACCCACTGGGGCAGCAAGCTATCACAGTAATTCCCAAGAGGGATCAACCCACTAAAGGGCCCTGAAAAGAATGAGCTGTGCTGCTTCCCATGAAGTGGATGACACTTACAGGTAGGAGTAGTAAGGCAACATGGATCCACAAACACCTGGGTTACTTACGTTGGGCATGATGGTGTCAATGGGAGAACCAGAGACAATGATCTGCCCACAAATTCCTGAGTTCACAGGCTCACTGCATCCTCTTTGATCCCCAACCCAACCATTTCTACATATTCTGTTATTGTTCCAACTGAACACCATTTCTTCCCTCCCTCTCTTGTGGTTATAAGAAAGAAAAATTTGACCACGTCTTTCTCTTCACCATGATTACTTTTCCAAGTGTCTTGCCCACCAAGTCTTACTTATCCAATTCTACTGATTTAATAAAGTCAATTTCTACCAACAGAATTTAACTATGCATGACCACATCATTATACCTTTTTATATGTGGAACTTCTTAATTTTCCATTCGTACTAATTTATTGAGTAAAATTTATCTTTGTTTTAATAAAATGTTTTCCTAATCTAAAATACTATCATACAGATGTCAGCGATATAATACCATAGTTTTAATATATACTGGAAAATAACAATGCCCATTAGTGTGTTCATTTACCTTTCTAATGCTACTGAATTTCTATATATGATTTTCATTAATTGTTATTAATGAATAAATAAATGATTGGATTCCAAAATATATTTGAATTTCATAGTTTATCATTTCATGCAAGAGAAATACTCAGCCAATGTTTTTGCCTAATCTTCCTATGAAGATTTCACTTATCTTAGAAATGATTAATATGGAGTCACTATAAATAGTTCATTTAAATAGTTTATACATTTTCTGTGTAGTTATTCTTTTGCTGTGGGCTTTAACCTGTTAGACTTTATAATGATATAAAAGAACTGTAAAGATACCCTCAGCCTGGAATTTTTTAATCAAAATTTTCTTCCATTTTCAGAAGGAATAATTATTCAGAAACCTTGTAGATTAATTATTGCTTAAGAAGCTAGATCATTTGGTAATGTGTCTTAGCTAACTGTCCAAGGTCAGCAAAATGCTATGGCGTGTTCTGTTTGATGGCCACAGGCACAAAACCACAGCATTCTCACTATTAATATCTCTTGACCTTTTGATTTACAAATAGAAGCATCTCTGTGGCCTTTTCTTTCTTTTGTATATCCCTGAAAAACCAAGAATCTAGGGCTTGAGATAAGAAATATTTTAATTTACTTGGTTTTAAGCCATAATCCTAGGCCTTTATATAAGGTATGGAGTGTTTATTCATTTCATGAAATTTTCTTAAGCACCAATTATGTGCAAGTTACCATGCTATGTGTCAAAGAAACAAAGGTAAATAAGTCAGATATGCCCTCAGGGAACTTATGGTTTAATTGGGGAGAATAAATATAGCAAAATACTACAATGTAAGGTAAAAAGTAGGAAGTACCATAAGAGAAGTGGATGGATAGAATTTAAAAATGTGGAAAGAAGATGTAAGTGTGGACATTACAGATTGAGGGAACAGCATGATTAAGGGCATGGAGCTCAGAAAATATGGGGTAATAAAAAAAAAAGTTTCAAGTAGTTCCTTTTGGCCAGAGAACAGGGTGTATAAATGAAAGATCATGGAAAATAAAACTGGAAAATTACTTTGAGAGCAAATCTACAGGGCTGTTAATGCCAGATGATTAGAATGTAAACTCTATTTTACAGACAATGGCATCCCACTGAAGGAGAATGAATGCCACATTCAACGTGTGCTTCAGGGGTGTGTTGGACTAAATTGGAAAGGGAAGTGCCTGGAAGTGAGAACACCAACACACTGGATATATTCTGTAACAATCCAATTAGAAATAGCCTTCATTCTCTAGAAAACGGAGCCTGAAGCAAGGATTAAAGTGCTAATACATTATTTGGGAATTGCAAACCTAGGCCAGTGAGGCTGACGAAAAAGGAAAGAAGGGAAGGAAGGATATGAAGTAATGCAAAGAAAAATGCCTGACGGAACTAGCCTCTACTTTATGATAAGCCATGATGAGGCAAAGTGAGTAGCTCAGCAGATCTGTTCCTGGTGGCAATGAACACCTTGGAATAGGGCACAAGGAAAAACCTTGCCTCTAGTATTCCTGGGGAAGGACAAAAGAGAGGGAGTCTACTTCTCAGCTACCTCCCACTGCCTGTTTCTTGTTGATCAAAATAGGCCCCACTGAGAATTAATTATCTCAGAAATCAAGTGACATGCCCAACTCCTAGGGTCACCAGATCCCACAACCTAATGAATGGTGTTTCATCTAAGCCTGGGAGTTACGGGAAGAGCTAACAATTCTAGGTGAGTGCTGGTCGGCTTGGCTGTGTGTGTGTGTGTGTGTGTGTGTGTGTAGTTGAGAGGTGAGGAGTCAAGGGACTGCCAAGATAAGCGATTGGTCAGTCTCAGCCAGTGTTGGGTAGGAGAGGAAGTAGGAGATGGTAGCTGAGTTTCTGAAGGTCCTAGAAGTGAGCAGTGGCCATGATATCTAAGGAGGTGTATAAGTTTTGTGTTGGAAATAATGATTCAAGAGAAAAGAGGAGCATTCATTCATACCATACTTAGGGAATAATTGTTTTGGTGGGCAATTATGTCTCTTGGGTTAAACCCTTTACCCTGCAACATTATTTAGAAAATCACCTCTCTCTCAAGTTTGAAGCTTGAGAACCATTGGCTTAAAGATATTCCTGTATATTATCTGAGTTAGTATGACCTGAATATTACTTTTTTTTTCATTTCAATTCTATGACTTGTCATAAAATTTTGGCATGTACGGCCCCAGTCTTTGGAAGAGGGGTTCAGAACTGTGTAATATCAAGTTCAGCATCATGAAGTAACATTTATCATCTGAGAATGGGACTATAAACACCAATCTGGACATACTGGAGCACACTTAGGCCTCTTGTTTGCAAGGAAAATAAGGTCACAAAAGAGCCCTCTGAGAGAAAAAATTCTCAATTGCCGATCCCTTTTGAGTACCAGTGCCAGAATGCAAGAGTTCACCCTCAAGACTGAAGAGGGAAAGGAGACCTTTTTCCTACTTTTTAACTAATCAAAAGCTGACACTAGCCAAATTAATCCTTATTTTTCCTTTGGATTTTTTTTTTTTTCTAATCTAAAATAGGCTTGGTGCACTGAAAAAGGAATTAGAATTCCAGTCAAACAGTTAGCCTCAAGTTGCTTCTGCCTCTGTGTAAAGCAAATAGCTGGTAACAACTCACTTTGAAAGTTGGTCTCCTTGACTGGAAAATGAAGATAATAGTACTTACCCTGCCAACCTCAGGGACTGTTTGAAGAACTAAATGAGATAGAGCTCTGAAAATACTAAAGTGCTTTTCAAAATGAAGTTACTGTGCTTTCTGTAAAGTCATAGGCAGTCCTCTTTAACTGGGCGAAGTCAAGGCATGGACAGAACCTGACAACCGAGACAGGCTAAAGGGCTGGGAAAAAAAAAAAATGCCTGAAATCTCTGTTTTGCTCACAGTGTGGAAAATGCCCAAACCACACCGCATCAGATAGGGTTAAACTGATCCTAAATGTCTTAGGAATTTTAAATGCCTTTTTAAGAGACTTAGCCAAGCCTTCATCTACTAAAAGTCATGCTGCTAACCTACTATTTGCAGGTTTCCTCAGTGCTTTGAAGATTTCTCTAGTGGCATTGGACTTGCTTTGCCTTTGATTTCAAATTCCAGCCAAACCATTTACTATATGTATGACTTGGAGCCTTTTTAATTCAGCTGAGCCTCAGTTTCCTCATTTATAAATTGTGAATAAAAAGTCCTGGGATTTTTGTTTAGAAACAATATTTCTAGTACACCTGATAGTATTCAATAAATAATAGCTGTATCTGTTATTGTTATTTTTAGCATGATACAGTAGAAAGAACAACAGCTTTGAAACCATACAACCCTGTATTTAAATCAGCTCTGTCACTTATAAGGAGCATAACACTAAGCAACTTAAAACTTTCTGAAGTTAAGTTTTGAGATAATGTTGTTTTCAGAGTATAATTGTGAGAATTTCAGAAGTACCTATCGTAGATGGAGTGGTGGTCCCCCAAGAGATATATCCATGTCCTAATCCTCAGAAACTGTGAATGTGACCTTATTTGGGAAAAAGAGCTTTGCAGATGTCATTAAGTTAAGGATCCCAAGATGAGGTCTTCCTGGATTATCTGGACGGGTCCTAAATCCAATGACTGTCCTTGGGGCACTTGTGTGGCTCAGTTGGTTAAGTGTCTGCCTTCTGCTTGGGTCATGATCCCAGGGTCCTGGGATTGAGTCCCCACATCATGCTCCCTGCTCAGTGGGGAGTCTTCTTCTCCCTCTCCCTCTGCCCTTCCCCCCTGCTTGTGCTCTCTCTCTCTCAAATAATTAAGTAAAATCTTAGGGGAAAAAATCCAATGACTGTCCTTATAAGGGGCAGAAGAGGAGAAGACACAGAAAAGAGGAGAAGGCAATGTGACCACAGAGGCAGAGATTAGAGTGATGCAACCACATCCCAAGGATCAGAAGAGGCAAGGAAGGCTTCTCCCCTAGAACATACTGAGGGAGCATGGCCCTGCCAACACCTTGATTTTGGACTCCTAGACTCCCGAACTGTGAAAGAATACACTTCTGTTTTTTTGTTTGTTTGTCTGTTTTTAAGTAGGCTCCACACCCAGCATGGAGGCCAACACAGGCTTGAACTCGTAACTTTGAGATCAAGACCTGAACCGATATCAAGAGTCAGATGCTCAAGGACTGAGCCATCCAGGCACTCCTAAACCTCTGTTGTTTTAAGCCACCAAGTTCATGGTAATTTGTTCCCACAGCCCTAGGACACTAACACAATATCCAATGCAGAGTGCCTGGTGTGATGCTAATATGTGACAAGTGCTCAGCAAATGGTGGTATATAGTGGGTTCCTCACTTGTCTTCATTGGCTCCTCAATGAGTAAATACCTGTATGAATCCACAGGTGGCCGCCTGAGGGTCTGTTGCCAGGGAACGGGGAGCACGGTTAGCCTCAGCCCATGTAAGACAAAAGCCTGACCCGAGTTTTGTTAACACCAGGCTCTACCACAAGCAACTGACACTAGGATCCTCTTACTTTATAATAGCACGGATCCAGGCTCATTGTACACTGAAGAGTTTGTTCTCCTACAACTCTCACTGCCCCAAAGGTTTAGCATTTTAAAATAACAACCACAAATCTCTCTTCAAAAGAGTGAACAATACGCTTCAAGATTCTCCTGGTAACAATAGCTTCCCTCATCCTGAAGTGCTATAAAAATTCAGAGAGCGACGTCACCCGGTTGTGGAAGATAAAAAAATAGCAACTAAAACAGGCAGTCAGACCAAGGCAGGGAAGCAGTCTGTTGTCTCTGGGCTGAAAATGGCCCTGAATGCTGAAAGACAAAAAATCACTCTAAAGAGGGGTGTATGGGTGCATATAACAGACTTCTGCAGCCTGTGTTTCTGAGCTTAGCCTCCAGAAGGAAGCAGGACTTTTGACATACTACCCCTAGGGGCAGCTCTCTTAGGTGTGACTCTGTTGGAGCCAAGTCTCTGTCTGTGGTAGGGTCCAAAATTTACACAGCACAGATGATATAGAGCAAACATGGAGCACTTTTTAAAAGTTTCTCTAACGAGGGGCGCCTGGGTGGCTCAGTCGTTAAGCATCTGCCTTTGGCTCAGGTCATGATCTCAGGGTCCTGGGATCGAGCCCCGCATCGGGCTCCCTGCTCGGCAGGAAGCCTGCTTCTCCCTCTCCCACTCCCCCTGCTTGTGTTCCCTCTCTCGCTGTGTCTCTGTCAGATAAATAAATAAAGTCTTTAAAAAATAAAAAATAAAATAAATAAAACTTTCTCTAACGAATTTTAACTTCTTCATGAACCATCATCCTGTGTAGAGCAATGATCATAGCAAACCCTTACTAGTGGTTGCTTTGTGTGCCAGGAAGTCATCTAATGACTTGATAATAGTAACCATTTTTTTTAAAGATTTTATTTATTTATTTGACAGAGAGAGAGAGAGCGCACACAAGCAGGGGGAGCAGCAGAGAGAGAGGGAGAAGCAGGCTCTCCACTGAGCAAGGAGCCCAATGTGGGGCTCGATCCCAGGACCCTGGGATCATGACTTGAGCGGAAGGCAGACACTTAACTGACTGAGCCACCCAGGCGCCCTGATATATAGTAACCATTTAAACCTCACACATCCTAGGATGTGGTGCTATTAGGATCCCCATTTAGAATGAGCAACCAATATCAGAGAATTAATTTATTTGCCCAAGGCCAGATAGCTCTCAAATGGAGTAGATTCATACCCGGGTCATCTGGCTCCAGAGTTCATGTTCTTCCTCACTATAAGAACTGTGAGAAAGAAAATGAAAATTTCCAATTTTAAAAGGATCTATTCATGTCGAGTTTAAATAGTCTCTTTCAAACAAAGTCAATCTCTTTTGGGTAAATGCTCAATCATGTGCTTGTGTCTAGGACAGAGGCCCTGCTGGTGCACGTAGTAGACATCACTACAGAGAGGATACTGGGAAGTCCTGCAGTCTGTTCTTTGTTGGTCTCTTCACCTGGCTGGTCTCTGGCACTGGCAGTGTCTAGCAGCTGGCTATCTCATGCCATGCCATGACAGAGGGGTCATGAGGGGCCAGAAGGGCACCTCTGCTGCGGCCTGCTGGCATTGAGGATCCCATGGAGGTGTGTCCACTCTCCACCGCAACCATCCACTCCCTCAGCTTCGGCACTGAGTCCCTTCAACCTGTTGAGCAGGCTCTTGGTTTTCTCTAGGCCCACTGAAACCTTGGAATCCTTACAATGTCAATGTCAGCCCCAACAAACAGGAAAAGACTACCTTTGTCCTTTCCTGACTCTCATCATGCTACCAAGTGATTTCCAAACCACCACCAGATGCTGCTGCAAAGGAGCTTACGTATTCGCAGTTTGCATTCAGGGAGGCTGGAATGCAAACATTACAACTCAGATGTGCAAAAAATGCAGTTCTCCCTTCTTTTCTTTTCTTTCTTCCTTCCTTTCTTTTTTTTTTTAAGATTTTATTTATTTATTTGACACAGAGAGAGAGCACAAGTAGGCAGAGTGCGAGGGAGAAACAGGCTCCTCACTGAGCAAGGAGCCCGATGCGAGGCTCAACCCCGGGACCCTGGGATCATGACCTGAGCCGAAGGCAGATGCTTAAGCGACTGAGCCCCCCAGGCGTCCCCTCCCTTATTTTCTATTATGGATCTCAGCTTGCTATGGGGACCCCATTCCCACTCAGCAACAGAGACAATTTCTGAAAACTTAAACTTCAGTCTGCTTTTAGAAAAATCTCTTTCAATTTAACTTAACTCTGAGGTAAATATTCAATCAATGCAAAGTTCAATCTCCTATCAGTGCTGATTCTCCAAAATCCCTCAAGGGGGCTCTTTTCTCCCTCCTTCCCAAGATGGCCTCTCAAGAGAGACAGAAGTCGGGAATGGGAATTCTGGTCTTCCCGCTAGATTTTCTTATTGGTCTGGTCTCTGAGTGCCCTCTGCTGGTGCCCACAAGGTGTGGGTAATCTTGGTTGGTCTCGTGGGGGTTATGCTGGAACCCACTGCTGGTCGCAGGGCTCCAGGGCTAAGGCCTCCACCTTTTGCGACCTCCTTGTTTTCTCCCCAGGTCCCTGCAGATTCACCAGTTAACCAAAACCTCTGTGTACTCCTTTCAGGTGCAGATGGAACCGCTAATTTGGAGGTGGAGGTAATTTGAGGCAGTGGCTGAACCTACAGTGAGACAGGCTCTTCTAATAAATATGGTAGAAGAAGCCTTTGGCTTTTCCTGGGTTTGCTGTGGAAGCATTTCTGCCGTCAGTTCCTAACATCATAGGTGCCTCTAAGAAAAATTCCATAATGTAATTGAGCAATTCTTCTGGATGTGTTGTACTTGGCTGATTTGTTCTTAGTCACATAACCTCTGAGCCTCTTCTGTTCAGAGATTCTATGAACTGCCTAATACGCTTTAATTTATCCTTTTCTTTTTAGACTGACTCCAGTGGAGTCTGTTGCCTGCAACTCAGAATTCTGACCAACGTGGTAACCCTCTCTCCATTACTCCTATTTCTCCTCCTTTCACAACATAAACCAACGTATAACCATGTTTAAAATTTCACATAAATTTCTCTAAGAAATACTATCAAACTAGAGGGCTAACTGTCTTAGTCAAGGCTGTCCTGGTTTTAAATAAGAGACGTTAACTTGAGCTATCTTTTGTCTAAAAGGAAAATTCCCTAGGATACTAAGAGCTGTGCAGTGCTCTGGGAACTGGAAAACAGTCAGTAGACAAGGAATATAATTTATGTTTCTTCATGCACAGTTCCTGAGTTTATATTACTTAAGTTTCAGCTCCAAGTACAGACTACCTATTTCTTGGTGTCAATTCCAAATTCTTGAAAGAAAGATCAAGCCTAGAAAGAGTCTTGTCTGAGAGAAGTCCAAGGTCAAGTTGGAAACACTGTAGGATGGACTGCTCTGATTTTCTTTTTCTAGAAATTACATTAAGGATTCTAAATATGTGGGGCACCTGGGTGGCTCAGTTGGTTAAGCGTCTGCCTTTGGCTCAGGTCATGATCCCAGGGTCCTGGGATCAAGCCCCACGTCGGGCTCCCTGCTCAGCGGGCAGTCTGCTTCTCCCTCTCCCTCTGCCCCTTCTCCCACTCTTGCTTTCTCTCTCTCTCTCAAATAAATAAATAAAATCTTTAAAAAAAATAAAAAATAAAAAAGATTCTAAATATGCCGTGGTGGTTATATTCTAAATCCTTACACCTTGCAAAAGGCACAAGAAACTTCAAGTCAACATATAAATAGTTTGACCAACCCAAGTTTTCACCAACCATCTCAATCAATGGTAGAGTCCAGGTCTTTAGGAAGGCTGAGATTTATTGGCTTAAGTGATGTTTGGAGTTCCTGAATGAGACTAAGAATTATGGCCTAAAAACCCTAGGGATCAACCTTGCTCTAAGTAACAGAACAAGATGGGACATTTCCTGCTGTCTCAGAATTTTGGCTAAGGGCCCAAAGCTGAGGACAGTAAGTACTAAGTACTTATACAAAACCTTTTTAAAAAAGACTTAATGAAACATGGAAAAAACAGTCCATCAATTACCATCCCCTCTAGACTCTCTATATGACTAGATTAATATTATTATTTTTTTTTTTTAGAGAGTGAGAGAGGGCGAGTGTATGTGCACACATGTGCACAGAGTGGTGGAGGGGCAGAGAGAGAGGGGGAGAGAGAATCTTAAGCAGGGCTCGATTTCACGACCCTGAGATCATGACCTGAGTTGAAATCAAGAGTTGGACGCTTAACCGACTGAGCCACCCAAGTGCCCCAAGACTAGAAATCTTTATATAGATTATTAGAAAAGACCATGTAGAAATAGAGAGGTCTTTGACACCATCTCTCCAAGAGACACATTCATAGGGACAGGCGAGCCTACAATGAGGGGAGATGGTCATCTTACTTCCCATCTGGATATTTGCAAAGCTTCCCATACTCAAAGGTCCAACCTCTGCTTCCCCAGTATAGCAGACTTGATACACTTACAATATCTTGATCCTGCATGAAACAAAATTTTAATTACACAGGTAGACTCCAATCAAATAAGGATAAGCACCCACGGTAGAAAAACAAAGCCAAAGTAAAACAACAAAACTCTTGATTTGAAAGTAAAACAGCATATACATGAAGGACAAAATTACTCTGAAGATAGGAGTAATCCAAGAATCTACTGAAGAGTAGGTTATATTCCAGGATTGAGCAGGATACAGGGAGACCCTAGCTCTTTGGTGTATACTGCTAAGGGTCAAACAGTAAGTCAGTCACAGAGTCAAGGGCTCTTGAAGAACCTAAAGGGTACAGAGATGAGATTACAACAACACTGACAGGTAAAATACATTTACATCTGATCTCTCTTCCCTGGCTCTACACAGAGAAGGAAAATGAGAGGAAAAAGAAAACAGGTAAAAGAAAAGACCACACTCTTTCCCTCTCAGGGACACCAAACCTGTGGTTAGGTCTGATATGGAAGCAGGGAGATTTAACTTAAGGGGACCTCAACACCACACCTGAGAGTGGCTAGAAAGCTATGCGTGGGAAGGGAGATCTAAAAGCGTGTTTGCAGGTATTGACAGGAGAAGAATAAACGTCATTGAGTTTTGGCCATTCAATAATCAAGTTACTTTCACCCAGAAGGCAGGCAGCCTGACCCTGCTTCATAGTTGTCTCAAATTATTCTGCATAAACTTGGGTATGGTTCCATGAAGAAGCATGGAAATTAGCATTGGACAAGGAACTAAGGAAATCTGGCCTCCAAACAAATTAAAAACAAATGTCATGGTTCATGTTTTTATAGACTTACAGATACCACAGCCCAAATCATACCCACAGGAAATACACTTTAGAAGATGTCTGATATAACCCAGTTAGTGCAAAAGGTGCTTCCTTGGGATCTTTGTCATGAAAGTGGCTCTGTTCCATTGCCTCTATTTCTAGGGGATTTCTTTCTGACTTATTGGGAAAATGATGCATATTCGAACCTCGATCATATGGATGCACTAGAAGAAGGGATAAAAGGGATAGAAAAATGAGATACAAAAGCTAGTCACAGAATTAGGGGAGTGGATCATTTATTTTGTTATTTATTTTTGTGATTGCAATAACATACAGCCCATATTTAAAGGAAGGATAAAAGTTAAGATTAATGTGAATGAAAATCATCACATATCAGTGGACCTCAGAATGTTGCATAGTTATGTTAAAATATAAACGCTATGTTTTTTTTTATAGAATTAGATGCTGAACCTAGAATATGAAGTCATTTTAATGAGATCTTTCATTTTCTGAACTACTAATTTTTTTTTAACGACTTTATTTATTTATTTGTCAGAGACACAGCGAGAGAGGGAACACAAGCAGGGGGAGTGGGAGAGGGAGAAGCTGGCCTCCAGCAGAGCAGGGAGCCCGATGTAGGGCTCGATCCCAGGACCCTGGGATCATGACCTGAGCCGAAGGCAGACGCTTAATGACTGAGCCACCCAGGTGCCCCATCTGAGCTACTGATTTTAAACAAAATTATTCTTATAAGTATTTATCAGTTTGAAAACAAATGATTATTTTGAAGTTACTCTATAAGAATTATGTATTTGTATCTAGATTATCAAAAATCTAAAATTCTTAATATATTTTTTAAATAATAAGGCTGAAGTGTTCTTGTATTTTTTTTTAACATGGTTAAAACTGATGTGCTAGTAGTTCAGACAAAGCAAAAAGGAAACCATTTTTTTTTAAAGATTTTATTTATTTATTTGCGAGAGAGAGAATGAGAGACAGCATGAGAGGGAGGAGGGTCAGAGGGAGAAGCAGACTCCCTGCAGAGCAGGGAGCCCGATGCGGGACTCGATCCCGGGACTTCAGGATCATGACCTGAGCCGAAGGCAGTCGCTTAACCAACGGAGCCACCCAGGCGCCCAGGAAACCACTTTTCTGAATATGCTTGGTGATGTGTATGCAATTTACTTCCTAAAAAAAGACAAAGTATCTTCACGGCTGGTGTGAGTCCAAACTTGACACAGTTGCATGCAATGCATTCTGGTTATTTTAAATGCAAAGAAGTTTAGTGACAAGTGCTCTTCCGTTCATTCTTTTTAAAAAATTATTAGACTTTGGGGGTGAGAAGATGTAGGGGGAAGCTTGAGTAATCCTTTCAATGGCTTCTTCTTACTTTGGCACACAGATAGTTCTCAAGAGGAAAGAAGAGATTTTTTTCAACCATGTAGTTTTCCAGGAACAGGAAATTCATAGCAAAACATTTCCCTTTGTTTTGAAGTAGTCACAACACCACAAAACCCAAGGGCCCATACTGAGAAAGGCATCTATAATTCTTTGTATTTTGGCCAGCCTTCCTTGCCATATTGTTTATATAAAACATATGCATACACCTAAATTCACGTACATGTAGGAAATCTAAATGCAAATATCTTTTTTTTTTTTTAAGATTTTATTTATTTATTTGACAGAGAGAGACACAGAGAGAGAGGGAGCACAAGCAGGGGGAGTGGGAGAGGGAGAAGCTGGCCTCCAGCAGAGCAGGGAGCCCGATGCGGGGCTTGATCCCAGGACTCTGGGATCATGACCTGAGCCGAAGGCAGACGCTTAATGACTGAGCCACCCAGGCACCCCAAAATGTAAATATCTTTTTGCATACCTTTCATATGTATGCTAAAAGCAAGTTTATATTACAAGATTAATCAGAAATATGCAGTATAAAAATTGTGATCTTGTTCAAATTATCCTAATAGTATAGTACAGTGATTGTCAACCAGGGTCCTGTAGCACTTTGATATGTCAGAGAAAGCTTCATAAGGGTCCTAACAAATCTTGAACAGTGTGCAAAATCTATCTTGGCTACATCTGAGTATGAAAGCTATTATTAAGATGTCCATCAGGTGGCCCATAGAGTTCAATGGGCAAATAGACAGTTGCTGGGAGTGGGACATAGGTGGTGATAACATCAAACCAAAACAAAAAAGTTCTTACTGGAACAAGGGAGAACTCTGCCTTTAGGGGCCTGAGGAGAATAAGTCAGGTCAACACACTGGTCTGCTCAACAGAAGCAAAGTGATAAAATGCAACCAGTATGAGCTGTTACATCATAGAAGTGATTGTTTTATAGTTATTGTTGACTTGCTAATTTTTCAATTTCTTCAAGCATTCTGACAAAAATCCTAACACTTGCAAGTATGTTGTAAACACAAAGAGGGTGAAGATCATCATAACAAGAAAGGCTTTGGGGTTTGGTCCTGACTTTACTACAATGCCCAAGCCCAAGCCCCAGCCTCTTCTTGAAGGTCTTATGGGGCTCCTGGGCCAGTCCAGGTACACTCTGATCTTATGGAACCCATAGAATAAAACCCTGCAGGGGTGGACATTCCCAATATGTGTCATCCAAGGAAAAGGGTCTCTGGCTGGAAAAAGATATTGTGAGATAGGTAGAAAGGGAAGAGTCATCTCTCTTTGGGATTTGGCCTGAGGCCACTGCCTGGTGGAAGAAATTGAAGACTTCCTCCAAAGGAGGTAGAAAGAGGGCAGAGAGCTGAATCTGGCAAACCAGATCATCTGTTTTTATGTAAACCTTAGAACTTATTTCCCTTTTGTTATCCCGAAGTTTTGGGGACTTAAAAATTTTGTTCTAGTTTGGTCACAGACATGTGTGCTTTGGAGAACTAAGGAGAGAGCAGGTCTGCCTTCGGGCCTAAGCATTATTGGAAGAGGAAAATCCCAGAAGGAGTCATGTGGTGACAACAGCATAAATAAGAAATCCCCAAGGGGAGAGGAATCCTGGGAACAAATGTTGGCCATAATACCTGGCTGTTCCTCCCAAGGTGAAGACTCTTCCTTCACTGCTAAATCTTGATGGATCAGGCTTTGATTTACAAAGGAGTCTTGCAGTTTCCTTTATGAACATGTGAAGGAGGAGTGGGGAGGGTTGGCTGGTAAGTTTAGCATTATAGGAAAGCCAGGATCAAAGCTAAACTGTAATCATAACAATGACTGACAAACCCTCAGCATGAGATCCTGACAGAGGTTAAATTGCTGAAGGAACAACCCATCCATACTGCACTTTGGCATTATTATAGAGACTGAATTTATTACATGAACCTGGAAGTGGCATTTATCAACTTCCAGGCCAGAACTCAAACTTCCAGAAAACCACAGACTCAAACACATGTATCTATAACTTCTGTTCCTAACAAGCATTAAACAATCCTCCCAATAGCAGACAGCTGTAAGTATCATGGTATTTTAGTCCTAGTTATCTTCACTGATGACCATAATGTTACCTGACTAAAGAACAATCTCCATGTAGGGAAAAGGTTGATTAAAAAAAATCTATAAAATAAGTTTCTAGATATTAGCTCTGAAGTTATGACTGATATTTATTCTAAAATGTAAGAGGTGGAAGCTTTCCCTCCTCTCCCTCACTCCAAAATTACCCCCAAGGTATAAAAATTACAATTTGAAAGACCAAACTTATAAAAAATCACAAAGAAATAACATAATATATAAATTATAACTACCAATCCTCAGGATTTGGCACAAAATAAAAGACACAGCAAATTCCATAAATAACACAATGCCATTCTATATATGACACTGTTTCATGTATGTTTAGATAATTTTCCCTATTAATTATACTGGATTTGCATTAACCCATCCATACATTTTTAGGGGTCCTTGATGAGTCACAACACACATTTTTTAAAGATTTTATTTATTTATTAGAGAGAGAGAGTGAGAGAGAGCATGAGCAGGGAGGAGAGGGAAAAGCAGGCTCCCCGTGAGCAAGGAGGGAGCCCACCGTGGGGCTCAATTCCAGGCCCCCGGGATCATTACCTGAGCTGAAGGCAGGCGCTTAACCAACTGAGCCACCCAGGCGCCCCACAACATACATTTTAAAGGTGGCTGCCAGGGTAGGACCACAAGACAGATGACCTTAGCCAGGTGGAGCAGGAATTGAACCAGTGGCCATAGCCTCCTTAGCATGAAGCTCTCTCAACTGAGCTCAGCCAAAGAGCACACCTGTGGTGACTGATGTGGTAAACAGGGGTGGAATAAGCTAGCCGCATCCCGTGCCTGTCAACTCCCTCTTTCGGGCCACATCGGAGCACTTGGCATCATTCTTACCTTAACTTGTGTTCAAACATTATTCGTTAGCAGATGATACTATTTTTCTTTCTTCTTGAAGTGAAAATGGCATATCCATTGATAGGGGTGGGTGAATGGGCTAGTAAACAGAAAGTTAAGGACTAAAAATCATTTGTTGTTACAGCTGGAAGAAATTGAGTCCAACATCAATAGTCTACAGATGAGAAAACTGCAGTGTAGAGGGGTTAAGTCCCTTGCCCAAGGTCATGGAGTTATTAAGTGTTGGAGCCAGGACTAGAATTACATCTGGTCTCCACGGTGGAGGCTTCTGGACTTCACACTGGTATGTGGAGGAAAAGAGTTGCAAGGGTAGGAAGAAAGCAGCTTTGATCTCCCAAATGGCTCAAAACTTCTTTTAAAAAGTGATTTTTGTTGGCATGACTGGGAGCACTGCCCTGGCAAGTCTCTTTTGTCCAATCTCCTCCACACAAACCTAAACTGCAGCCAAGGGAGCTCAGCACTCTGGCTGCCTAGTGGGTCTGGACAGGAGAGTTTATTTCTCTGGGGCACAGGCCACTGGCATCCATACATATACCCAGGGCCACGATTCACCATGAGGCTCAAGTACCCGTGGCGGGGGCCCCGGCACAGTCCTGGAGGCCCCCACTTCGTGCTGACAGCGGATCTCAGGCAGTGATGTACCAACTGGGAGAGATTTCAATATTTAACAATAATATTTAACCAAACAACTGTATTAGCACATACAGCAGTCCTGAAATCAGCCCTGCATATGTCCATTTCAGATTAAATACTTTTTAAAAAAAATTTTTTTATTCTTATGTTAATCCCCATACATTTCAGATTAAATACTCTTAATGAGACACTCAGCTTCTAAGTTTCAGAGAAGTAAACTCAATACAATACAGTGCCGCATGACATGTTTCCTGAAGTGTGGGATTGTGCCCAAAGAACTTGAGGCCCAGGGTAAATCATAGTGTGTAGGCTCCCAATCCACCCCAACCTCTCACTTACACAGCCCCCCGCCACAATCCCTTCAACAGACACAAAGAAAGCATACAGGCAATTTTAAAAAGGAAGTCACAAAAATATGAGTCTAGGGGTGTATGTGTCCAAGGGTCCTTCACTTGCATGTAAATCTCTTTGTCCTCTTCCCCTTAGCTACTTCCCCTAACAGGTTTAGGCCCTGGAAATGGCTGTATCTTTCAGATCATCTTTTCATCTAGTCAGAACCAAGCAATAAAGTCAAAAGACATTATCTGGTAAAATGTGTTTTGGCCTGGATTTGCTGGAAGAGCCCTTTGGACTTGCCCAGAACTTGCCCAATTACTGAATCTTCTTTCGTTCAGCTTTTGTGTTTGCTGGACAGAACCCAAGAGGAGGATATTATTATATTGGGGTTAAACAAGGTCATCTGGTCTGAGTGACAGACTGTAACACCTAGCTCCAAAAAAGGTACCTGTTTTTCAGGGTGGTGTGATCAGCATTAGGCAAGAATCTTGCAAACCATCTTTTACAAGGAGGCCAGCAAGATCACAGAAGGCAATACCCCGTTTGCTCAGAGACAAGCTGTTTTCTAATCAAGTTTTCTTACACTCAGAACTATGGAAATATTTTCAAAGGTATTATTCTCGGCAGGTTTCCAGTAATTCAACATTTCCAGACTTATCCAAATGGCTTCTGAAATATTTGCTGTTTGTTGAGAGCAGCTTTCAGGATGAGGTAATTAAAAGAAACCTATCAATTTGAGATTTTTTTTCCATGAGTAAATAATGTTGACATACTGTTCAAATAAACCCACAATTTACTGCAATCTGTTTTTAGACAAACCCTCCACTTTAACCTCCAAATGGGAAAAACGAAGAGACTTTCCTCTTCTCATTTAATCAAGAACATATGTTCAAAGATAATACCGGAGGCTTATTCTGGGAAGCGTTCTGCTCTTCCTCTGACAGCGAGGCAGTAAGCTTATGAGGCAGCCTCGACACATAATGAAAGCAAACGCCACCATAAATCTCCCGCCCGGCGGAGGTCACTTCAGAAAAATCGCCTGCTGCTCAAATAAGCACTGGCTATGCTGAGGCACACTGAGGGGGAGAAATGCCAACTGTGATAAACACTAGCAGGTACGCACCAAACCGAGGCCAACCCAGGCAACTGGAAGAGAAAGGAGCCCAGTGAAGCAGGTGTGTGTGTGTGTTGGGGGGGGGGGTCCCTTGTGTTCTGGCTGAGCAAGGAAAGCAAGTTCACTGCAAGAGTAGCTCTTTCCCTCTTAGGAGAGCTTGGGAGGCACCAATTTTCATTAAACCTAAAAGTACACACAGTGGCAGGAGGCCAAAACAGTCCTCAAAAGTGAGGCTTTTAAAAAACATCTGTTAGGGGCTTTGAGATCCTAAGGAGAGAGAGAGAGAGAGAGAGAGAGAGAGAGATTGGACTCCGAGTCCAGTGCTTTTCATTTCCAGACTGTGAGTCATAAAAAAAGAGTGCGTAAATCTAGATCGCCAGAATACGCTGACCCGAGTCTGGGTTTACTAACACCTAAAGTACATTTCATGGGAATTAGGTTTAAGTATCAGCCTGATCATGAAGCTTGAAAGGCTTTTCTCCCATCTCAGGATGCCAGGAGTTCTCTGGAACCTGGAATGGAGTTTTCTGACAGCGAAGGTTTACTGTAGCGTAAAAGAAATTATGGAGATTTTCCCGCTAGGCATAAGGACGGGATCACTGTAGGCACCTGTGGGCCAAAGCAGGTTACCCACCAATAATTCCTTTAAACACCAAATTATGGACTATTAGGCTACTGCTTCAAGGCTTCCACAAATGTGAAACCTTGACAAATTCCCAAATAAAAGCCATAAAACCAATCATTTTTGAAACCTGCATGAGTGACACCAGGAAAATTAGAGCAGTGTGGCAGGTCACTGTGAAATAAAGCTGCCATAAAGAAGCTTATGATGCTGTCATGGAAAAGGCAATTAGAAGGTTACTTTCTCTCAGGTTTAAGATTGGTTCTTGTTCTTCCTCCAGCCCCCTGCCTTCCACCTCCCTACTGCAAAATGGATCAGTCTATAATAAGTAGTAGTTATATATCATAAGGCAGCAATTCCTTTTAGTTGTTCCACTATAAAAAAGCATCCAGATTTAGAACTTGACAGGAACCAGTATCGCCTGCCCCCAAAAGCCGGCAGAAAGTCTGTGTGTGTCATTCAGCCAGCATGGAGTCTGGGTGTTTTAAAAGCCTTAATTTGAAGGGGATAAAAAACCTGGGCGTTAAGCAATTTGGCTGTGGATATTTAATGCAGCAGCCATGCTACAGAACTGGAGCCCCCTCTTTAAAATGAGAAATGGAAAACTTACATGCTCTGTAGGCAAGGGGTAAGTAAATGTCGGATGGTAAGCAGAAATCAGCTTAGAACCTGCAGAAACACCATTAGAAGGACTAGTGACTTGTTCAGAAGTGGCCTTAAATAAATGCTATGGTGTCATCTGCAGGTGTGTAAAACAGGTCTGGCTTTTAATTAGCCAGAACCATGCCTCCCAGTGTTTAGGTTAAAGGCACCATGAGGAAGCAATGACCCAGGGAGATTGAGATTTGCCCCAAAGAATATAGCTCCTCAATGGCAGCACCGAGATTGGAACACTGTCTCTTGATCTCTAATTTCCCCTCTAACATACTTATTGTATGCAGAATAATGCACCCCAGATGTCTACTTACCCTAATTCCCAGAACCTGTATATACGGCACCCTACATGGTAAAAGGGACTTTGCAGGTATGATTAAGTTAAGGATTTTGAGATGGGGAGATTATCCCGGGTCAATCCGGGTGGCTCAGTGTAATCACAGGGGTCCTTATAAGAGAAAGAGGGAGTAGGAGAGTGAGGGTCAGAGTCAGAGTCAGAGATCCAAAGCCACTTTGAAGACAGAGGAAGGTTCACAAGGCAGAAACTGCCGGTGGCCTAGAAAAGCTGGGAAAGGCAAGGAAATGGGTTTTTCCCTAGAGCCTCCGGAAGGAATGCAATCCTAGGGACACTTTGGTTTTGTCCCAGTGAGACCCTTTTAGACTTCTGATCTCCAGAACGACAAAAGAATAAATTTGTGTTGTTTGAAGCTACTGAATTTGTGGTAGGGTTTTACAACAGCTATAGGAAACTGATACAATGCTCTAGATGGGCATTGCATTTACTCCTCATTTTGAGCTACTCGAAGTAACACCTTTATCTCAGTGGTGATCAGCCTTTATAAAAACAAAAAGGACCCCCCACCCCCACCACCTTTTTTGGTCTTTAGCACGTTCGTTGTGCTCTCTTTAGAACTTTATTATTATTATTATTTTTGTCTATAAGAAACCCACTTTATTTTTTTTAATTTTTATTAACATATAATGTATTATTTGTTTCAGGGGTAGAGATTTGTGATTCATCAGTCTTACAAAATTCACTCTTTAGAACTTTAGATGCCCTCTTTCTCTCTGGCCCCTCATTGGTTCTCTTCTCTGTATCCTCTTTCCCATATGAACTACTGCTAAAGGGAAAACTTTTTTCTAATTGTCAACTGATCCATGTTGAGAAGTTAGTTGTTAGGAACTTAAAAATATTATTCACCAACTATTTCCAAAATATTAGAATACTCTATTTGGGCGTGTTTCACCCTCTCACTTCTATAAAGCCTTGAAGACTGAAAAAAAAAAAAATCTCTAAGGGTGGAATTTTAGGTTCCTGGTTTGGATGGGCCTTTCTCAGAGTGTCTCAAATCACACTATAGACATGGGCTTTGGAGTCAGAGAGAACTTGGTTTGACTCCCTGATTCACTATTAATTAGTGATGTGGCCCTGGGAAAATTACGTATTAAGCCTCTACCTACCTCTAAAATGGAGCAATGATCTTGCTCCATAGTGAGAAATTAATGGGATTTTGTATTTAAAGTGTTCAGCACCGAGTGTGACGCACTCAGTATGTAGGGGTGGTGGTGTGAGTATTGAAGGTATTTAGTATGGTGGTGCCTGTAACTCCCAACTCCAAGGCAGTAAAGCCCTTTTAAATCTTGTGGGACCAGAGGTTTCAGATTCTGAGCGTTGAAAAGAGATATCCACCCAATGTGTAACAGCAGCAAGCATTTACACACTGCCAACCATGTACCTTCTTCTTAAATACGGGGGATTTTAAGGGCCAAGCAAGTCATAAGAGATGAAATACAACCCTCAAAAGAAGCTCATGGTTTAGTAGGGAGCAGATATAAAAACATAATTACTGGCACTTATCACTCAGTCGTGAAGACTTAAGCACAACATAGGGTGACCCAGAAGAACAGAATCTCTCTAAGGAAATCAAGAATGCAGTCACAGAGAAGATGATTTTTCAGGTGGGTACTGAAGGATGAGTAGAAGTTTGCCAAGCAGAAAATAGGAGAAGGCATATACAGGGCAGAGGAAAATGTGTAAGAAAAATGAAGTAAAAGAATATCAAAAGAGAACATCTCCTAACCATAACTATAATATTGAAATCATTGGAACAAATTAAATCCATTCAACAAATTAAATCCATGGCCTCTTGCTCTGAGTCATCAACAACTCAACTTTTTCTGGATCTGCTACAAAGTGATTTCAGGGTCACACTAAACAATTCATTCTTCCTTGACTAAAAATGATGCCTTGAGAATTCACTGATGGCCACAGTGCAATCAATACTAATCAGGTAATATGCACTGGCCCTGAGATAACAAAGCATCCAGAATCCCAATGTATGAATTCATACTTAATCAATACTGCCCTATATGAGTGGAGGGTTTTTTTTCCACATTCCAAAGCATTTTAGTCAGATGCTAAGAAAAATCAATAACTTATTAAATCCCAGTTACCTCATTAAAACAAACTATTAATCACTTTTGTTGCAATTGTATTGGGACCACAGATCTGACTTTATATATTTTGTAGTGCTGTGTATGCTCACAGGTTTGCTCCATTCATTAGAGGAAATGATGCACAGAATGACCACATACTGCAGCCAAGAGGGGGCTACTACAGGAAATGTACTTCCATGCATTATTGAAGAAAAAAAAAATCCCACAGTTGAATAAGTAGGAAAGCTATAACTTCAGCTGGAAGTGGTAAAAATTAATTGCTAGAAGTAGGAGAGACTTTGTTACTGAAATAACAATAATCACTTAAAATATTTCCTGCAGCTGAAATATTTTGACTATCATCCATGTTACACGAAGGAAAAAAGTTATGTTCATTTCCAGTTGTAAGATGGCCCCGTTCAGCCACATGAGAGTACACAGTAATGTACATATGTATTTTGTGAGATCTATCTAACCATAGTGTTAATTACATTCGTCAGAAAATGAAGACTTCTAGCTCTATTTCACTGAATTATTAGGGGGGCTTATTTCCCTAGGGATGGTCAACTTTTTAATCTTTTTGAATACAAATATCAAGCTGCCTCTTCCATTGCCATTCTGCCATCATTTTCTTAGGAATATAGAGAGAAGTGAATACATTATTGTTATTATCATAAAAATGCACCCTCACTTAAAAAGTAGGGTCATCATTCTAAACTTGGGAAATGCTGAGTTAAACAAAATTATCTCACTCAATTACATAAGATACAGGTACTTTCCAGTAATCTTTGTATAGCATTTCTTAAGAAATTGTGATTATTAAACCCAAATAATAGAAAATAGCCACTTTATTTGGAGGTGGTTAGTATTTGTGTAAATATTTTTCTCAAAGAGCATTTATATATTCATTTTCCCTACATGTTGCATGATATGCTGGATAGACACAGATGCTACATTTGTTAGTCCTGGATTTGAATCCTGTCTAACCATTCTCAAACTCTGTCCTTTGGCAGTCACTCCACTTTTCTAAGTCAGTATTTTCAGGGATTAAAAGGGGATAGATAATGTTTTACTTATCTGTGTCACTGGATTATTGTTATGATCAAATAAAATCATATGAGTAAAAAAAGTTATAGTATGTGGGACCCCAATTGGTCAGTGTTACTGTGGTTTTACAGTAAAAGAAAAATGACTCCAAGAGCCAGGACTTGAGGCCTGTCTATGTGTTTCTCATCCTTAACCCCTGTGTACTGCCCCTTTGCCTTAAGCTTTTTAAACTTTTCATCACATACATCATTTTAGCTTCTTTGCCTTCCACAACCCAGTCATCCTCCAGCTTCTCCACAGCAAAGCCTAGGGGAGAATCCAGCAGGCAGGAACCGTCCACACAACACTCCCATATCCCAGTGAGAGGCATGGAATGAAGAGAAAGGATGGAGAATATTCATACAGTAATAATTTTTATCCTTTTACACATTAATATTATCATCCTAACTAGTGTTTGCAATACATAGTAATTATTTATTGTTTTTTATATTTTAACTTAGGTAATAATGTCTTTATTTTCAAAATAAAAAAAAACAAACACCAAATCACAAGGAAGTTACGTAGCAATTGATCCAGGGCGGGGTCCCAGAACTGGTCAAGAATGTAGTAGAAAGTAGAAACTTTTTTCCTACTCTACAGAGCAACAGTTCCCAAAATACATACCAAGGCATCCCTGGAGATGCTCTGAAAAATAAATCCAAGGCTGGAATACAACAGGGAAATGTTGCATTCTGTCTCCCTTCAGGGAGATCCACAATGCCTATTAACAATTAAGAGAAGTCCTGAAGTAAAAAAATCTCACGAAAACAGAGATTAGAGACTTAAATGTGAAAAGCAAAATTTTAGAATATTTAAGACAATATCTTTATAACCTCTTGGTACTGGGTAGAGAAATTATTTCTTAAATTGGACCCCAAAGCACAACAACATAAAAAAATGATATATCTATATTAAAATGTACAACTTTTTTTCATGAAAGAACACCATTAAGAAAGTAATAACACAGGGTGCCTGGGTGGCTCAGTCGGTTAAGCATCTGCCTTTGGCCCAGGTCATGATCCCAGGGTCCTGGAGCCCCGTGTAGGGCTCCATGCTCAGCAGGGAGTCTGCCTCTCTCTCTCCCTCTGCCTCTCCCCCTGCTTGTGTTCTCTCTCTCTCTTGCTCACTCTCTCACAAATAAATGGATGAAGTCTTAAAAAAAAAAAAAAAAGAAAGTAATAACACAAATCGGATATTGGGAGAAGAAATTTACAAACGTGATTTAAGAATTATAATGAAGAATGCATAAAGAACTACAAATCAATAAGGAAAAGATAAACAACACAAACAGAAATTGGGCAAGAATAAGAAATTCATTTAGAGACGAGAAAACTCAAAGGACCAATAAATATGTAAAAAGATGATCCAACTTACTCATAAGAGAAATAAGAATTAAAACCACAAAATGGACAAAAAATTTAAGTCTGACATTACCAACTGTTGATGAGGATGTGGCACAATGAACTCTTAAAGCCTGTTGGAATGAATGAAAATTGCAACCATCATTTCTTTAAAAGATTTCATTCATTTATTTGAGAGAGAGAGCAGGAGCAGGGGTGGGGAGGGGAGGAACAGAGGCGGAGGGAGAGAGAGGGGGAAAGAATCTCAGGCAGACTCCATGCTGAGCACAGAGCCCAATGAGAGACTTGAATCCATGACCCTGAGATCATGACTTGAGCTGAAACCAAGAGTCGGATGCTTAACTGACTGAGCCACCCAGGGCGCCCCTGCAACCATCATTTTTTTTAAAGATATTATTTCTTTATTTGAAAGAGAGAGAGTGAGTGAGAGAGCATGAGGAGGGGGAAGGGGGAGAAGCAGATTCCCCTGCTGAGCAGGGAGCCTGATGTGGGGCTCAGTCCCAGGACCCTGGGATCATGACCTGAGCCGAAGGCAGAAGCTTAACCAACTGAGCCACTCAGGCGCCCCAGCAACCATCATTTTTGACCACAATCTGGTTTATCCTATAGTTAAAGATGTGCCTACCCTCACATTCAGTAATTCTACCCTTAGGTATATATCCTCGAGAAATTCTTTTTTTTTTTAAGATTTTATTTATTTATTTGACACACACAGAAGGGGTGCACAAGTAGGCAGAGCAGCAGGCAGAGGGAGAGGGAGAAGCAGGCTCCCCCCACTGAGTAGGGAACCCAATGCAGGGCTCGATCCCAGGACCCTGGGATCATGACCTGAGCCGAAGTCAGACGCTTAACTGACTGAGCCACCCAGGTGCCCCTATCCTAGAGAAAATCTTACACATATGCTCCAGGAACCATGTACAAGGAAGTTCACAATCCCATTGTTTGTAATAGCAAAACAGAATAAGCAACATAATGTAAGCAACATAATATCCCTCAGACAAAAGAATGGTAAATAAATTGTGGTATATCCATAGAATGAATAATAACAATGAAAAAGGACTACAGTTGTGTGTATCAATACATAGGAAGGCCAGGAACATAGAATTGAATGAACAGCAAGTCTCAGAAGAGTACTTACAGTATGCGATTGATACAAAGCTAATTCAAAAGCATGTAAAATTTCAAAATATATTACCTAAGGATATGTACATATGTAGTTGAACCATTATGAAAAATAAAACCATACACAAAATTCAGAAAACTGGTTACCTGGGGAGAAAGGAGGACAGAATCAAAAGGGGCAACCAGGGGGATTGATGGGATTGGTAATATTGTATTTATTAAGGTGGGTTTTTATTGTTCTTTATCCCTTATATATGCTTTTATATATTTTTATGTATGAATATTACATGCAAACATTCCAAATTTTAATTTAATTTGTTTAACTCAGTTCTCACAAGCATTGTCCATGTAATCCTTATATCTCCTCACACATATTCACACTCTGTTGTGTTCAGTTTGGGAAACACAGCCCTAGGCTTTAAAACCTCCTTTTTTTGGCAGAGAGAATCAGTCCAGCCAAGATTCATGGCCATTATTCCAGCAGGACCAGGATGCAGCCGCAGATGCAGAGCTTTTCCTGGGTCTAAGAATCCTAGTATGTTATATTTGCACATGTCCTCATCAACAGACATGAACTGTATATATCAGTCTCACCTAGGGTTTAAAAGTGCCAGCCATGGATGGTAGGCAGTCTGTACAAAAGTAACTGACATTCAACTCTCCCATGTCCTTGGAATCCACTTTCCCTCTCCATCCTGTCCAGATACACACCATAGGAGGAACAACACTCCAAACCAAGATACAGAATCTCATAAGAATGAAAATTGCTTGGGAGAGCTCAGCATTTTCTAGGATTTACCACAGAAGTATCTAGTCAGGGGTGCCATTTTTGGAGGTAATTCCTCTGTGCAGTTAATGCCTAATAATCTTCAAATATAAATAGCTCCTCCTGGGCTTTTGATGTTCACACCTTGGTAGATTCGTTGAGAGATATTTTACAGCTGGTTGCATTGCTGAGAAGCCAATGTATTTCCCCCCGCCCCCAACCATGCCTTTGCTGATAAAGGACTTTTGAATCAATGTGATTGTTGCAATATTAAACGCCCATCCATGACCACTGGACTTTAGTCCCTCATTAGTATCAGGTATAATGAGGTCAAGCTAAGAGGGGATTGCGTGGTCTTAAACTGAGTCAATATTAATTGTTACTAACAGTGGAGCAGCCTACTATACTTTAAACTCCCTGTTCTGAGGGAATATTTCATTTTTGCCGACTTTGTCTTCCATTGTGAAGATTGATTTCAGCATAATGATCCATCACCTGAAGAGATTCACTCTGCTGCTTCTAAACTCATATCTTGCAACCAGACATTTTATATTCTGCAAGTTTCCCAGTCATCAGCAACCCCAGCTCACTTACGATCAAGCCCACAGAGCTCCCTACTATTTGCTTCGGCACTTGCTTTCTCATCACCCACACCTCCCCCTTTTAGACATTGCTTACTCGGCCCTCTCCTTGTAGGGGATGCCACAAACATGTTCGGCTCTCACTGCTTTTTCTCCATTTTCTTCTTCTAGAAACCTTCTCACTTACACACAGTTGCTAGCTAAAGAGCAAGTAAGTCATCTATCATCATATGAGGTAAAAGTGGCACGAAGTAGCATGTGCTAAAGCAGAACGAACATGTTAATGGCAAATTTGTTTTCATGCAGTGTTAAACTGACTGAGATATCTTTACCACAGTAGCTTCACCCATGAGATGGCATTTGGAGGGCAGGCTTCTGATATTTTCCTGAACCCAAGGGCAGGAGTTTAGCTGGGCAGCAAGAAGATACTGAAATCAAGACCTGGAAAGTCACCCAGACTCTCCGCCTGTGTCTTATATCACATTTTCTTATTGCCCATTGACTCGGTCTGATTTCTCTTTCTCTGATCACCAGCCTTCTTTGATCCCCAGATCAGAACTCATGACTGTCTGGGGCTCCTGAGGATACATAAGATAATCCAACTATATGACTGTCAGCCCCAATTCCAAATGGCCAGGATTCCAATTTTGATTGGCCCAGCTTGAGTCTGTCCAATTCACCACAGCTAGAGGTCAAGGGCATGTTCAAACAAATGGTCATGGGAGCCATTTCCCCTGAATTAGGAAGCTCTATTAAGAGGGTCATTATAAGCTAAGCAGATGCTCCAAAATATGTCCAATATGTGCACCTGTGCTTAAGAATACAACAATGCTTTTTAAATCATTATGATGCATTCTTTAATTTCTTTAACAGATATTTAGTAAATCCTTAATTTGTCAGCCACTGTGCGAGGCTCTGAGGATTTAGACAGAGGTCCAGCCCTCCAGTGAGAGAGATAAGCAAAAGAACAACAAGCTTGCAAATAAAATAATGATAGATTGGAATAATTGCTATATAAAAAAATTGAAAGGGTGATGTGATAAAGTATTTTAGAGGTTTATGTGGAGTTTACTTGAGTCCTCTTTGAAGAGATAATGTTAAATATCTAAGGATAGAGGTGATCCCAGCAGAGGGAAGGCAGATGCAAAGTCGGTCCTGAGATGGGAAAAGACTTAGGGAACACGAAACGAGTTTAGAGAAACGGACAAAACCTAGCCCACAATGGCCCTTGCGTGGCATGCTAAGGGACTGGATTTTATTCTAAGTGTAGCAGGTAAATGTTGAAGATTAAGCAATAGGGAGAAAGAAAATCTGCTTTATGTTTTGAAAGATTACTTTAGGATGAGATTTTAGGCAAGCAGAAGTAGAAGCAGGGAGGCCAGTTAGGAAGCTATTATGGTAGTTCAGGAGAGAGGGAGCAGATGAACCTTTGGACTAAGGGAGGTGGTGGTTATTATTGGGATGGACAGAAGGCCCAGATTCTAGATGTATTTTAAAGTAGGACAACCAGAAGTTGCTGAAGAGTAGAATTTAAGGAGAGGGCACCTGGGTGGCTCAGTTGTTAAATGTCTGCCTTCAGTTCAGGTCATGATCCCAGGGTCCTGGGATTGAGCCCCTCATCGGGCTCCCTGCTCCGCGGGAAGCCTGCTTCTCCCTCTCCCACTCCCCCTGTTTATATTCCCTCTCTCGCTGTGTCTCTCTCTGCCAAATAAATAAATAAAGTCTTTAAAAACAATAGAATTTAAGGAGAAAAAAAGAAAAATTGCAGATGACTCTTAGCTTAGGTTTGAGTGGCTGGGCGGATGGTGAGCTATTTTCTAGAATGGGCAGATTGGAGTGCATGACCAGGTTGTTATCACAGAAGATGCCAAAGCAAGAACTCTACAACCCCAGGGGCGCCTGGGTGGCTCAGTTGGTTGGGCGACTGCCTTCGGCTCAGGTCATGATCCTGGAGTCCCGGGATCGAGTCCCACATCGGGCTCCCTGCTCGGCGGGGAGTCTGCTTCTCCCTCTGACCCTCCTCCCTCTCATGCTCTCTGTCTCTCATTCTCTCTCTCTCAAATAAATAAATAAAATCTTTAAAAAAAAAAAAAAGAACTCTACAACCCCAGATATCAATGTCCCTGGATCATGATGTGGTGAGAAATTCTTGGTTCTCTCTGCAACCCAAAGACTTCTAACTTTTCAGAACACCATCGTAATCCTGCCTTAGCTGTATCGGCCTTCTTGTCCAAGTTACCCCAACCACCTCCCCCATCAAAACCCACCTACATTCCAAAGCCTCTCCTCTGCCTGAGGAGCTTAGAGGAAGAAAGGCATAATGTTGAAGCAGTATTAGGAGGCAGTGAATAATCCAAATATCAATTCTCTCCCTTCTAGCTTTATACATTATTAGAACATATTGCTCAAAGTGCTTTATCAGCTTCCCCATCTATAATAAGGACAGGGAGGAGATACTTCATAGAGTTTTCATTTTTAAGGCTGAAACAAAACTATATATGTAAAGCACTTAGCACAGTGCCTAAATTATGCTAGGTGTTTATACACATTAGATATCATTACTCTCAATGTTTCTTTCATCTGTTTTCAAAGCAAATTCATTACCAGGTACCAATTTGCTGCTTATACAGAGAGCCTGGATATAAGTTTTGTTTGTCTCTAGCTCTACAGATTAGGAATGTTTAGTAGCAATATAATTTTTCAGGCAAAAAGTTCCACCACCACAAAAACAGATATTTGACCACATTTGCTCAAACTAAAAATTAAGATGAATTAAGACAGAGGTGCTTTCTCTGATTTGTGAAATTATTTGTATGAAAAGTCTTACCAAGATATAAAATTACATTGTATTTAGTTATACATTTAATTAATTCTTTATTGAGAAGAATAAAATTATATGAAACAAGAACTATTCCAGAAATTTAGGACATACGGTCCTTGTCCAAAGGAGATCAATATAATGAGAGTTTGCTTGCGTTTCCTGCCAAAGAATAACTTCTTTGGCATGTAGACATAACATAGAGGTTGAAGACAACAAAAGAATGTCTCACTGAGGAACGTTCTGGTACCTCTTTTCCTATAAATTTCCAAGTGTGGAGATGACAGAATAATATTAACTCTTTCAAGAGGTTAGAACTTGTGCTATGATTCCCTCTATTTCCATACAGAAATGAGTTCCTTCGTGAGAACCATCTCACCAAATAGGATGATCATAAACATTCAGGTCAATGATCCAAATCTCCATCTGGATAGAAAATAAATGAGAAAAAGAAATATTCCCTGCTGTTCCAGTTCTATCCAAGAACTGCTACCGCTATCTCCGCCATCCCACATTCAGTCTCCCGTGCAGGAAAAACTAGCAATCCTGCCCCATCCGTGGGCATAGCTTTACCATGTTTACAGAGCCAAAGCAATGAGACTCCCATGATAGGCCTTTTCTTAGTCTCAGTGGCTTTTCTATTTATAGGAAGTCTCCATTAGCTTCAAATAATCTTAATATATTAAATAAATCTTAATATATCAAAGAAGCAGGGTGTGTGATAGGCAGAATAATAATCCCCTAAAGATGTTCACATCCTAATCCCTGAAATCTATAGATATATTATATTACATGATATATGGGGGGGGGTGGAATTAGGTTTTTAAGGAGTTAATTTGAGATGGGGAGATTATCCTACCCTGGATTATCCAGGTAGGATCAGTGTAATCACAAGGATTCTTATCAGTGGAAGTGGGAAGGAAGAGGATGAGGGTCAGAGAGAGATGGGAAGAAGCTACCCTGCTAACTCTGAAGATGCAGGAAGGGACCACAAGTTAAGGACTATGGGCAGCCTCTAAAAGCTGGAAAAAGGTAAGTAAATGGGTTCTCCCCAGAGCTTCCAGAAAAGAATGCAGCCCTGCTGGCATATTGATGTTAATCCCAGTGAGACCCATTTTAGACTTTTGACCTCCAGAACTGTAAGAGAATAAATTTATGTTGTTTTCAGCCACTAAGTTTGTGGTAATTTGTTACAGCAGTAATAGAAAACTAATACACAGGTGGGTAAACAGAGGGTAATGAGAGACATAGTTTCCTCCCAAGGCCTCTTGGAGACCTCACAGGGAGCAAACACCCCAGGTGCAGAACAGTCTGTCTTCCTGGCTCCCAAAGGTCAGCCTACTACTCTTCAACTACTGAAGGCTTTTACCATAGCACAGCAATGTGAAATCTTCAGAAGGCTAATAAGGATTAGTGTGTGAAACAGTTAGGAGTAAAGAGTGAAAGTGGGAGGCAATTAAAGGGCACTATATAAGGGGCCAGGTATGAGGCGATGGAGCACAAGAAGGGAGTAGCCATGATGAAAGGGTTACCCTTACCTAATACCACTGCCAAGCCCTAGCCACTTTGGCCTTCTCTCTGTTCCTAGAACTCACCAAGCTCATCCAGAACTTAGACCTTCCTGCCTGGAAAGCTCTTTCCCCTAATAGTGCATGGATTTTCGGACCTCACCTTGAATAGAACCTCCCAGACAGCTTCTCTTCAGCAGCCAGCCGGGTAGTATTATACCACTTGCCTTAGTTCTCTTCTTTTTTTTTTTTTTTTAATGATTTTATTTATTTATTTGACAGAGAGAGACACAGCGAGAGAGGGAACACAAGCAGGGGAGTGGGGGAGGGAGAAGCAGGCTCCCGCTGAGCAGGGAGCCCGATGTGGGACTCGATCCCAGGACCCTGGGATCATGACCTGAGCCGAAGGCAGACGCTTAACGACTGAGCCACCCAGGCGCCCGCCTTAGTTCTCTTCTTAGCATTTACCAATATCGGATCATTTTCTTATTTATGTTTACATATTTACTTATTACATACATTCCCCAGCTAGAATATAAGCTCCACGAGAGCAAGGACCTTGTCTGTTTTCTTCACACTTGTCTCGTCAAGGCCCAGATCAGTGCCAGGCACAGAGGAGGTCCTCAGTAAATATATGTGGAATGAACAAAGGACGGTTGAAAGGTCTAAGGTACTCACTGGATACAGGTGGAAACTAAAGGATGAGTCGCATGTGACTCTGAAGATTTTAGCCTTAAATGACTGAGAGATGGTGGTGCCATGGACAGAGATAGAGGAACAGAAGGGAAAAATAAATTTGGGATATAAAGCCAAAGATTAGTTTGGTTTTTAATATGTTGGGCATAAAGTAACCATAGGAAGTCCTGTAGCTCAACAACTGAACTCAACAACTCTAGAGTCTCACTTGGTGTCTCATCATCTTCTTCCTAAACTGGCTTCTGTTCTCTCCTCCATCTACCTCATTTGGTGACACCACCGTTCAGGCAGTTGTTCAGCTGCAAAGCTCAGAATTCACTCTGGACTCCTTTCTCTCACTTATTCCAACATCCAATCAGGCCAATTTTCAAACTGCCAAACCAAAATAAGAGCCATATTTTTTTCTTCTACAAAAAGACAAATAGCCTACGTTTCCTGCCCCTTTCTTTGATGGGGTCAGTACACTACCTCACAGTTGTTTTAGAAAAAAAAACAAAAAAAAAAAACCTTATTCAGGCCCTTCAGAGTAAAGTTAACATTTTAACAAGTGAGAAAATAACTACATTTCAAAAGAAACTCCTCCTGAAGAGAAATTTAAAAACAGACATTTGGAAATGTTTCCATCATTTTGAAATTTTATTGCCAAAAATGATATAAGGGTGTCATGTGTACAAATATTTGTATCAGAATGCTTTAAAGACATGGGATACAGAATTTACTAACCTGTTTTTTAAATTTTTAAACAGAAGTGCAGCAGAGTGTTTTGTTAACACTATGAAAAATATGTACCCCTCCAATTAGCTCACAAGAATAACTGATTGATACCAGGGATAAAGGAAACGTACTAACTTGAATTTCAACAAAAACGTATGCATAATCATTGCACAGAACTAGAACCGAGCCTCATCATTTAGGAGGTATATTTTCATTGGGAGCTATATCACTTTAAGAGGATTTTGGCATCTCCATCAGCCATTAAACCCAAAAACTGAAATAAACTTACAGCAAGACCTACATAGTATCACAAGTATAAACCAAGATTTTAAAAAAATAGACACACTAAATCATGAGGTTTTGTTTATCATAAATAAATAAAATAAAAATTACTCTAAATGTTTTAATCTCATTCTTTTAAATTTCCATTTTGGAGTATGTTTTTAAGTTGGCACAATATAGTCATGCAGTAATAAGCATGTAATTTATTTGAAAAATAACTACATCGGGCATGTGTGGCTGAGATTTCCTTACCCACAGGATGCCCAATCACTGCTCTATGAAGCCAGAGGACTCGCCATAAAATGCATGTGGGCCCACAGCATGGAAACCCTTCCACGGCTTCCCCGTCTACACAGCCACAGTCCTGTCATGACCAACAAGAGGGGTGAAATACACTCATGGAAGTGTCCTATCCCCTGGGTGTATGCAGATTTGATGAAACCCCAAAATACTGATAAGGAGATAAAGTACAGAAACAATTTGTTAATACGTCTACTAGCTTGCTGCTTGGATGAGGTGAGCAGAGAATTATTCTCAAGCCCTGGCTCCTAGCCCTAGCTCAGTCCCTTTCTTTCTCTATCTCTTTCTCTGAAGAAAGCATACGGAATGCCAGTGGGGGAGAGTCACCATATTATAGGGATAACCTTGAATTTGCTCTAATTTAAGATTTTTAAGGAGTAAAGCTATCACAAATCTAATACTTTATTATTAGTAACACATTATTTGGCTGCTTCCTGGTGAGTGAAAAAGCCTCTTACAGCATCAGATCTCAACCCTTAGCAGTGTTCTTGAGCCTGCTGTCCTCTGAGTCTCACCTCCTACTAACCTAAGTCTCACACTTTATACTCTGTTGCCTGCGCATACCATGCTATTTCTTACCTTGTTCATATAGTCCTCTATGTCCAAAATGTGCTCCACTCCCAGTCCCCATCTAGCCAACTTCTATTCTTCTGTTAAAACTAAGTTCAAACCACATCTTCTAGGAAGTCTTCTCTGACCAACTGCAGGCTACCCTTGTTGGCCCTCCTTTATGTTCCTGTCATACTCTTTTGCATGGCTCTCTCACCGCACCAGAATTATCTGTTTATGGGTTGGTCGTCCCCAGCAGACTGTGAGCTTTCTTTCAGGCCAAGGATGGAGTCTTACTGGTGAGCACAGTGCCTGGCATGTAGTGGGCATTCCATAGATGTTTGCTGAATGAGTGAGACAGTGAGTGAGCAAGTGAATCACAGAGCATATGTAAGCCATTGGATATTTGGGACTGACAGAATCAAAGGTTACTCCAGTGACAAAACATTTACATTTAATTACTGATTCTTCATTGCCTAAGAATATGACTCCAATAAGAAATTTCCAAAGAATGAGAAATTATAAGGAAAGCAGAACTGGGGGAGGTGAGGTCAGTGAAAAGACATAGGAGAGGAGAGGACCTTGGAAGTGGTCCCTCATCCCACCCTCCCAAACAAGGCCACTTCTCCCCATCACAGGTATTACCACTGAGCAAAGATCTCAGAGGTAATCTGTGGCTGGAGAGGGCTGGAAAACCAGGGACTGTCAGACATTAACCCTGTAGTTGCTGTATTGTCCGGAGGTCTAAGGGATCCCAGAGAAGGCAGGAAGTATGGACAGTAGAGAGGGGCTCTCAGAGAACCCCCAATGGTGGCTATTTTCCAACAGGTATGAGACTATTTCAATTTCTTAACAATTGGGACAGCCACACCAGTGACTATCAGCTTAATATCAGGTTGCCTATAGGTAAATCGGGTAATATTATCTATACTTCTGCATGTCCGGGGAGAATAATGGCTCCTTTAAGAGCTGAGGGGTTTTATTAGCTCTTGACATTTGAGAACACTTTCTCAGAACTTAGGTGGATAGAACAAGCCCTAAAAGAACACTGAGTGATTTTTTTCACTCTTTTTGTTCCCCGTTAAAAACTTGCCTTTAATTGTGTTGGGTAGTTCTGCTGTTCCCCTTTGCAATGAAATGAAAGCTGATTCAGGCCTTATCATGTGGGGGACTTTTAATCACAACAAGCAATAGTTTTACATTTATTTGCATTCTACGCTTCCTCCTTCATGTAACTGGAAGAGATTTTGATTCAGTCCTTAACCTAGTTTTTACAGAGCCTCTACCAAATGCCTCAGACCAAAACACACTCCATCACTCTTAGCAAAATAAATGGGCTTTCATCAGAAATGATCAGTTCTCCTCCCAGAGAGAGTTTCTATGATTCCAGCACTTGATGGGGTTTTTTTCCTTCCCACCTAATGGATTTACTTCTCACTTGACTGTCCTTTCCACATTAAGTATAAGCTGCGGCCCTTTCCCACACGGAGCTCACTCAGTGTTTTCATTTTCTAGGATTGATTCACTCTTAGAAGTGAAAGGTGGGGGGGCTCTGAAACCATCTCTGAAATGACCCAAAATAGCTGCAGTGTGCAAAGCAGCTGATTAAATTATTTTGAAGAGCTGATGAATGCTTTAAAAATCTCTGCAATGAATGCTTTAAAAATCTCTGCACTGAATGCAATTACCAATGTTTTTCAAAGTGCACTTTGAGACCACCTGCATCCCAACCACCCTCATGTTTGTTAAACATGTAAAGTCCCAGGTCCCATCAAAGGACTACATTTTTCATGGTAAGGGCCTGTACTTAAAAAAAACTTTTAATGAAGTATAATATACATACAGAAAAGTACGTATACCCTAAGTGGACACCTTGCTGAAGTTTCACAGCTAAACCCATCTGTAAAACCAGTACTTAGATCAAGAACCACAACATTACCTTCCCAGGTTGTTCCCTTTCAGTCACAACCTATTCCCCGACTCCAGTGTTAACCATTATCTTAACTTCTAACGCCAGAGATTAGTTTCATCTGTTGTTGTTGTTTTTTGGTTTTGGGGGGATTTTTGGAGGGGTACTGTCTACAAATGGAATCATACAATATACATTCTTTTGTGTCTGGCATCTTTCACCAATTGTATTTGTGGGATTCATCCATATTGTTGCTGTAGCTCTAGATTTTTCACTCTCTTTGACTAAATGGTATTTCACTGTGTGATTAGACCTAAATGTATGTATTCATTCAATTTAAATCTAAATTACAATGAAATACTTCTACAGTACCACCAGAATAAGCTAAAATTAAAACAGAAAATACCCAAGTGTTGGTGAGGATGGGAGACAATACAAACTCTTACACGCTGACAGAGAGACCATAAATATACCACCACTCTGGAACACCTTCCAGCAGTACCTACTAATGCTGAGTATATAACTAACTGGCAATACAGAAATTCCACTCCTAGATACAGGCCCAACAGAAATACATACATATGTTTATCACAAAGACACAAACGAGAATGTTCACTGCTGTTCCTAATAGTCAAAAACTTGGTACTACCTAACAGTCCATCAACAGTTGAGCCATATCTGCATTTTTAACAAGTTCACCAGTTGATTCTTATGCACACAGAAATTTTGAGAATCTTTGAATTTGATATTTTGAAGATTTACTTTGAGAATAAGCCCAGGAATTTCAGCAATTATCAAGATCCATAAGGTCAATATGTTTGAGTTTGTCAAAGCAAAAAGATAGTTTTTTGGGGCACCTGGGTGGCTCAGTCAAACGTCTGCCTTCGGCTCAGGTCATGATCCCAGGGTCCTGGGATCGAGCCCCATATCGGGCTCCCTGCTCGGCGGGGAGCCTGCTTCTCCCTCTCCCACTCCCCCTGCTTGTGTTCCCTCTCTCGCTGCGTCTCTCTCTGTCAAATAAATAAATAAATAAAATCTTAAAAAAAGGAAAGATACTTTTTCATCATTAAACTTACAACAGGGTTTCAAGTAGAAGCTAATAGTTAAGTACCATATACATTTCCCCGTTACTTTGAAAACTGAGCACTTCAGAAAAGAATGTTTCAAAAAATGTGTTAAAATTTTAATTGTGTTTTCACAGCCATGGACTTAGGGCAGCTGCTGCTACTCTTCAATCTCACTATCACTGTTGTGAATGAATATTTCATATACTGCTGCTTTCCCCTGAAGCTCCTTTGATTAAATAAAAACTGGGATTTGTAAGCTCAAGAAATAACTGAAAAACTCAGTTCTTAGAAACTTTGACAGGAAGCAATTGAGCAGACCCTTACTCTTTTTTTTATTTTAAGATTTTATTTATTTGTTTGAGAGAGAGAGAGAGAATGAGAGAGAGAACACAAGAGGGGGGAGGGTCAGAGGGAGAAACAGACTTCCTGCTGAGCAGGAAGCGCGATTCGGGACTCAATGCCAGGACTGCAAGATCATGACCTGAGCCGAAGGCAGTCGCTTAACCAACTGAGCCACCCAGGTGCCCCAAGCAGACCTTTACTCTTAAGTCATACATAAGAGTTTATTGTGTACTGGGGGCAGCTGTCAGCTTTGGAATAATCACCTACGTAAGGGACTACCCTTAAGATGAGCAGCCTTAAATAACATAACTCAATAAACACTCCTAAGGGGGTGGGAAAACACCCAGGAAGTAAACCACCTTAAAGACAAACAAAGAAACAGCCATTCTTATTCCTCAGGATTTTCAAGGACTAAAAAATGGTCTAAATAAACCCCTAATGCAAACTATTTGGAATCACCAAATGTTTAGAAGTGAAAAAGACCCTGAAGGACATCTACAAAGAGGGAAGGAGACACTTACCATGGATATAAACAAGTAATCAAAATTAACATGGGTGTGATTTTAAAATGATTCTCTATAGCCAAATTCTTAGGCATTTGATAAAGTGACTAAATTTAGACTATGTATCTCAGCAGTTACCAAAGAAGCACAACAAACTTAAGGAAAATTTAGCATCTCCAGGTGTAAGTCATGAGTCTGTCCTTTTTTTTTTTTTTAAGATTTTATTTATTTATTCATGAGAGACAGAGGCAGAGGGAGAAGCAGACTCCCCGTGGAGCAGGGAGCCCGACGCGGGACTCGGTCCCAGGACTCTGGGGTCATGACCTGAGCCGAAGGCAGACGCTTAACCGACTGAGCCACCCAGGCGTCCCAGAATCTGCCCTTCTTTTAAAAACTAGAACTATCATAGGTCTTGTTCTTTTTTTTAGATTTATAATGGACTATGCAGAGGTAACCTTCTAAATTACAAGGTGCAAGAGCCTACTAGTAGGCACCAATATCTCAAATCCAAGGTTCAGAAGGGCCCCGTGGTATTTAGAACAACTACACCCTTAAGAGGAAGTGCGTGTCAGGCTCAGCAGGTGAAATGAAAGAGTACTGTTCCTGGGCCTTGGGGACAAACGCTTGTGCAAGTGACGGTGACATGACAAATATGGAGGAAGAACTCTCACTGTGGCAGCAGGAAGTTTAAAGGCTAAGAGTAGAAAGAAAAAAAAAACAAAAACCCATCCCTCCTTCCATCATTAATCTGCTTGGTCTCAAGAGAGATGGCAAATACTTAAAATATCAAGAGGCTTATTCACTTACAAGAAGCAGCCCATCTGAGGATATACATCTAATCCACCCTAAATTCCAGAATGTCACTTCTGGCCCTTAAGATCACACTTAACTTTCCAGGCAGTGGAGTTACCAGGAAGGTGGTGGGAGTAGGGCTGGAGGTGATGATAGTTGGCCTGTGTTCAAAAGCACTGGCAAGTCTGAGCTTTGCAATGTCCTCTCTTTGTGACCTCTGGGAACTCCACCACCAGGTCTTCAAGATCTCTAGAATGACAGCCGCAAAAGATGTTGTCAAGTAAAACATTCTCTTTGTTTTGGTAGTTTTTGTAGAGAAAAGAAGTTGACTCTTTTTGGGATAATGAAATGATTTTAAATATGGTGACTTTTGTTTTTTAAGTTGGAAGCTAGCTTTAAAAATTTAACAGTGAGCTGTTCTTTGAGACAAAATCTTTATCTTCATAATTTAGTTTACTTGGACTGCACAGGAGTTTTCTAATTAACAATGGTCTCCAACAGTGTTACTAGTGAACTCACTATAATTTCAGGTTTAAAATACAGCTTTGCCCACAGACAGCAAAGACAAACCAAGGACAGCAGCTTTGGCTCGCTGAGGCCCTCCTTCTCTGAGCAGGAAGTAGATACTGGCACACTTGGGTTGTTCCATGATTCTGAGCTCTAATTAAGTCCACCTGTACTTCTCAAACAGAGCTGACTTGGCTCTGATGAGGCCAAGCATAGGTGCCAAATAGAACTTGTTGTTCTACTGTTTGTACCCCATGCTTAAGGCCATCCTGGCCCTACCCCGGCCAAGAATCTGCCTCACCTTCTCCTTTTGGGTCAACCAAGCAATCCAGTTGGGAAACCCCTTACATTTCTGATAAATAGAGGAAACTTGTGCACTGTCGGGACCAATTCCCATCAAGGCCATCCTGGTGTGGTACTGATTCCCTCACATATTTGTGTGGTATCGGGAACTGAGTGAAGGTACACATGGGCCAGATACACAGAATATGAGCTCCACAGAAGCAGGTGTTTCTGCGTACCTTATTCATTTCTACCTCCCCAGGGCCTAGAACAGTGCCTGGCATGTTATAGGGGCTGGATTAGTGTTTGGTGGGTTGGTGCTGATGCAGAGAAGATGAGAGTATGAATCAGAAGGAACTCAGCAACATGGGCCTGGCTCTTATGCACTAGAAGTAAGACAAAGGTAGCTGCACCAGCAAAATTCAACACACATCACAGACTTTTTAAAAACTAGATCATCTCAATGAGATATCAGTCAGAATGGCTAAAATTAACAAGTCAGGAAATGACAGATGTTGGTGAGGATGCAGAGAGAGGGGAACCCTTCTACACTGTTGGTGGGAATGCAAGCTGGTGCAGCCACTCTGGAAAACAGTATGGAGGTTCCTCAAAAAGTTGAAAATAGAGCTACCCTATGACCCAGCAATTGCACTACTGGGTATTTACCCCAAAGATACAAATGTAGGGATACGAAGGGACACATGCACCCCAATGTTTATAGCAGCATGTCCACAATAGTCAAACTATGGAAAGAGCCTAGATGTCCGTTGATAGATGAATGGATAAAGAAGATGTGGTGTGTGTATATATATATATAATGGAATATTATGCAGCCAACAAAAAATGAAATCTTGCCATTTGCAATGACGTAGATGGAACTAGAGGTATTATGCTAAGCGAAATAAGTCAATCAGAGAAAGACAAGTATCATATGATCTCACTGATAAGAGGAATTTGAGAAACAAGACAGAGGATCATAGGAGAAGGGAGGGAAAAATGAAACAAGATGAAACCAGAGGGGGAGACAAACCATAAGAGACTTAATCTCAGGAAAAACTGAGGGTTGCTGGAGTGGAGGGGGTGGGAGGGATGGGGTGGCTGGGTGATGGACATTGGGGAGGGTATGTACTAGGGTGAGTGCTGTGAATTGTGTAAGACTGATGAATCACAGACCTGTACCCCTGAAACAAATAATACATTATATGTTAATTAAAAAGAAAAAAACTAGACCATCAAAGCAAATCCTCCCTTATTAGTGTTTTGTTTTTGTTGTTGTTAATTTGGCAAATATTTATTGAGTACCTATATTGTACTAAGCACTGTCTGAGTGCTTGACATACTACAATAAATAAAACAAAATCCGTATTTCCATGAAGTTTACATTCTAGTAGGGAAGACAAACACATAGGTAATTTGGAGAGCTTTAAGTGCTAAGAAGAATATAATTATTAAAACAGGACAGAGTGAGGGTGCCTGGGTGGCTCAGTCATTAAGCGTCTGCCTTCGGCTCAGGTCGTGATCCCAGAGTCCTGGGATCGAGCCCCACATCAGGCTTCCTGCTCAGCGGGAAGCCTGCTTCTCCCTCTCCCACTCTCCCTGCTTGTGTTCTCTCTCTCTCTCTGTCTCTCTCTGTCAAATAAATTAAAAAAAAAACAGGACAGAGTGATGGGGGAAGAGCAGTGCTATTGCTTCTGCGAGGACAGTCCAACAAGACCTCTCTGAGGACCAGATATTTGATCTGACACCTGAATAATGAGAAGAAAGCAGCCAGGGGCCTTCTGGGAGAACATTCCAACCAGCCAGATCAAAGGCCCAGAGACACAGGTGCATTGAGAAGCTGAGAGGAGGAGAAGGAAAGTTGAGGTGTGTGTCCTTGAAGTCCTTGGTGAGGAGCTGACATTCTAGTTTGAGTACAAAGAAACCATAAAATGAATTTAAGCATAGGAGTAGGCTGATCTTTACTCATTAAAAAGATCTCTCCTGCTGTTGTGTGAAGAATGGCAATGGGGGGAACCAGAGAGACCAGTTAGGAGATCATTGCTGTGGCTTGATTGGGCTGTGGCAGTGGAGGTTGTAAGAAGTGGTCAACTTTAGATACAGTATACAGCTGCAGGACCTGCTGACAGATGGCAGATGAGGTAGGAAATAAAATGAGGGATGAAGTGTGACTTCTAGCATTTTGACTAAGCAATTGAGTGGATGATGGTGCTATTTGCTAATATGGGGAGTTTGAGAGAGGAGCAGGTGTATGGGATGGGTACAGAATCAAGAGTATATTTAAAAAAAAAAAAGAATATGTTTTAGCCATGTTGAATTTGAGGCTGACTGTTAGACATTCAAGTGTTTCATGATGTCAAGCAATAGCTGGATATACAGATCTAATCTAAAGGTATGAGCACAAACAGGGCTGCAGATAGGGACTCAGGAGTCATCAGCATATTCATGGTAGGACAAACTCTGGGCCTAGATGAAACCACACAGGCAGAATAGCTTTGCATCAATAGCATCTTCTGCAGTGATGACCAGTTCTGGGTTAGTGGAGAGCTCCCCAGCATCCTGCTAGCTCATAGCCAGATTTCTTTCAGACACATTCTTGTTTCTCTTGTTGATGTAATGTGAACAAATTAGGGAAAATTATAGGGACAAAATGTCTGATTTACATGAAACTTCAGGAATGATGAAAGCTCCTTTTTAAACTAGACAATCTAGAGGGGAAAGCAGCAAAATATAAAAGCAATCACAAATAATCATTCTTCTCTAACTTGGTTTCAAGTCTGTTTTTTTAGTGAAGCTAATGCCATGTGAAATGCTGGGGGTGGAGGTAGAAAAGAGCCTCCAAACATTCCTTTTTAATGACACAATTTTCTAGCCAAAGAATCAAGACATCTTGGACAGCAGGACTTAGCAGATAAGAAAAAGGGCAAACCATTAACATTTAGGTAACATAAACACAGAACATTTTTGTTTTTTTTAAACTTTAAAAATATTCCATTCTGAGTATGGAATATTTGGTATCCCATGATACTTCGTCCCAAATATATTTGATTTTCATTTTAAATTGTAAGGTTTCATTGTGTTTATTGCAATAAGCTTCAAAGGCACATCTGTAATTTTATAAAACTAAAATCTGTAAAACTAAAGCTTAAAGTTCTATAACAAATAGATCTAGTTTTCTATTTTGCCACTGGGAAACTAGGCAGACTGCACATTATGTTTCATAACCAAAATCCTCCAGAGTCCTTACACAAAACCTAAGCTGTATACATGACTCTACTTTGAAACAGTGGAATCTTGGGGTGCAGCCAACCTTCACAAAACAAGTCAAAGAATTTCCCATGATGCCAAGGACTCTAGTCTGAGTTTTCAGTATATGGGGGACCATTTTTCCCTGTTACTGATTTAAAATATAAATAGAAAAACTAAAAAAAATAAAGAAAGAAAGAAGAGGAAGAAAGAGAAAGACAGATATAAAGAAAGATATGGAAGGAAGAAAGGAGGAGGGAAGGGAAAGGAAAGAAGGAAGGAGGGAGGGTGAGAAGAAGGGAGGAAGGAAAACATGAATTTATTCCTAGAGGTCAAAGAAAAAGCTTGGCTTTTTCCTGGAATTGTTAAATCTTGATCCAAGGGCAAAGGAAGTATATGGTTCCTCTCATTATACCAGAAAATAACATATTTCCTGATCTTTCACTCTAAAAGTACTGCAACATGAAACCGGATTTAAAATCCTAAGTTTCACCTTGAATTGAGAATCGATGTTATACTCTGAGTGTTTTTCCTTGTGCCTTCATCTTATTGAAAAGAAAAGGGAGGAGAGCTATTGCTTTGTACATCCTTACTACAGTGCCATTCTACTGCTAAAAGGTTAAAACAAGCATCCCCATTTTCTCTCATTCTCAAATGGTGTTTATTTGAACTTGGCCTTGCCCACTGCATCCAATATATAACCAAGTTTTATCAAGTCTACTTTGAAATGTGCCTGCTTTTCTCCACTCTCCCCTCAAACATTATACTCACTACAACTAGAATTATCTTACTAAAGAGCAAGCTCTAAACCCACACACACACACATACACACACACATACACACACAGAACACATTCTTATTATCTCCAAAAATTAAAAAAATTAAAAAATAAAGAACAAGCTCTTTCATGCCTCTTTACCTTTGCACACAGTCTTCCCTTTCCCATCATACTTATTTGTTTCACATGCCTGTGTTCCTCATTTATGTCTTTCATGTTCATACCTGGGTCTAGCATCACCCCTAAAGGAAGAGGTCACAAGTAGAATATTACAATTTTTTTCCCAATTTAGGTTCTTTAGTAGGTTGATTGTATTAATGACCCTAGTACTTCACTTTTGCCATGTAACTTGGCAGTGCCCTCACACTCTGGGTGTAGCATTCTGCCCTACCCTGACTCTGGGTTCTGATAGGTGACTTGCTTTGGTCAATGGGATGTGAGCAAATATAATTCAAGCAGAGACTTCTGAAAGTGCCTGTACATTTCCACTTGTATTCATATGCCTCTGCCATTGCTATGAGAACATGCTCTGACTGACCTGCTGGCCAGTCATATAATAGAGCCAAGTTGCTACGGTCACCCAAGCTAGGTTATCCTACAGCGGTCCACCAATCCCCAGACATGTGAATGACGCTAACCTAAATCAGGAGAACTGCTGAGCCATCTTACAACTGACTGCATATTCAACAAGCAAGTGCAGCCCAGAGCATCGAAGCCCAAGCAGAGTCAGGAGCTAAATCAGGGGGCACCTGGGTGGCTCAGTTGGTTAAGGGTCTGCCTTCAGCTCAGGTCATGATCTCAGGGTCTTGGGATCGAGCCCCGCGTCGGTCTCCCTGCTCAGCAGGGAGTCTGTTTCTCCCTCCCTCTGCCCCTCCCCCCTGCTTGTGCTCTCTCTCTCTCTCTCTCTGACAAATAAATAAATAAAATCTTAAAAAAAAAAAAAAGAGCTAAATCAGGGGTTAGCCAACAGTGACCCATAGTCCAAATCCAGTTCACCACCTGTTTTTGTACAGCCCATGGAAAAAAAATCACAAGCCATTCAATTTCATGGCAGAAAAATATATAAAAACCATTTCATAACATATGAAATAATATTTCATATCATGAAAATTATATGAAATTCAAATTTGAGTGTGCACAAGGTTTTATTGGAACATAGGCACATTCATTCCTTTATATATTGTCTATGGCTGCTTTTGCACTACAAGGGCAGAGCTGAGTAGTTGTAACAGAGACTGCATGTTCTGAGAAGCCTAAAATATTTACTGTGTTGCCCTTTAAAGAAAAATATTGCCAAACCCTGAACTAAATACATATTCATTGCTGTAGGCCCCTGGGGCTTAGTGGTATTTTATTACACAGCAGCAAAAGTTCATTGACACATTTTGTCCTCCGGAAGTGAGTTCCTTTCTCTTGTCCCCCCAGCAAAGAGTACTGGTGGAAAAGCTGAGGCCCAGCGTCAGAACAAAACCAGCTCCTTCCTCTTCACCACCACAGGCATGGACTTCATGACCAGGGGCTCCGAGGATGAATGCCAGTGCATCAAAGAATGTCACATTCTTCAGTGGTTCCCAGTCCAGGAGCATAACAACATCAGCCTCTCTGCCATGGTGACTAGTGAGGATCCAAAAGGCCCCTTATCCTGCTGACAGCACCACAAAATCTATAAGCTAGAGATTCCATGCACTGTCAGCTGCATACCCAGAGGTCAGCTTGCATAGGAGCAGAGGTAGGGAGAAGAAATCTGAAAGATGAAAGGAAACTGAGTATTTACTTAGATTATTATAATGGATTAAGTTTACCAAATTAGACTAAGATTTAATTCCCACCCTGGGATCCAGGAGTGGAAACTTGGAAGTAACATTATTTTAATTGATACAGAAATATTAAGAAGTTATATTTTCTTATCTCTCAGTATAATATGAATGAATTTTGCAAACCTGGTATGAATTTTTGTGGAATGAATAAACAGATGGTAAACTCCCCACCATATTGCCATATACTCTTCCCACCACCTTCTGGCATTTCTATCCAGTTAAGGTATTAGTCCAGAAATAACTTATTCCTCCTCTTGAACTGCCTTCCAACTTCAAGGAGCAAGAAGCTACTTTCAGGTCTAGCTCCCTTTGTTCAGAGATGCCTAAACACCCTCCTCTTTCCTCTGGTCCCTTGGCTCAGGAATCTAATAGGTGGTCTCAAAGTCTTAGATAAATTTACATAAAGCAGACTGGCATCCTCCAGGTTAGAGGAACTCAGATGTTTCAGTAGACTTTGGCCTTAAACATGTACTGAATATCTTCTGAGATTATAATGAGGCAATGTTTTCCCCAAGAGAAGAAAAAGTCAGATCTCACATCTGGAGTTTGACCTTTGTGCATGTTGTCATTTCACCCACCACAGGAAACCTTTCTGGGCTGGGCTGAAATGTGTAACTTCTCAACGGTGTGGCTGGTAGCAATCCCACCCAGCTGTGTGGAACGGGAAGTGACAGGGCAATTAATATTCTGTTACAACTTCAGGGGGCTACCCTAAAGTTGGACAGGTTTCAGGACTGACTCATCATGTTAAAACTAAACATGGTATTATTGTCTGTTCACTTCTGCTGACTCACTTGTCAGCCCTAAGAAATGTGTACCTGGGCAGAGCTGCAAAGTCTCAGATCTGCCTTTCTAAGGTGTTACCCTTCAGTCCCAGCCACGTCCATTTGCTTTGTGGTGAAGCTTCTATAAGGAGCCACGGGTGTGTGAAGGACTGTTTTATGGAGGCAGATGACCAGCCTCTTTCCTGCACTGGTTCATATGAAAATATGAAGGACAGGAGCACAACTGACATTCGGGAAGAATCACAGCACTTCTAAACAACAAGGGAGGCTTAGAGATCAAGCTAAAAGTACTTTGCTGAGAGAGGGTGGGAGGGTGTATAGTAAAATGGGTAAGAGCTTTGAATCAAGCATCCTGAATTCATGTCCCATCTCTGCCACTTGGACTGGAATTCTAAATAGGAAGCTAATGTAGCTATTAAGTAACTTTAAGCAAATTCCTCAGACTCTGTGAGCTTTGATTTCCTTATCTGTAAAATGATGAATAATTATAGCACCCACCTCTTTGGGCTATTGTGAGGATTAAAGGAGATAAAGTATAAAAAGAATGCAGTGCCTGGCACAAAGTGCTCAATAAATAGTAGCTTTTATTAAGGCTGTTGAGACAATCCATGGAAACCTCTTTCCTGGAAACAGGATAGATCCCCCATGTGTTTGGTATTAGATGGGTAAAGGGTAGAGGAATATCACTGTCAGCTGGGTATTGATGGAGGTGGGGAAGGAAGGGGAGGAATAGTTGCCCAGGGCAAGGATGGGTCCTGAGTATCTTGAGGGGCTGTGCCTTGGGCCTCAGGTAGTGAAGAACCCACCTTTTGTACCAGCTTTAGGTCTACTGAAGATAGTCATTCATTTTTTTTTAAGACCCCTCTGATTATAAGTCTTTGAAGGCTCTGCTTAGATTTCCCTTTAAGGGCCTTGTTTAAATGCACACACAAGGCAGCAGACAAGTTAAAAAAAAAAAAAAAAAGGCCAGCCAGTAATGGCATACAGAAACTGATAATAACATGATACTGTTAAGTGCACCCTTTTTAAACCACTAATTCTTATGCCACAGAAAGTGGTCTTTATGTCAAAGTCCTTAAGAGGTCCAACAGCTTGTATAACTAGCAAACCTCATGGTTAGTTAGCAGCCTTCAGGACTTGGATTCCCGGTGATAAACAAAAGAATTCTGAAGGCCACAATCCATAAACTCTCCATAGAAACATATGGAACTACTTAAGTAGGTTGGCTCAGGATTGTTGTTTTGAAAACAAGTATCCTCAGCCAGAATCTCCATTGAGTGCTATTTATTGAATGGTTAGAGAAGGGCAAGACCCCATGGGTCCTGTAGGGCTGCTCCTCAGCAAGCTCAGACATTTTGCAGATATTGCTTGTAAGCCTCCAGATACCTGGGAAAGAATATAAAATCCTGTACATTTGTATCCATTCCACCAAAGGCATTGAGGACTCTGCACTCCTTAAATACCCTTCTACAAATCTCTGATTGCAAGATTTTATGCCTCTAATTCTCTCATTTCTCACTCTCAGAATTTTTTGATTATAACCCCATCAAGATTCAATAGGCCACTCTGTCCTTTGTATCTTAACAATATCCATCCAAACTTCTATTATATGATAGATGATTCCAAAGCTAGTATCCTACTACTAAACTCTAAGTTCCTCGAGAACAGCAAATTTATCTGCTTCTCTTCTTTATCTCCAGGATTTGGCTTAATAGGTGCTTGATGATATTGTTGTATTAATAAAATCCAATTAATTAGTTAAGATTACAAATTACTGAATGAACTAATTAGGCCGTGGCCACCCTGACCTTTTGAGTCAGTGGTAGAGCAATGATTAGAACTCAAAATTCTGATACCCACTGTGATAAGCTACTTCACAGGGACTTCCAGGAAACCCATCATGTAATTGTTCTTGCTCTTTGATGGCAGATTATGTGGCCACAAAGATGCAAATATAGGATAGCTTTGGGATCCATTGGTCAACATACTTCAAAAGAAGGACAGCCAACTTTCTGGCTTGTCCTGTTTGAGTAATTTGTCTTGGTCCCCGAACAATACAGATTGCTTTTTTCTCTCTCTTTTTTTAAAGTAATAAGGAGGGTTTTTTTTTCTTCTCATTATAAAAGTATTACTCAAGGTATTCTGTTTTAGAAAAATGCAGGCTAAGATAAATTTCATGACAAAAACCTAGAAATGCTGGATAAAATATAAATTTTAAAATGTTTTCTATTCATAGCCAAGCTCTCAAGAAAGAAAGAGAAATCCTCATGCACCAGAAACAAAGAGGTAATTGAAAACAGAACAAAGTTTCAAAGTGTCAGCTCATGATGTGGCTATATTATAGTGACAGAGGTTTATTATTGATCTATTCACCTAAGGACTTGGAATTTCATGCTCATGTGGGGATATAAAGTAGGCATTGGGCCCAAACAAGCAAGGAATTGGAACTAGGAACACTGCATAAAAGCTGCAATCCTTAAAGGCCTGTATCCTACATGAAAGAGTAGCTTAAGTAAAAATCCAGCCATTAACATAGGGATATATCAAGAAAATTAAAAATGTAAATGGATGAGTTAAATAGCAATTAGATCCAGGAAGGAAATTTATAAACTGGAAAACAGATTTGAGAAAATTATCTAGAAGGCACAAAGACATAAAGATTTGGAAAATATGAAAGATAAAGAGATATAGAAGATGTAATAAGGAGGTCCAACATATATTTAATTCTAAAAAAATGGGAAATAGGAAAAAATGGCACAGAGGCAATCTTTGAAAAAATAATGGCTGAAATTATCTTAAATAAATCTTAGAATAGATCTTAAATAAATGACAAAAGGGCATATTTTATTTATTTATTATTTATTTATTTTTTTTAAAGATTTTATTTATTTATTTGACAGAGAGAGAGCACAAGCAGGGGGAGTGGCAGGCAGAGGGAGAGGGAGAAGCAGGCTCCCCACTGAGCAAGGAGTCTGATGAGGGGCTCTGTCCCAGGACCCTGGGATTATGACCTGAGCTGAAGGCAGACGCTTAATCAACTAAGCCACAGGCACCCCAAAAGGGCATATTTTAAAATTATAAATCTGTAGGTTTTCCAAAGCACGGACCCTTATAGAAAGAAATACTAAGGATATACTCACAAAGAAGAAAACTATAACCAAAGTAAAGAAATGGAATGCAAAGAGCAAGAATGCTCAGAATAATTAATAAACATGTGGGTAAATTTAACAAGCTTTGTTTTAGACAGGGTTCTCCAAAGAAACAGAACCATTAGGAAATATATACATATATATATGTATACATATATATATATAGAGAGAGAGAGAGATGTATACATAGAGAGAGAGAGAGAAGAGGAAATTTATTATAGAGGTCCCATAAACCACCACCTGCAAGCTGGAGAACCAGGAAAACTGGTGTAACCAGATGTAATTCAGTCCAAGTTCAAAGGCCTGAGAGGTCCTAATCAGAGTCCCATGGCCCAAGAATCAGGAGCACTCATGCCTGGGGTCAGAAGAGGACAGATGTCTCAGTACAGGGAGAAAGAACTTGCCCTTTGTCCACCTGTTTGTTCCATTCAGGCTCTCAAGAGATTGAATGATACATGTATTGGTGAGGGCGATCTTCTTTATTCGGTCTATAGACTCAAATGCTAATCTCTTCCAGAGACACCCTCACAGACACACCTGGAAATAATGTTTCACTAGCTATCTGGGTATCCCTTAGCCCAGTTAAGTTGGACACATAAAATGAACCATCACAAGTACTGAAAGTATTAAATAATAAGAAAAAGAGTAATAATAATAGCTTTGAAGGTAATAATAAGTCAGCACCCAGCCATGGAACAGGAATCATCCTAAGTCTTCTTTTTTCTTCAGGCTTTATTTAGGTATAACTGAAAAATAAAAATTATATATATTTAAAGTGTACAATATAATGATTTGATATAAATATACTTTGTGAAATGATTACCACAGTCTGGTCAATTAACATATCCAGCACCTTACGCAGTTATTTTTGTGTATGTATGTTTGGTGAGAATGCTTAAGATCAAATTTCAAGTATTATTATCTATAGTCATCATGCTGTACATTAGATTCCCAGAACATATTCATCTTATAACTAAAGGCTTATACCCTTTGACCAGCATCTCCATATTTCCCCCTTCCCACCCCAATTCCTGATAACTGGCAACCATCATTCTCCATTGTTTCTATGAATTTTACTTTTTTTTTTTAAAGATTCCATGTATAAATAAGATCATACAGTATCTGTCTTTCTCTGACTTATTTTCACTTAGCATAATGTCCTCTAGGTTCAACCACTTTGGCAAGATTTCCTTTTATCTCATGGCTGAATAATATCTCATTATATATATATGTTAATGAACCATCTTGCTCAACTATAGACCCCAACAATTAAAACCAGAAATAGACAAGACTGCTTAACTCATGCTCTAACTAAAACCTATTGTGCTTATTTTTTATCACACTTTCTTGAGACATTGATGAAGGTATTTTGCAATGACCCAGAACATCCCAACCACAAAGCCCTGAGAGCAATGGAATGCCTAGAAGACCACATCCCACACATCTCCCTTCCCTGCCCATGATCATGGGCTGAACACATTCCGACCCCACCCATAATCATGAGCTCCCTGCCTGTTCTCTTGCATGTACCCCCCTGAACTTCTCCTATTAAACTCCAGAGGTTCAACTTGCCCGTGGAGAGGTCAGTTGTTAAGGCTTGAGCCTGCCACCTGCCCCCAGCTGCCAGCACCCAAAATAAATTTCTCCCTTTCTCTTTTCCAAATCCTCATCTTCAGTTATTTGCTTCTCTTGCAATGAGTTTACCTGAGTTTATTCGGCAACATTTTTGATAAAACAAGCCAGGAGCTATGGTTTCGATTTGTCTAGCCCCCTCAGGATTCCCTGGGACCAAGCAATGGGCTCTGGCAGCCTGCCAGGGCTTACCCATTTGTTTCCTGGGTTAATGGTTATGACAGATCATTCAGTAACATATATGCCACATCTTCCTTATCCATTCATCCCTTGATGGACACTTTCAAGTCAGCCAGGCCAAGTGCTGACAGCTTCTGTTTGCTTTCCTTAGGGCAGTGATGATGCTTTCTCCTAATCCCGAAGAGTCAGACTGGCTTTCAGGTGGGTTTTTTGTGCGTGCTCACTAAACTTAATCTGCAAAAGCTGATCCTGGGAAGAGGGTTGAGGGGTGAGGCACAAGGAGCATTGGGGGTGCCCATGGCCCAGCTGGGAAATAAACACACCAGGTGTTCCCAACAGCTTTCTGGTGGGCTTTCTGGTGGGGTCTGTAAAGCCGTTCAGGAGGCTGGCTGTTCCTTTGATGTGATCTAACTCCTGCCTGCTGTGCTCCCAGCCTCTCTGTCCTACAGTCGGCAGATCACCTCAATATTCTGGATGGGGTGGGAAAGAACTGGGCCTCTTTGGCAGCATCCACACAACTGGGTAGGCTCACTCACACGCTCTCACTTACCCCTTTAGGGAAATCACAGGCTGAAAGAGTCTCTCTTGGCACTGAGCTCTGCTGACTAGGTGAAGGGGTGACACAAATCAAGTGAAACTTTTCTTTTTACCCTCTTCAAAACATGTAATCTCAGATTTTTTTCCACCAATGGTGTGCTAGAACTCTTCCAATGGATTCCCAGACTCCCACAAAGGTACTCTTGTCTGTGGGTGATTGTCAAAATCAGTGTTCTTTTGGGGGAAGATGGTAGAAAACTCCTATACTACCATTTTGCTGACAATACTCCTTTAACCCAAGAAATACTTAAGTCTTGTAACAGAGAGAATTTAATTGCTTACATAGATGATAGATGTGTGCAGAAGTCAAACATAGAAATGAGGCAACCCAGAGATCAGCAACAGCAAAAAGCTGCTACGAATCCCTGGCCTGGAGGACCAGGGATGAGAAGCCAGGCACTAAAATCAAGACAAGGCTTCTCAGCTGGAACCGGGACCATGAAGTAAGTAGGAGCTTACTTCCAGAGGGAGCTGCAGCTACGGAGCATACTCAATAGTCAGAGATGCTACAGGAGGCACCCAATCTTCTACCATTGTCTTCCACTGAGTAAACTTACTCAGAAAGCAGCCAAGGGAGCCTGGAAATGTAATTGCCTTTAGTACTTAGCAAAAGTACAGAAGGGCAGGAAATGGATCTGAGAGCAAAAGGCAGCTGATTAGCACAACAATAATGACTAAGTTAAGGTTTCAAAAAAGGATAAAATTAAATAATAAAAGATATAAGATGGGAAAGGAGTAATCAAGTAAATAAAAAATTAGTAAGGATTTAGAAAATCTCAGCGACACACTTAAGAAGCTTCATATAATTCAGACCTGCTAACAGATATGCCAGGTACACTGGAATGCCAAGAATCTGTTACAGATATTGATTCCCTTTACCCCTCTGGGTAGTGTGGCAGGGCTTGGCTTCCTGGAATCCCCAGGCTATAAGAAGCCTCATCCAAGGCTCCTTGGAGGGTGGTGGGAACGGGAAAAGGTATGACAGGGAGACCACAGTTCCTGGAGAAACTGAGCACAATAAGCAATCTGGAGCACTTACTTCTCTGTCACATGTACTTTGCATAGCTAAGATGCTCTCCCACCTGGAGGTGTACTTGAGGAAGCTCCTGCCTACTGGGTACAAGAGGCCAGTGCAGCTATAGGTGAGATAGTGTTTCAGGTGCCCAAGGAGCAAGGGATGTAGCCTAAACTGCAGCCATGGGGTAGGGGAATGGGGAGACATGACTCCTGGTAGGTGCTGTTTCAGGCAAGGGACCCAAATACTTGTCTTCATAAATATTGAATCTGTTAACATACAAGCAACCTCAAAATATTATGGCTTAAAGGGCACCTGGCTGGCTCACTTGGTGGAGTATGTGACTCTTGAGCTCAGGGTTGTAGGTTTGAGCCCCATTTTGGGTGTAGAGACTATTTAAAAATAAAATCTTTTTTTTTTTAAAAAAACATTATGGCTTAAAACAATAACACTTCATTGTATCTCAATATTTTGAGTCAGGATATTGGGCAGGGCTTGGCTAGGCAGTTCTGTCATGCCACATGAGGGCATGAAATTGGGGTCACTTGGTGGTATTCAGCTGGTGGCTGTGTTGGGCTGGAGGGCCCAAGACAGCTTTACTCACATCTGTTATTGTGACAAGATGGCTGGATGGCTGGACTAATCAGGGCCCCTTACCTCTCCACATAGTGTCAAGTATTTTCTATGCGGTCTCTCCAGCAAGGTTATCAGATTTCTTACATGGCAGCTCAGATGCCATAAGGCCAAGACAGAAGCTGCCAAGTCCTTTTAAAGAACAAGCCTAGAACGAACCATGAGAAACGATGGACTCTGAAAAACAAACTGAGGGTCCTAGAGGGGAGGGGGGTGGGAGGATGGGTTAGCCTGGTGATAGGTATTAAAGAGGGCACATTCTGCATGGAGCACTGGGTGTTATGCACAAACAATGAATCATGGAACAGTACATCTAAAACTAATGATGTAATGTATGGGGATTAACATAAGAATAAAAAAAAAAGAACAAGCCTAGAAATGGTATAGCATCACTCTTCCTTATTCATTTGGTTAAAGAAGTCACAGGCCAGCCCAGATTCAAGGAAGGGGATCTAGACACCACCTCTTAATGGGAGGAGTGTCAAAGAATTCTCAGTCATGTTTAATCTACCACCAATGCTTTAGTTATTTGTAACTAAAGTGCACTTGAATGATCTTCAAGCTAGAGGCAAGTAACTATTCTACCAGTACATTTGCATAGTAACACTTCCACTAGAATTTTTATCACTCTCTATGTGAAACTTTGTTTGGATTTGAAATCTATTTGCCCTGTATAAGTAAGGGTTCAGTCCCAGAAGCAAAAACACTAGATCAGATAGCTAGCTTGCTAGCTGGCTAGGTAGGTAGGTAGATAGATAGATAGATAGATAGATAGATAGATAGATAGATAGATAGATAACAGCCTTATGAAGTTATGGGAGCTAGTTAAGCAGTCTCTCTAAGGCTGTTATTTTTCCATCTAATGCTGGATTGGAAGCCCACAAAATAGGCAAGATGCACATAAATGAGGGAGAGCAGTCAAATGGGAACCCACCAGCATGAACTGGAACCCATAAGGATGGCCTGGAACCAGTGTCAGTTCTTGCCATCTCCAACCTTGATGAAGTGTCTGCAGTATATGCTGATGCCCTTTGTCACAAAGCTAACCACACACCTGGCTCAGGAATTGGAGAAGCTGAGGGAAGACCCTGGGTAAGGTGTAGCAGATTCAGGCCAGGATGCAACCCTAAGCAAATGAGATGAGGCAACAGATAAAGCAATGTGTGTGAGCTAAATAAACAAGCACCTGCCCCAACTTCCCAGCATACAAAACAAAATTGCTTCTGTTTCATTTTACCCTCCAAATCTCATGTAAAAATATCTCTTATAGGCCATCCTAACTGTAAACCCACAGAGAGGGGACTTCTGGGAAATGAAGTCCACTTAACCAATTTGACACATTACAGAGCCTTCATGCCATATCACAAGAAATTTCAACATAACATTTGTCAGTGAAATAAGAAAGAGCTTTATATGCTTTCAAAATAATTTCAATGATGTTGATTTTTTAAAATGTTTTAAATATTTTTTGTCATTGATTTGGGCAAAGTTTTTTCGTTGTTTTTTTTTTTAATTTCTTTTTTACTACCAAGATTTGGAAGAGATTAGATCATTATTGAAAAGTCTTAACCAGGAATGATATATAATCATTTCTCTCTTTTTTTCAGATTTTATTTTTTTTTAAGTAATCTCTACACCCAATGTGGGCTCGAACTCATGACCCCAAGATCAAGAGTCACATGCTGCTCCCACTAAGCCAGCCAGGTGCCCCTAGATTTATAGAAATTTAATAGTTAATATCTAATGTTTTACATTTTCCTTATAATTATATAAAATAAAGAATGTGTAATAAATGTTTTGTTAAGCCTTATAAAACATTTTCAAAATCAATTCCAGCTTATGCTACTGTGCTGTACAACTATTACAATTTTCTATAAGTGCCATGGTGTGAAAAAGATAGGAATTGCTGATATAAATTCACATATATAAATTTCTGTACCTAGCAACAATAAAAAAAATTCACATGCTGTTCAAGTGTGCACTATACATTCGCAGAGACTGACCAGATTCTAGGGCACAAAGCACATCTCAACATACAGCAAAGAACAGATATCATATATACCATGTTGTTTACCACAATGCAATTGAGTTATAAATCAATGATATAAATCAAAAAAAGCAAAAGACTCCATATATTGGGGGATTTTAAACATGCTTTTCTAAATGGAGGCAAGATCTTAGTCAACTTCTAGTTTTAACCTATTATCCAAAAGAAAAAGTCTTAATACGTTTATGAAAGGAAGTTTCTGAAAATGCCTTTAAGTAAATGATGGATCAAAAAAATAAATGAACGATAATGGGAATTAGAAAATACTAAGTTAAGGGGCGCTTAGGTGGCTCAGTTGTTGGGTGTCTGCCTTCGGCTAGGGTCGTGGTCTCAGGGTCCTGGGATTGAGCCCCGCATCAGGCTCCCTGCTCCGCTGGGATTCTGCTTCTCCCTCTCCCACGCCCCCTGCTTGTGTTCCCTCTCACTGTGTCTCTCTCTGTCAAATAAATAAATAAAATCTTAAAAAAAAAAAAAGAAAATACTAAGTTAAAATTAAAACTCTATTTATAAAAATATGTGAAGTTCAGAAAAAGCTACACTTGGAAATTTACTGCCTTAAATACATATGTTTGACATAAAATATTGAAAATTAATGAACTACATAAGCAGCTCAAAAAATTTTTAAAAATGCCAGCAAAGGCAGTTGAATAGAGGAAAAACATAATAAAGATAAGACTGAAAATTAATGAATCTAAAGCAATGGAATAATGGAATCCCAAAACCCAAAACTGTTCTGAAAGCAAACTTCATATAAGATTTTCAGTAAAAGAGAAAGTAAGACTAAAAGATATTATGAACAAAAGGAAACCTAGTTTTAAATATGGTTGATACTTAATCATAAAAGAATGCCTTGGATAATTATATCAATTAGAAAATAAGTAAAATGGGCAATTTTCTTGAAACAAATACAGAAGCAAAACTGACTCAAAAATAAATAAAATCTGAATAAAGCTTTGAACAACTAGAGAAATTGAATCAGAGATTAAAATGTACCCATTAAAAAACACGAGGCCCAAATAGTTTTTTAGGAGGTTTCTACTATACCTTCAAGGAATAAACAAGTCCAAAACCACTCAGGGAATAGAAAAAAAGGAAAGGAATCTACACACAGTGTATTTATTTCATGAGGCAAATATACTTTGATCCCAAAAAACAGATACAAACTGAAAAGTCAATCACACTCCTAAGCAAAGACCCAGAAACTTTAAATATTACCAAATGGATCCAGCAATATATTTAAATACATATTAAAGTATTTTAAAATCCTCAAAATTCTGTTAAAAGAGAAAAATACACATACATTTCAATACATGTAGAAAAAGCATTTTATAGAATTCAATCATCTTTTCATGATTAAACTGATAGCTAACAAAAAACAAAGTGAACTTCCTTAAGCTGATAGAAAGTACTTTCTACAAAGCAATATACAGATTCAGGGCAATCCCTATCAAAATACCAACAGCATATTTCACAGAACTAGAACAAATAATACTGAAATTTATATGGAACCACAAAAGACCCTGGATAGCCAAAGCAATCTTGAAAAAGAAGAACAAAGCTGGAGGTATCACAATTCCAGCTCTCAAGATATAATAAAAAGCTGTAGTAATCAAAGCAGTATGGCCTGGACACAAAAATAGACACATAGATCAATGGAACAGAATAGAAAGCCCAGAAATAAACCTACACTTAGACGGCCAAGTAATCTATGTCAAAGGAGGCAAGAATATACAATAGAAAAAAGACAGTCCAATAAATGGTGTTGGGAAAACTAGACAGCTACATGCAAAAGAATGAAGCTGGACCACTTTCTAACATGATACACAAAAATAAACTCAAAATGGATTAAAGACCTAAATGTGAGACCTGAAAGAACATTTTTCCAAAGAAGACATTGAAATGGACAACAGACACATGAAAAGACGCTCGACGTCACTAATCATCAGGGAAATGCAAATCAAAACCACAATGAGATATCACCTTACACCTGTCAGAATGGCTAAAATAGAAAGGATAAGAAATAACAAGTGTTGGTGAGGATGTGGAGAAAAAGGAACCCTCATGCACTATGGGTGGGAATGTAAATTGGTGTAGCCACTATGGAAAACAGTATGGAGGTTCTTCAAAAAATTAAAAATAGAAATATAAGATCCAGTAATTCTACTGCTGGGTATTTTCCCAAAGAAAATGAAAATACTAATTCAAAAAGATATATGTATCCCTATGTTTATTGCAGCATAATTTACAATAGCCAAGATGTGGTAACAACCTAAGTGTCTTTTGATAGAGGAACGAATAAGGAAGATATGGTGTATATATACAATTAAATATTATGTAGCCATAAAAAAGAATGAGATCTTGCCATTTGTGACAACATGGATGGACCTAGAGGGTATTCTGCTAAGTGAAATAAGCCAGACTGGGGCACCTGGGTGGCTCAGTCGTTAAGCGTCTGCCTTCGGCTCAGGTCATGATCCCAGGGTCCTGGGATCGAGCCCCGCATTGGGCTCCCTGCTCGGCGGGGAGCCTGCTTCTCCCTCTCCCACTCCCCCTGCTTGTGTTCCCTCTCTCACTGTGTCTCTCTCTGTTGAATAAATAAATAAAATCTTTTAAAAAAAAAAGAAAGAAGCCAGACTGAGAAAGACAAATACCAGATTTCACTTAAATGTGGAATCTATGAAGCAAAACAAATGAATAAACAAACAAACAAAGAGCAGAATCAAACCTATAATTAAGACAACAAACTGATGGTTGTCAGAGGGAAGAGGGATGGGGGAATGGACAAAATGGGTGAAGGGGAGTAGGAGACACAGGTTTCCAGTCATGGAATAAATAAATCACGGAGATAAAAACACAGCATAGGGAATATAGACAATGATACTGTAATAGCATTGTATAGTGACACATGGTGGCTTCACTTGTGGTGAGTGTAGCATAATATATAGAGAAAGTGAATCAGTTTGTTGTACACCTGAAACTAATGTAACAATGTGTCAACTATACTCGAAAAAATTTAGTAAGTATTTACTAAAAATATACAGCAAATATTATACTTAATGATATGATTCAGAAATACTCCTATTTAAATTCCAAATAAAAGAAGAATGCCCATTATCATCACTTTGAGTTAATTTTGTTCTGGAGGATATAAACAGCACAGTAAGACAAGAAATAAAATGAGTAAAGGATTAGGGAGGAAGAAACAACTATAATTATTTGTAGATGATGCAAAAGAGTTTATCAAGGCTGATGGATTAAAATATCAACATGTATGTATAAATAGCATTCTTATACATCAGCCACAAGCAACCAGAAAATGTAACTTTTAAAATAGATTCCATTTACAACAACAGCAACAAAAAGAAAAACAAATAAGAACTGAGGAATAAATTAAACAGTAGATGTGCAAGACTTTATGAAAAGAAATTATAAAAATGTATTGATAGTCTAAAAGAAAAACTAAATAAATGGAGATACAGGTTTATTCGTGAATTGAACATTCAAAATAATATACATCTCAGTTACCCTCAAATCAATCTATAAATTTAATGTAATTCCAATCAACCAGGTTTTTAATAGAACTTGATAAATTATTTCTAATGCATATAAAAGAATAAACAAGAAACAAGAAACATTTCTGAAACACACAAGAGTAGACTTCCATAAATGGAAAGATAGGTTTGTTGTTCTTAGATAGGACAACTCAATGCTGTGAACATGTTGGTTCTCCCTAAGTTAATTCATGTATTTAGAGCAATCTCAATGAAAATACCAGCAAACATCTTCATTAAGTTAGACAAGTTGGTATTAAAGTTCACATGAAAAGAAATAAACATGAAGCAAAAGTCAGGAAAGCACCAAAAAAGGAAGCCAATGGAGGACAGTGGAGAGTAGCCCTACCATATTAAATATACTATAAAGCTCCTATGATTAAAATAGTGTGATGCTAGTATAAGAACAGACAAATAGACCAGTGGGCTAAAACAGAAAGCTCAGAAGTAGACACAAGTTCATATGGAATTTTAATATGTTATAAGGATGGCATCTCAAATCACTGGTACAAAAATGGACTTTATAATAAATGGTGCTTGAACAACTGGGCATTCATTGGGAAAAAGATCAATTAGATCTATAACTTACACCATACACACAAAAACTCCAAATGGATTAGAAATATAAATGGAAAAAAATAAAACCATTCCAGAAAGCATAGGGGAATTCCTTTTCAGCTTTGGTATGGGCAAGGCTTTCTATGACTCAAAATCCAGAAAACAATGAAAAAAACTGACAAATCTGACTACGTAAAAAATGTTTTAAATTGCATTACAAAAAAATAAGGGCAAAAGCAACTGAAAAACTGAGAGGAAATATTTGAAACATATGCCACAAAATGCTAATAGCCCTACACATGACAAATTCTTAAAAATTGAGGGACAATTAACATAACAATAAAAAATTTTTAAAAATTGAAGGACAAAAGACATGAACATAATTCATAGAAAATAGGTATAAAAATCTTCAAACATATTCATAATTAGAGAACTAATATTAAAATAATACTGTGATATGTTGTACCTCTTAGATTAGAAAAAAAATTAAAAAGCATGAGGATGCAATCTGTTGATGAGCCTATGGGGAAAAAGCATGTTCATACAATGTTAGTGTTAATGCAAACTGGTACAGCCTTCTGGAGGAAAGTCTGGCAGTACCTAATAAAACCACATATCCTCTTACCTTTTGACCCAGCAATCTCATTTCTAGGAATCTACCCTGAAGATACACTTCTGACAACATGCAAAAAAAAAAAAAAAAAATGTAGGCCTAAGATTTGTCATTGTGGCTTTGTTTGTAATTGCAAAAAGTTGGAAACAACCAAAATTCTCATATATAGAATGGTTGAATAAACTATGGTACATTCATACAATGGAACACTAAGAAGCAGTAAAAAAAAAAAAAAAAAGAATATGGAAGAGCTATGTGACTTTTTTTAAAAAAAAAGCAAAGTTCAAAAGAATATCTATAGTGCTACCCTCAAAGTAACAAAAATGTAAGAAAATACACGTATCTGCTCATTTGTACAAATATAAAAGAAATGTAGGAAGAATAAACCAGAAACTTACAAAATTGGTTACCTAGCAGGGGCAGGTGGGAACAGAGTGGAAAGAATGGGAGAATAAGAACAGAGAAGAGTGAGGAAGTCCTACTTCTCTGAGGATACCTTTTTACATAATTCTGGTTCTTAAAATCATCTTAAAATCATGGTTAATTTTATGTGTCAGCTTGACTGGCCAAGTGATCCTAGATTAAACATTATTTCTGGGTGAGGATGTTTCTAGATGACATTAACATTTGAACTGGTGGACTTAGTAAAGTACATTACCCTCTCCAGTGTGGGTGGGCACCACCCAACCTATTGAAGCCCTAAATAGAACAACAGACAGAGGAAAGAAAAATTCACCCTCTTTTTCCTACTTCACTACTGAGCTGGGATATCTGTTCTCATTTTCTTCTGCCCTCCAGCTGAGATTAAAACTAACAGCTCCACCCTACGACCCAGCAATTGCACTACTGGGTATTTACCCCAAAGATACAAATGTAGTGATCTGAAGGGGCATGTGCACCCCAATGTTTATAGCAGCAATGTCCACAATAGCCAAACTATGGAAAGAGCCTAGATGTCCATCGACAGATGAATGGATAAAGAAGATGTGGTGTGTGTGTGTGTATATATATGTATATGTATATGTGTGAAATATATATATATAATGGAATATTATGCAGCCATCAAAAATGAAATCTTGCCATTTGCAATGACGTGGATGGAACTTATGCTAAGCAAAATAAGTCAATCAGAGAAAGACAAGTATCATATGATCTCACTGATATGAGGAATTTGAGAAACAAGACAGAAGATCAGAGGAGAAGGGAGGGAAAAATGAAACAAGACAAAACCAGAGAGGGAGACAAACCATAAGAGACTCTTAATCTCAGGAAACATACTGAGGGTTGCTGGAGTGGAGGCGGGTGGGAGGGATGGGGTGGCTGGGTGATGGACATTGGGGAGGGTATGTACTAGGGTGAGCACTCTGAACTGTGTAAGACTGATGCATTACAGACTTGTACCCTTGAAACAAATAATACATTATGTTAATAAAAAAATGAAGGAAAAATAAAACTAACAGCTCCACTGGTTCTCAGACCTTCAGACATGGACTAAATTATATATATAATTTTTTTGTTATGTGAAATACTAAATATATATAAATATAAATACACACACACACACACACATAACTCCAGGGTTCTGTTTCTCTGGAGAACCTTGACTAGTACACATTATTATTTCACATACCAAAAAAACCCAATAATTAAGAATCAACCAGAATGTGATAGGACACTCAAATGGAATATAAATAGTAAAAAATGAACCTAACTGAATTATAAATGGCTAACATAACCAAATGGAAGGGGGTGGTAAAGAAAAGAAATTATCTCAGTATCTTTGGAAAAAAGTATTTTGACTGGATACCTATAAGGCTGAAGACCAAAAATAAAACTACAGAAATTCTGTACTCTAGGTTAGTATGCATTGTGAATTCTGAAACTACTTTATATTTATACTAGGATCAAAAAATTAATAAATATATTGTGGATAATAAGAGCTAGGTTTTTCACTATGAAAAAAAAAAAGCTACAAAGGAGAGGAGAAAGGCTAGAATGAAACTTGTGATGTTAAGCAAGGTAAGAATGCATGGTTTTTAATATGTATACATATGGATATATGCAGAAATAAATATGAATGTATATATTTCCTAGTTCTGCTGACTGAGAAGGACTAGAAACAAAGACATCTTGCAGCAATGAGCATACTTGGTGCCCAGATCTTCATTCAAAATACCATTCTTCAATAAAAGGAATCAGGACTACAGACTCAACCTTAGAGAAATAAGTTGATTCCAGGGGTAGGGTAAGGCAAATAGAAGATGGTCTGAAACAACCTATGCTGCCAAGTAAGAATGTGCTCAAAAATAATTTGGGCACGATGGGGCACCTGGGTGGCTCAGTCAGTTAAGCGTCCGATTCTTCCTTTCAGCTCAGGTCATGATCTCATGGGTCATGAGATCAAGCCCCAAGTTGGGCTTCGTGCTCAGTGCAGAGTCTGCCTGAGATTCTCTCTCTGCCCCTCCCCCACTCATGCACACATTCTCTCTCTCTCTAATAAACAAATAAATCTTAAAAAAAAAAAGAAGAAAAATAATAATTTGGGCATGTTGAAAGGGTAGAGAAACAGCTTGAACGAGTTCCCAAAGACCAAAGCTTATTCCATTTAAGCAAAAAAAAAAATAATAATAATAATGGTATTGAATTATGACCCATGACTCCATACTAATATAAATAAAAATTGAATAAAGAAAAGAGAGAGAAAGGGACAGTTCTTTTTTTTTTTACAATGGATTTCAATTAATAATTTTAGAGGAAATTTGGGAAATAGAAAAATCACCATTAGGCAAACACCACAGTAATAAATGTTTCAGGCAAGATGCTAAAATGAGTGGGCAAAAGTATGACAAGGATGTTTACAAAGTTTTCAAGTATCTCCCCCAGAAGATATTTATTGACTGCAAAGGGGAAAATAGTGGCTTTATAGTTAAGAAACCTGGCAGACATCACCTTAACCAAGAAATGAAGGTTAATATCAACAGTAATAAGTCATACTGACATCATGTGTCCCCTGATATGATGTGCTAAGATGAGCACAACATAACTTCTGTGGTATCCTTGCCAAAAAGGCATAACCTCAATGTAATAATAAAAAAATTAAAAACCATCCCAAATTATGGTCCAAAGACCATTACCTCAGTGTAAAAATTAAAAAATAAAAGAACATTCCAAATTACATTCTATAAATAACTGATCGGTGCTCTTCAAAAGTGTTGAGGCCATGAAAGACAAAAAAAAAAAAAAAGATTGAAAATATGTTACAGATCAGAAAAGACTAAGGATTCATGACAACTACATGTAACGTAGGATTCTGGATTGGATCCTGGACCAGATAAAAGGAAATTAGTGGGAAATCTAGTAAAGTTTGAAAAAGATCTGTAGATAAGATGACAGTATTAAATCAGTGTTGATTTCCTGGCTTCTATAAATTTACTATGGTTATGTAAAATGTTAACATTAGGGAAAACTGAGTCAAGTGTATTTAAGAACTCTGTCCTATTTTTGCAACTTTTATGTAAGTTTAAATTTATTTCTAAATAAAAGTTTAAAAAAATAGATCTGGAAAAAAAAAAAAGCAAAGCAATGAAATTTCTCTCTGCACAAAGCCTGCCTTTCAAGGCAACTACCTGACTAAAGAAGTCAAGAAAGTTAACCCCGATTTAACTCAATCCATTTTTTCTGTTCCAGGTAATTCCCATTTTCTCCTTCCCAGCACATAAATTCTTATGGCAAAGACTAGGAAATGGACAACTGCGAGGAAACATGATTTGTATGGGGAAAAGTGAATAATTTTTAACATTTAATATTTGCAAAAATCTTCCCTGTTTACAAAAGGAAATGATCATCTTAATATTAATATGTCTTTTTATGGTCCTTTTTTTAAAGGTTTTATTTATCTATTTATTTGAGAGAGAGAGAGTGAGAGCATGAGCAGGAGGGGAGAGGAGCAGGAGGGAAGAAGAGGGGGAGGGGAGGGGAGGGGAGGAGCAAAGGGAGAGGGAGAAGCACGCTCCCCACTGAGCAGGGATCCTGATGTAGGGCTCCATCCCAGGACCCTGAGATCATGACCTGAGCCAAAGGCAGATGCTCAACTGACTGAGCCACCCAGGCACTCTGTTTTTATGGTCCTAATCTAAGGTGCAAATGCCATCAGGTCCAAGAGTCAAAAATCAACATGGAGTATGATATTAGAAATAAATAAATGAGGGTGCCTGGGTAGCTCAGTCATTAAGTGTCTGTCTTCAGCTCAGGTCATGGTCCCAGGGTCCTGGGATCAAGCCCTGCATCGGGCTCCCTGCTTGGCGGGAAGCCTGTTTCTCCCTCTCCCACTCCCCCTGCTTGTGTTCCCTCTCTCGCTATGTCTCTATCTGTCAAATAAATAAATAAAATCTTAAAAAAAAAAAAAAGAAAGAAATGTAGTGACAGAAGTGAAAACTAGAGACTTGAGGAAGCCATTCAAAAAAATTTAGCCAGTGGCTATATCATGAGCAGTCAAATGGCATTTTTGGTCAGAAGTAGCAGCTTAAGTTACTCTCTCATTTCCATTAGCCCAGCAATATTTTTTGAATGTCAAATACATTGCCGTAATTATTTTTCATGTTTCTAAAAATATACCCATTTACCTTGTTTTTTTTTATCACATTTGTCAATATGATGAAGAACATAAGATCATTCCTACTGTTCTTCAGTACCCTGCAGACAAAAACGAGAAATACCACACCTTTGTTCTTCCCTATCTGTGACATCCTAAAACTCATTGTAAGTTTTACTGTCTTTTGTTTAGTGTCACAGTAACTTTTTGCTCTGTCTTATTTTCCTATTGCTATATAATTCCCTTGGGGGTAAACACCATATCTGGTCATGATGGTATCCCTAAGGCACCAATACCTTATACACAGTAGATATTAAATAAGAATGATGATGGCTTAAGGGCTGGTGCTGATGAGATGTTACAAATTTTGGGTGATGATTAGGACTTAGTAACTAGGTATCAACATTCATTTCATGGCTAATTAGTTAATGCATGTGGTAGGTACCAAGTTGGTACGCTAAGTGGTAGGTACTGTACTAGGTGTGGGAATACAAAGGCGAATACCAATAATAGTATATGCTTATATAGTGCATACAATGTCTCAGGCACTGTTTTAGGCACTTTATATATATTAACTTATTAAGTCCTCATAATAATACCATATGGTTATTTTAGAAATGAAGAAAATGAGAGGTTGAGTAACTTGCCCAAGATTACAGTTAGTAATTATAGCAGAGCCAGGATTTAAACTGGATGGAAATATCTAATAGACTATTGGAGAGATATTTGCCCCAAGAGAGTATAACAATAGCCTAATGCCAACTCATAGAGGACTAGGTTCTTTACCCAATTTGAGTACTTTAAGACAAGAATTGTATAATTAAGGCCTAAAAACACAAGAGCCCACACTTTACAATACACTTTTCTCATCTATAAAGAATCTGGTATCACACTAATAAAGTGATAGATAAAGTTAAGAAGAATAATGTTTGGAAGCAGAAAGGAGACCTACCAAAAATAGAAAGTTAAACTTTCAGTAGTGATGAACATTTCCTCTTCAAGAGGCATATAAATCTTAAAAGTTAGGCCATGAATAGTCTAGAAGTTGCAGCTATCTAACACAATGTGATGGGGTTTTAGATGTATGGTATTCATTTTACAATAAAAACATAGATACTAATTAGGTTCCAGTTCCATTTCTGGCTCATAGCTGATACAAAAATTACCCCACCCCACTGCACTTTAAAATGCTGAGCTGGTGCTACATGTTTACTACCAACCATAATGAAAGAAAAAAGTTTGTGGGTAAAATAGATATTCAGAGAAACAGAGAGTATCTTCCCACCAAAATCTAGAAGCAGAGCAGAAGCTAAAAACAAGCTGCAGTGTTTCCTAGAGCCTATACCATAAAATTTGAGTCACCTGGGACCCAATTATTGAGAATTATGTTGGAAGCAGGGGTATTTTGGGAAAAAAAGGAATAAGGGCTAAAAGGTAACAATAAAATATTAGGGTTATACACCAATTATATCTCAATAAAGGTAGGAAAAATATTGGGAATTCCCAAAACAAAGCAAAAATACCTTCCATAATTGATATAACAGACATAGCTATCATATTATTCTCATTTCCTACTTTTCCTATAGCTTCTGCTAAGTGGGCATAACCAGCAGAGAACATTTGGTGCAAAGACAGCTAATCCACAGGCTTATCAGCAATGACCTGGGATCTGAGTAGAAGAGATGAGTTGGGCCAATCAGATTCCTCCCTCAGGAATCTGAACCAGGAGACTCTGGGGAAGTTTTCATTTAGCAGTAAGAGCAAAAGCCAAACAGACATTTCAGCAGGTGCCATGATATAGCAAAGTCTGAGTTCCTATTATGGGCCATGTGCAAGCTACAGTGTAAGGGAGCCAAGCAACAGAGACAAGAGGGTAGGGGCAACACACAAAAGGAATGTTTTGATCATGTGGCCAGAGAGAGGAGGAGGTGGGGGTAGGCAAGAGCAGCTTTGGTTCATGACAACTCTTCTTTAGACCCAACTGTAATTCCCGTTACTGTCCTTGGATTTTTCCGAAATCTTGGTGAAACCTAAGGTTCCTTGTAACTCAAAGTACCCTAAGCAAAATAATGCATCCTAAGGTTAGGACTTCTGACCAATCTTCTATACTTCATCTGTAAGAACTGGTACTCAGGGTAAAAGCCTTTGATTAATCAAGAAGCAATTTGTTATAAAGGAAATTGGTTCACAGCTATTTCTGTAATCTTGGGCAATTTACTTATCTCCCAAGCCTCACTTTTCTCATCTATAAAAAAAGTAATACCTTTTAGGCTTGTTACAAAATAACAATAATATGTATAGAGCACATGGCCCCTAGGCACTCAAAACTTGGTTGTCATCTTCATCAAGATAAAACCTAAGACTTGTTCAAAGCACTTCCACTCTCTTTATCTAATTCAATACACTCTACAGCCCTGATAAGGTGGGTAAAACAAGTGTTACTTCCTCCATTTTACAGATGGTTTACTGAAGATCCATAACTCCCCAGGACCAAAGAGCTAGAAAGTGAAAACATGTAGACTTGAACACCAGGGCTTATTAATTGCCACTCAATTTGTATTTTTTACCAGATAGCCTCTCATTTCATCAAAGTCTGGAGAGTGCATTCATGGATTAGGAAAAAATTTACAACCAAAAAGTTGAGAAGCTGTGACAAAAAGGGTCCTGATTAACCCTTAGTTCAAGTGAAAAACCAAGTCCATTAAAATTCCATTTTCTTGGGCATTCCTGATCTGAGATTTGACAGTTCTTTGAAACACTGCAAGATTGACAAAATGCACACACTTATAGGTCCATGAGATAATGGAAACAGTGGTACTTTTCTAGGGTAGAAGAAGAGAAATTCATTATATTAGACAATCCCGGAAGAATGACATGAGAGACCAAGACCAATATAAGTAAATGTAGAAAAGGAGGGAGAAGGAGGTGGAGGAAGGGAGGGAATTATTTCTGGCACACCTAATTACTATAGAAACTCACCTCCTAATCCCCAGGGTAATTCACACTTTTATAATCAGTATGTCAAATTACTTTTTCAGATCTTAATAAAATAATTCTGAAAGTTTCAGATTCAGATTGTGAACAAATTTTACATCAGATGATATGGCATTTCTAAATAAAAGCTAGTTACTAAATCTTTTTCAAAGTTTCTCTTTCATATAAAATAGAAAGGTTTTCATTGTAGTACACATTTACCTTCTGATGATTTTAATAACAAAAACTATTAAAACCACAGCCATGTCCTAGTATAGAAAACTCCACAGAGGCAAAACTTCTACTTCATGAGAATTCTGTTTGGCACCTGGAACATTATGAATACACAACACAGACTAAGTCCTACTCCCTGTTCATTCCTGCTGGCAGCCTTGATAGGACAATCCAGGTCAGATGAGATGAAGTACATAGGATTCTCATTTAACTGCTCTAGGGCCTCAGGTTCCTTGATGACATGACCTCTAAGGTCTCACCTATAACTAAATTTCTAAGCTCTATGAACTTTCTTTCTGAGTCACTCCTTCAAATCAAGTTTAATGAAACAATAGATAACTGAACTGCCTCTCTAGTCTAATCAATGTTCACTAGCTTTGCATGTCTTATATGACTCCAAAGCCTAGAGTGATCATAGGCTCAGGGTTAAGAGCATGTATTTTGGCATTTACTAGCTGTTTGGTCCTGGGAAAGTAACCTAATCAATCTCCCTGTGCTTTCATTTCCTCAACCATAAGATAGGATGATGCTTATGTCATAGTATTGTTGCAAGGATTAAATGAGTTAATGAGTTTAATACATGTTAAATGAATGCTACAACATTTTAAGTTCTCAATAACTATTAGCTGCTTTTATTATCATCTTTCAACTATGTAACATTCCTTAACATATGCAAGCACAAAGCCTATGGAAATACCTGTCACCAGGAGAAAAGATGAAATTCAAATGTGCATAAAGATCAAGGACAGGAATGTATGAAACAATGCACTGCTTGTTACAGGCTGCATCTCTTCAACTGAGCTGTGATGAGCTTCATGTTGTTCCATGGTTGGCCTGCACTACCAGCCTCTGCTGGCAAATCCTCATCATAAGGAGACTGAATGGCAGAGTGTGGGTAAACTGGAAAAAACCATTCCTACTACTGGCCCTGCATTCTTTGCTATCTCTGTATTACAGCACATTGGGTATGATATACTGCTAACAGGTTCTAAGAGCTCTGGGGGTGGACTGAAAAGAGAAAGACCTAAGGGCATAATGGAGGAAATGGCATTCAGGATATCTTTCCATAGTCCACAGGGGAAGGTCTTGAGCAACTCTTTGAAGGCCATTGGGAAGAGGACTTGTGAGAAATGAGCAGAAATTTCCAGATGGGAGGAAAGGGATGTGTGTATCCCTGGGCATGAAGTTTGGAAAAGCCAAGTTGGAAGAAGGCCAACTGTGTTGCCAGGAAGAGGGAGCACTAAATAAGGTGTAGCAGCAGGTACATTCAGTAATGTCCAGGGAAGAGTTTTAGCCTATTTTACCAAGTTCCAGAGAAATAATCTCCAACTAGTGTACTTTGTTGTCCAGTTAGCTGCCTTTTACTATTATAGTTAGACTTTCTTTTCTTTTCTTAGAAAACCTCAAATGATTGCAATTTATACAGAATGTTTAAATAGGTCACAATAACCAAAGAATGTTTTTTTCTTTCAAATAGACCCCTGAAACTCTAGATCCCAGACAACTAGATGTTAATTCCCTCATTTTCCTGAAAAGACAGAATGGCAAATTCAACCCACCCCACTCCCATCTCCCACCACTCTATTTAAGAGCTCTTTAGTCTACTGTTCAGTAAAAAGAAGGTGGTTTTTCTCAGGAAGAAAACAAATTCTCCAGGTTAAAGAAAGCTGGGTAAGGATTTTTAAAAAAGATTAGGGACTTTTCTAAGGACAAATTACTGACAAAAATCAGGGCATTTTATATCACCCTAGAGAGATTACCAAGGGGACTGTAGGGATTTTACAATAGAGAAAGACAGTAACATTTAAAACTATAAACCCCAGTAACTTCCTAATATGTCAACCAATAGTGATGCTCAATATCTGTTGCCATGGCCTGACAGGTAGATGTGAACCTCAACTCAGTCTCAGAACTCTTTCATCCATGCTGCATCCATACAGAAAAGAAAAAATAGTGAAAAATCTAGGAAGGATTTTTTTTTCCTCTTTAAAGTTCATCCTGGGAGGGCGCCTGCGTGGCTCAGTTGGTTAAGCGACTGCCTTCAGCTCAGGTCATGATCCCAGGGTCCTGGGATTGAGTCCCGCATCAGGCTCTCTGCTCCTTGGGAGCCTGCTTCTCCCTCTGCCTCTCTCTCTCTGTCTCTCATGAATAAAAATAAATAAAATCTTAAAAAAAAAAAAAAAGTTCATCCTGGGATTTAGAAGGAACTTGGAAGAAAGATTCTAATTAGAAAGAAGTTACCCTCATTGGGACAAGCACTTCCTTTTGCTCCCTTTTATAAGCTATGAGCACATGTTTTCCACATTGTGAAGTCATGGCTTTCCAGCATCTTCATCTGATTCTTGTTTCCTTTTCCAATCTAGGGAAATGAATCCAGAAATTTTCACTGAATGTCACTTTCACCAAAAAGATCCTGATTAAGAATTTTGGCATCTTGGACTAGAAAACTTTCCAGGATAGTTATTGCAATCCAGACTTCAAAGGAGTAGAAATTGAGAGAAAGAGAAAGAATTATAGTAGATAATCTATAAAATAGCTGCTATTAATTACCCCCTCCCCCAATTCTGGCTTTGCTCTTTCCCTATGAGCTTATTGTTGAGATTCTGTTAGACATTCCAGCCAAGGCAATGGATTTATGACAACATAATATAGAGAATAAATGAGAAAGGAAGATGACTCCCAGACTCCAAGCCCAAGAGAAAAAGAGAATGCAGTAGAGGATATAGGCAAGGGGTTAATTTTTGAAGGAAAGAGGACAGAGGTAGGCTGAGAGGCAGTTAGGAATATGAGACTGGAGAGATGTGAAATGTAGCTTCAAAAATAGAGTAACAGTTAAAGGCATGAGATAAGCTCTCCTAGGGAGAGATTAATGAGCAACACATACAAGTTAGTGTGTGCATCCATGTACACATACTCATATACCTACAGGTTCAAGACCTGGGTGTTTAATGCACTTCAGAGTAGGAGAAAACAAAGAAGAAGGAGAAGGACAGGTTGGAAAAGCAGGAGGAAAAACTCCAAAGTGTGCCAAAGGCAAAGACAGTATTTTAGTCTGGGGCAAACACTAACCAAAAGAAAACTAATGTTCTATGACTATTAATGTCATACAAAGTAGACTTAAAGAGAAAATTAATTATTCCAGGTAAGAGAGTTACTATATAATGACAAAAGTCAACTTACAAGGAAGATATAAGAGTTCTCAAGTTGTATGCAATAAATAACACAGTCTCAAAATAAATAAAGCAATGATTGAGAGAATGTCAAGGAAAATAAACATTCTAACATCATAGTGGGAGATTTTTATACACTTTACTCAGTAACTGACAATCCTAAAAATCAGTAGTATCATAAAAATATCTAGTTATTTTTGACTATCAGATTCCAAACTCTTTAATATTAGTATTAAACATTCTTTAATATTATTATCTCACTTACATTCCTCCTACTTGAAACTTTTCAACTTGAAACATGAGCTCTGGTCAAGCCAGTTCACCAAACACACTTTCTTGGTCTCACTTTATTCCTCCCCTCAGGCTATGACCCCAAGCTGAGATGTTTTCTCCCCCTCCATAGATTTTTTTTTTTTCATTGCAATTGTGAGAGAGCCTGAAGCAGGGCTGGTAGGGTAGAGTTCTGGATCTCAGGGGTGGAGAAGGCAAAAGGGTAGGTTGGCTACAACCACAATCCTATTTCCAGCTTCCACTGGAAAACTGTGTTTATTTCTAGACTCCCCTTCTGGTCACAGGCCACTGCCCCAAGTTTGGGGATGACAATCTGTGTGGAGTATGGAAAACTGGAAAGATCAGAGGCCAATTGTGTTACCTCTCTTAGGAGAAAGTCAGCAGTCCAAGAAAATGAGTCAGAGGAAGAATGGAGTGTCTGTCATTTCAAGCTAAAATGCAACAAACAAGGGAGGAGCCAGAGAATAAACTAAGTTGCCAGTGATTAAATAAGGAATAGGAGATTAATGAGAAGCTAAGATACAAGTTGAGTCTAATGGGGATCAAGTAGAATCTGTTATATTGTGAAGTTTTAGGACTGGTCTCTTGATCTGACCACTTCCGGCACTTAAAGGAGCCAGGGAATGACTCAGTATCTTGAAATGAACCCTTCACATTCTGCCTCTTCTAACAGGTATTCCTTTATCAGAATTTAGGCACACTTGGGACACACATGAGGAAAGAGGTGTACTGCTTCCCTTTCTCCCTCATGCAGCTATAATGCACCTGTAAGTAGTTAATACATAAAAAAGGACAAGTCATGATAAAGATAATGCTTTGTCTGCAACTTCCCCTAAGGGCAAGAAAGGAGACAAGTCAATCACCTTTCTATACCAGCTTGTGGTCCTGGTCCCATTATCCCTGTCAACAGTTTATGAAAAAATATAAATAATTCAAGGCTAAGTGTCAGTTGATAGTTTTAATAAACTCATAATTCTACAGCATGAAAGCTATTTTGTTTTCTCATTTTATTTGCTGTCTAAAATAAGAACAACAACCATAATAATATATCCAACATGTAAGATATACCCTTAAATTAGAAATTACAAAATGAAAAGGCAACTTATGGAATGTGAGAAAATATTTGCAAATCTGATAAGGGGCTAATATCCAAAATACATAAAGAACTCATATAAATCAATAGCAAACACACAAACAATCTGATTAAAAAATGGCAGAAGGGGTGCCTGGTTGGCTCAGTTGGTTAAGCAACTGCCTTCGGCTCAGGTCATGATCCTGGAGTCCCTGGATCGAGTCCCGCATAGGGCTCCCTGCTCGGCAGGGAGTCTGCCTCTCCCTCTGACCCTCCCGACCCTCCCCCCTCTCATGCTCTCTCTCTCTCAGTCTCTCTCTCAAATAAATAAATAAAATCTTTAAAAAAATTAAAAAAAACAAATGGCAGAGGAACTGAATAGCTATTTTTCCAAAGAAGACATACAAACTGCCAACAGGTACATGAAAAGATGCTTAACATCACTAATCATGAGGGAAATGCAAATCGAAACTCACAGCTGTTAGAATTGCTATCATCAAAAAGACAAGAGATAGGAGTGCCTGGCTAGCTCAGTCGGTAGAGCATGTGACTCTTGATCTCAGGGTTGTAGGTTCAAGGCCCACGTTGGGTGTGGAGATCACTTAAAAATGAAATCTTAAAAAAAAAAGATAAGAGATAACAAGATTGGATGAGGATGTGGAAAAAAGGAAACCTTGTGCACTGTTGGTGGGAACATAAATTGGTGCAGCCACTATAGAAAATAGTATGGAAACACTGTTAATTACAATGGAATTAAAATTTAAAATAAATATACAAAATATTTTTTAAAAGAAAAGAACCATAAACAAATATAGTTAATGATATGCCTATGAAATGTTTAGGGGTGAACTGGCATTACTTTGAAATGCATGGAAAAAGTAAGATGAATTGCTGGCTGGAAATGGGAGGAGAGGTACTGATGTATAATAAAGAAGTATAGTAAAATATAGTCTCAGCACAGGGGAAAAAAAACAACAGTATATAGGTTTGATATATTTTTTAAAAATTTTAAATAAAACTATCATATTATCCAGGATTCTCACTTCACAGTATATAACTGGAGGAAACAAAATCACTATCTTGAACAGATATCTGCACTCCCAAGTTCACTGCAGCATTATTCACAATAACCAATATATGGAAACAGCCTAAGAATGGATAAAAAAGAAGACAGATATAAATATAAAGCATACACACAATGGAATATTACTCAGCCCTGAGAAAGAAAATCCTGTCACTTGGGACAACATGGATGGAACTAAAGGATATTATGCTAAGCAAAGTAAGTCAGAGAAAGACAAACACTGCATGGTATCATTTATAGGTGAAATCTAAAATTAAGAAAAGTCAAACTTCATGCCAACAGAGTAGAAAAGTGGCTGCTAGGCCTGGGTGGTGGTGGTGGGAGCAGATATGGTGACATTGGTAAAAGGGTACAAACTTTAACCTTATAAGATGAATAAAGTGTGAGGATCTAATGTAAAACCTAATGACTACAGTTGATAATATATACTGTATTGTATAACTGATCACTTGCTTAAATGATCTCATGAATAAATAATAATTAACTAATCAATTAATTAATTATGTGAGGTAATGGATGTGTTAATTAACTAGATGGGGAGCGGACTCCTTTCATGATATATACACCTATCAAATCACCATGATATATACTTCAAGTATCTTATAATTTGGTTTGTCAATTATACCTTAATAAAATTGAAAAAAAAAAAGAGTTTAAGCTTTCTAATAAACCTTCTAATACTGAGTCTCTAGTTTTTAGGGTACTGTGAAAGCTCTGCTGAAAAAAAAAAAAAAAAACAGGCACGGCAACTGCAAGTAGTGGAGATATCAAATAACACTGAGGATAATAGCAGATGCTGAAGGAGGGTTTTTCCCACACTGTGGCTGATCAAAGGGGATCTTAATGCATTTAGGAAACAAGGGATAAGGCCCAACAAAGAGTACAGTGATTCTTCACTTGGGTTCCACGACAATAAGACTTAGCTCCAAACTCCACATTATAAAGGATCCTGGTCTGTCAGGGTTCCTATGTAACTCAAATGATTATGTTGCAATACTTGGACGGCTCCTGTGGTCTAAGACAGAGGTCCAGATTCTTTCTTGGTTTAATGCCAGTTTTCTGTCTTCTTTATGCCAGGCTCTGTTGTTTTTTGTAATTTACACAATCAAATGCTGTCTGTTCAAAGGGGAAGATCATTAGAGGGTTTGCAGGAGCCCCTCAAATACTCCATTCATTTTTAATGGGGTACTTGACATCCTGCAAAGTTCACATACATGAAGAAGAGATTGCACAGCATGAAATGGAAAAAAATACGCTGCCTATTCCTCCAGGAGGATGCTGATAATGTGAGGCGGCTAGTACATGACATGTTTTATAGGACCGCTCTGTAAATGGTCATGCCTTTCAGCACAAAACAAATTAAAACATAATCATAACCCCAGTACCACTGTTACCACTGGGTGGCATTCTTTGTAATTAAATATATATCACATGTTTCCACGCCTGCTAGGATAAAAACTGTCAAATTCAGGATGGTAATTTACTTCAAGTTTTGAAAACAAAAGTGATGTACCAAAAAAAGTGTTTTTTTAATTAACGCTTTATACTTAGTTACAAGTCAAATCATCATGATGAACATTGAGGGGTTGTCCAAATATCTTTCCAATATTGTAGTGTTATGGTGTTGAATATTGTTCAAAATAAATAGGCCATTTAGTAACTATTTTGAGATCTTTTCTTTAAGGTTTCAGTTTACTGTCAAAAAAACCTAAGATGTGAAAAGCCAGATTTACAGAAAAGATAAATTGGAGAGAAGATGTATAATATTTACATTTTCTTTTTTAAAAATATTTATTTATTTATTTATTTATTTATTTATTAGAGAGAGAGTGAGAGCGAGAGAGATCACAGAGGGAGAGAGAGAAGCAGACTTGCCACTGAGCAGGGAGCCTGATGCGGGGCTGGATCCCAGGACCCTGGGATCATGACCTGAGCTGAAGGCAGACGCTTAACCATCTGAGCCACCCAGGTACCCCTAATATTTACATTTTCTGCAACGGTTCACCACAGAATTCCTTCATAGCAAACCCCTGTGATGAAATAGAGAACCTGTAACTCTCAGGTGGGCTCTTGCTACTATGCACTTTGGGTAATTTTCTCCTGTCAACATTTGGGGGATCAAAGAGAAGGGTTTTATTTCTCTTTCAAAGAAAGAGTAAACCTTTCCCAGCCTCCTCTCTCTGACAAGATCCATTTTTGAGAGCACATCTAAGAGTCTGACGCAAGTTGGCTACCAATCCTTGCACCCTGTGTCAGAAAGGGGGCCTATTGTTAGCTGTCCACAACCTTTGGTCTTCTATCCTCAGCTTTATGTAAAAACAATTAACCAGCATTTCAGGGGCCCTCTGGCAAGGCTTTTTTCATGGTCCTGGGCACTCAATCTCTTCTCATTTGAGTCTACGTTCAATGGAAAGAATATGAATATTGGAGTCTGAATTCCAATCCTAACCCCAACAGTTAGTAGCCAACTGACTGCAATATTCTGGGGCTTCAGTTTTCCCATCAGTAATGGGAGTAATGATATCCAATTCATTGAAGAGTGGTAGGATGAGTTAAATGTTGATAAAGCATCCAGTCCTGGGCCTGTCACATAACAGGTGCTTAATAAATGGGAGCTTTCATGATGAGAACTATGATCCTGGGTGTTTCCTGTCTTTTTTCTTTCTCTTGTCTGTTTTTTTCTCCTTGTTTATTTTTAGTATTTTTCCGGTAGGCTCTCTGTTGATCCAGAGTTCCTTTCTTTTAACCTGCACCCCCCCCATAAACCCCTAATCTCTTATTCTCCCTCCTCACCAGCAAGCTCAGTGGATCAGCATTCTCACTCCTTGCAACAGGAATCATCATGCCTTTCTCCTTAACCCCATCTGGAGGCAGGCCATTTCTATAGAACAATAGTACATCTGCATGTCATTATAGTTCAGCTTCCCTGACCCTCATCAGGTTGAAGAGGATGCCAAACTCACAATGACTTTTAGGGGAGAGAAATTCTATCAGAAAGCTCCTCTGTACATTTAAAATAGAACTTTATTTATAAAACCTTCAATATACAGGTAACTTTTAGGATCAAGTCTATGGTTCTTGAGAAGTGAGGTTCACAGGTTTATTTTATTTTATTTTATTAAGATTTTATTTATTTATTTGACAGAGAGAGACACAGCGGGAGAGGGAACACAAGCAGGCGGAGTGGGAGAGGGAGAAGCAGGCTTCCCGCAGAGCAGGGAGCCCGATGTGGAGCTCGATCCCAGGACCCTGGGATCATGACCTGAGCCGAAGGCAGACACTTAATGACTGAGCCACCCAGGTGCCCCAAGTTCACAGGTTTAAAAAGAAATTCAATGCAATATTTGTTGTACTTTTCCTGGTTTGGAAAGGAGACGGGAATAAAAGTACCGAAAAAATTTATTGAATGTCTATTTTGCGCAAGGTACTGTGCTAAGTGTTTATAACCATTATTTAATCTTCATAATTATCCTCATAAAGTGAGTATTGTTATCCTCACTTTGTGATGAAAAAAACTGAAATTCTAAAAGGCCAAGTGACTTGCCTAATGCATGAAGATAGTAAGTGGCAGAGCCAATATAAATCTAAGACTGCCTTACTGTTTATGGTATAAAAGACTTTACAACATGCACAACACAATAAAATATGTTATTCTTGTTGTCTTATTTTACCTAGTACTTTGGATCATAACAGGTGAAACACCCTCATATAGGTGGGAGTGAGAGAACTCTGATACCTCGAGCATACTGAAGATGTGTGGCTGCCAACACTCTCAAGTTGACAGAAGTCTTAAGGACCAATCTGATCCCTTTTTCATTTCAGGGTTTCCAGAAAGCCCCTAATCACCTGGTGGGAAGTTCTTTGAGCTCTCACAATCATATAGAAAGCACTAACTCTGCTGACTACAAATTAATTCTCTTTTACTGGAACTCTGTATGGACAAAAGTATGGAGAGACTATGGCCTCTTCCATTCCTAGATGGGTAAGCCACAGGTTAGCCAGGAAAAAAGCCCAGGACTCCAGTCTTTACCAGGCACTATAACAGGACTGGGAGCTCAAAGTTTATTGGAAATATAACCTAAGAGTATAGAAAATTTTGTTTATCAGGCCTCCTGTCAGGGAGTATACTATATGTGGTGGAAAAGAATGCCTTAATAAGCTGCTTGGGGTAAGCAAAAGAGACTCACAAGGGGTATGATAAAGTCATGGCTGATAAGCCCTCAACTGTGTTTTAAGGAGGTGAGGGCCAAAGGACTATAGGGCCCTTGTTTTATAGGGTGGGGCTTGTATATTTGAATCCAGAGCTGGATTTCCCGGGAGAGGCTGAGCCTTGCCACCCAACATTTAATCATTCATTCAATACATATGTATCAAGTGATTACTATATATGTTCTGTTTGAGGTGCTAGGAATAAACCAGTGAAAACATGACAAACAAAAATATTTCAATCTTTCTTCTAAATAAATACTAAAAAATACTTAGAGGCATCTCATTTCAACATGTAGCCAACTAAGCTAATGCAGAATCCTCTTCATCTTATAGACTAAAAATGACAGACATAATATAACCAACATTTTTAACATAGTTGAGATTAAAAGAAAGGATATCCCAGATACCAGAAATAAAAAGGAAACATAAAATTGAAATAGTAACAGTGGACCAGAGAGGGGACTGGACTAAGACCTTGGTCTGCTAAGTGCTAGGGTTTTAGTAGTGACGAGTGTCAGGAGATATGGCCTTAGGCTCATATATGACAGGAAGCTAGAAATGAAACCCCTAAATAAAGCTGGTGCCCACAAAGTTAAACATCCATAATGAAGGGAACTAAACATATCTTTTCATCAGTTGAGAGAAGGCACAACACAAGGGAGGGTGTCTCTTCCAGAGCATTTGGGTGAAAAATAAAAAACACAGGTCTATGTCATGTCCAGTTTGGAAGTTCACATTTACACTGAGAGGTGCTAGAAATGAACATAAAAACTGGAGCCAGACGGCATGTGACAGCAGCAAATGGAAACCATTCTCTAGGCACACAGACTTTATAGGAAAAACCATTGCCACTGAAGATGAGTTCACAAAGCATACACAGAAATAATCTACATTGAGTGAGAATAGACACAAAAATTGTGAAGGATTAGCACCCCCAAATAGTTGAGACAGTAAAATAATTTGGAATGAGCTATTTAAAACAGGATGTCTAGAAAGATTTAAAAAGGAATGAATGAAAACTGTAAGAAAAGATCTGGATGCTGTGAGAAAAATTAAGAATATTACTTTGTTGATGTGCCAAATTGCTAATCTGCCATGAATATCAAAGTATTCAGCAAAGTACTAACCTACCTTGAGTGCCCATAGGGCTGATTCTAACTCTGCTTCCTTTATGATTCTGTATTTTTTTAATCACATCCCTAGAACAAGTATTCACTAACACAAAAACAGAACTAGGGGGATTTTAATTCATTACTAATCAAGAACTTCTCAATTCAATGTATTCATCTTTCCTTTAAAAGACACTAAGGAACAAAGACATCAATTGAATTTATCTATTGTGTTAGTCAGGATGAAGGCTAAGCTTTTGTAACAAAAAGCTACCAAAAGACAGAGGTTTAAAGAAGATAAATATTTATCTCTCCCAAATAAAAGTCAGGGAAGTCTATTCTGACAGAGTAGCTCTGGTCATTTAAGGACCCACATACCTTTCATCTCACTTTTCCACCATCCTATGGGGCATTTTGCTTAATTTGCATGGTCAAAGCTAAGCCACGAAAGAGCCCTGTTTCATCTCAGGGGAAAGGAGCCAGATCAAATGGGAGCACAAGCTTATTGTTTTAAGGCCAAGTTCTGGAAATGGCACACAACACTTCTACTCTCATCACTTGACTTAACCTCAATGATATGGCTTATCCAACTGCAAGGATATCTAGAAAAAATAGTTTCTAGCTAAGTGACCATGTATCCAGCTAAAATTCCATTATTCTGAAAGAAGGGGAAAATATATTTGGAGATAATCTAGTAGTGTGTCATAGCTATAACTGTAGCAAATACTGGGGGTGAGATAATTAAGCCTTTTTCTACTTTTTTTTTTTTACATATATTTTCACCATTTATTTTTTTTAATTTTTTTTATTCTTATATTATCCCCATACATTACATCATTAGTTTTAGATGTAGTGTTCCATGATTCATTGTTCGTGCATAACACCCAGTGCTCCATGCAGAATGTGCCCTCCTCAATACCCACCACCAGGTTAACCCATCCTCCCACCCCCCTCCCCTCTAGAACCCTCAGTTCGTTTTTCAGAGTTCATCATCTCTCATGGTTCGTCTACCCCTCCGATTTCCCCCCCTTCAATCTTCCCCGCCTGCTACCTTCTTCTTCTTCTTCTTTTTTTTTTTCTTAACATATATTGCATTATTTGTTTCAGAGGTACAGATCTGAGATTCAACAGTCTTGCACAATTCACAGCACTTACCAGAGCACATACCCTCCCCAGTCTATCACCCAGTCACCCCATCCCTCCCACCCCACCCCCCACTCCAGCATCCCTCAGTTTGTTTCCTGCGATTAAGAATTCCTCATATCAGTGAGGTCATATGATACATGTCTTTCTCTGTTTGACTTATTTCGCTCAACATAATACCCTCCAGTTCCATCCACGTCGTTGCAAATGGCAAGATCTCATTCCTTTTGATGGCTGCATAATATTCCATTGTATATATATACCACATCTTCTTTATCCATTCATCTGTTTTTTACTTTTTAAAATATGCTTCAGCCTATCAGTCAATCACAACTATAAATCTTCCTCAACTTGTGATAGGGTTATGAACTGATAAATACACTGTTAAGTTGAAAATATCATTGGTCAAAAATACATTTAAGGGGTGTCTGGGTGGCTCAGTTGGTTAAGTGCCTGACTTCAGCTCAGGTCATGATCTCAGGGTCCTGGGATCGAGCCCCGCATCAGGCTCCCTGCTCAGTGGGGAGTCTGCTTCTCTTTCTGCCTCTGACTCCTGCTCTCTTTCTCTCAAATAAATAAATAAATCTTAAAAAATGAAAATACGTTTAATATACCTAACCTACCAAACATCATAGCTTACTTAGCCTTACCTACCTTAAATGAGCTTAGAACATTTACATTAGCCTGCAGCTGGGCAAAATCATCTAATACAAAGCCTATTGTATAATAAAGTGTTTAATACCTCATGTAATTTATTGGAATGCTGTACTGAAAGTAAAAAACAGAATAGTTGCATGGGTACAAAAAGATTGTAAGTATTTCTCTGGTTTACCTTCATGATCACGTGGTTGACTGGGAGCTGCAGCCCACTGCCATTTGGCATCATGAGAGAGTATTGTACCTCATAACACTAGCCTGGGAAAAGATCAAAATTCAAAGTATGGTTTCTACTGAATGTAGAAAACCTTTGCACCATTGCAAAATTGAAAAATCATAAGACAAACCAAGTCAGGGACCATCTGTATTTGTCAAAGTCCTGCTATTAGCTCACTGTTGGTGGTAGAAGAAACACAAAAATGAGGTGACAACTGAAGGGTAGCAGAATATGCCACCCCAAAATATACTTCTTTGGCCTAAAGATTATTTTGAGCTAATTATTTTTTAGAAAAAGCAGGCATAGGAGATCTCTAAATACAGAGTAGAATTTACTCTTTTGTAAGGGAAATTTACGTTTACAGACATAACTTGGAGACACTGCAGGTTAGGTTCCAGACCACTGCAATAAAGCCAATATTGCAATAAAGCCAAATCACAATAAAGAGAGTCAGAGGAATTTTTTGGCTTCCCAGTGCATACAAAAGTTGTTTATACTACACTGTAATCTATTAAGTATGTAATAGAATTATGTCTAAAAAATAAGGTATATATCTTAATTCTCTTGCTATTTCCACCACATCTGCAGTTACTTCCTTCACTGAAGCCTTGAACCCCTCCAAGTCATTCATGAGGGTTGGAATTAACTTCTTCCAACCCCTGTGAATGTTGATATTTTGATCTCTTCCCATGAATGACAAATGTTCTTAATGGCATTTAGAATAGTGAATCCTTTCTAGAAAGTTTTCAATTGGCTTTGCCCAGATCCATCAGAGAAATCATTATCTATGATAGCTATAGCCTTACAAAATGTATTTCTTAAATAATAAGACTTGAAACTCAAAATCACTCCTTGATCCATGGGCTGCAGAATGGATGTTGTGTTAGCAGGCACAAAAACATTAATCTCTTCATGCATCTCCAATACAGTTCTTGGGTGACCAGGCACACTGTCAATGAGCAGAAATATTTTGGAAGGAATCTTTTTCAGAGCAGTAGGTCTCAACAGTGGGCTTAAAATATTCAGTAAACCATTTTGTCAATAGACATGCTGTCATCCAGACTTTGTTGTTCCATTGATAGAGCACAGGCAGAGTAGATTTAGCATGATTCTTAAGGGCCCTAGGATGTTCAGAATGGTAAATGAGCATTGGCTTCAACTTAAAGTCACCAGCTGCATTAGCCTCTACCAAGAGAGTCAGCCTGTCCTATGAAGCTTTGAAGCCAGGCATTGATTTCTTCTCTCTACCTATGAAAGTCCTAGATGACATCTTCCAATAGAAAGCTGTTCTGTCTACATAGAAAATCTGTTGTTTAGTGTAGCTACCTTCATTAATGATCTTAGTTAGGTTTCCTGGATAGCTTGGGCTGCTTCTGTATCAGCACTTGCTGCTTTACCTTGCAGTTTATGTTATAGAGATGACTTCTTTCCTTAGCCTCATGAACCAACCTCTGCTACCTTCAAACTTTTCTTTTTCACCATCCACCTCTCTCAGACTTCATAGAACTGAAGAGTGTTAGGGCCTTGCTCTGGAATAGACTTTGGCTTAAAGGAATGATGACTGGTTTAATCTTCTATCCAGACCACTGAAACTTTCTCCATATTAGCAATAGGCTGTTTTACTTTCTTATCATTCATGTGTTCATTAGAGTAGCACTTTTAATTTCCTTCAAGAACTTTTCCTTTGCATTCAAAACTTGGCTAACTGTTTGGCTCAAGAGGCCTAGTTTTTGTTCTATCTTGGCTTTCGACATGCTTTTCTCACTGAGCTTTATCATTTCTAGCTTTTGATTTAAAGTGAGACCATGTATGGCCCTTCCTCTCACTTAAACATATAGAGGCCATTGTAGGATTATTAATTGGCCTAATTTCAATATTGAGACAAGTGAATCACCCCACATGTCACTGAACATACACCACTGGGACTGCTGGTCTATTACAGGGGAACCAAGGAGGAAACAATTTAAAAAATACATGGGGAGAAGTGAAAAGCAAGTTTCATCTTTACTTCCTCATTTCTGCTAACTTGAAAATACATGGAGTAGAGAAGTAGGAGACCTAAATTTTGTCTGGCCCCAGGAATTCAGCTAGATAGGTATCAAACCATTCTGAACACCTACAAACTCAACAGGAAATTGAAGAAAAGAATAGCAACAACTCTCTGAACAGAAAAGCGACCACTTTCTGGAAGGTAGGATGTGCAGAGAAGTGAATCCGAGGCGATACACAGGAAGAGAGAGTGCAGAGGGAGGGAGCCACCCTCAGCTAGCTACCAGCAAGTGATAGAGCAGCAGGGCACAAAATCAGAACTTTTAGAAGTCTGCTCCGCTGAGGGACGTCACTCCAGTGGCTAAGCAGGGGGTGGAACCTTCACTGGGACAGTGTGGTCTCAGGACCCTTGGGGTCACAGAAAGACCTGAGTGCAGCAAAGCTTCCAGGTATCAGAGCGGGGAAGGGAGCTGCGGAGATGGAGCCGAGGAGTGGGCTCTCAGCTCGGGGTTGCCATAAACCATGATGCCTGGCACATTTGGGCCACTACTCCTCCAGCAGGGACCCAACAAGCAGCAGATCCAGAAGACTCCCCTTCCTCCTCCAGGAGGAGTGGCACAGGAGTGCAGTGCAAGAATCTGCTGGGTTTGGAGACTCCAAATGGGTCGTGTGCCAGAGATAGAAATGCTTGGTCACAGGCCGGTGAGCACGGAGTGCGACCAGAGACCGGGGAGACAGGAGTGATTGGATGCTTTTCTCTGGGGGTCACTGAGGAGTGGGGCCCTGAGCTCTTGGCTTCTCTGGGGCCAGAGATTGGGAGGCCGCCATTTTCATTCTCGTCCTCCAAAGCTACACGGAAAGCTTTCAGGGAACAAAAGCTCCCGAGAGCAAACCTGAGCAGATTACTTAGCCCAGCCCCTGGCAAGGGCAGGGCAATTCCACCTCTGGCAAAGACATTTGAGAATCACTACAACAGGCCCCTCCCCCAGAAGATCAGCAAGAACCACCAGCCAAGACCAAGTTTACCAATCAATGAGAATGGCAGAACTCCAGCACTAGGGGAATACAGCACATAGAATTCATGGCTTTTTTCCCCATAATTCTTTAGTCTTTCAAAGTTAATTTTTAAAAATTTTTCTTTATTTTTTTTCTTTTTCTATTTTTTTGAATTTTTTTCCCTTTTGCAACCAACATCTTATCAATCCCTCTTTTTAAAATCTTTTTTAATTTTCATTTTTACAGTCATAGTCTATCCCTCCATTGTAGATAACCTTATTTTTTATATATATATAAGTTTTTCCTCTCTTTAAAATTTTGGGATACAGTTTCTTCTAACAGACCAGAATATACCCTAAATCTCTAGTGTATGGCTTTGTTCTAGTCTCCTGCCTGATCATATTCTCTCCCTTTTTTTTTTGCTTTTTTTTTTTAATTTTCTTCTTTCTTTTTTCAACCAACTTTTATCTTATCAATTCCTTTTATAAAATCTTTTATAATTTTCATCTTTACAGTAATATTCCATCCCTTCATCATATTTACCCTTATTTTTGTACATATATAAGTTTTTCTTTCTTTAAAATTTTGGGAGGCAGTTTCTTCTAAGAGACCAAAATACGCCCAAAATCTAGTGTGTGGCTTTGATCTATTCACTGGCCTTACATATTCTTTTTTTTCTCTCTCTTTCTTTCCCTTTCTTCCCCACTCCTCCCCCCACCCCCACCCTGGTTTCAGGTCTCTTCTGATTTGTTTAGTGTATATTTTTCTGGGGTCCTTGTTATCCTTTTAGCATTTTGTTCTCTCATTCATCTATTCTCCTTTGTACAAAATGACAAGACAGAAAAACTCACCTCAAAAAAAGAACAAGAGGCAGTACTGACTGCCAAGGACCTAATCAATACGGATATTAGTAAGATGTCAGAACTAGAGTTCAGAATGATGATTATAAAGATACTAGCTGGGCTTGAAAAAAGCATAGACGATACTAGAGAATCCCTTTCTGGAAAAATAAAAGAACTAAAATCTAACCAAGTCGAAATTAAAAAGGCTATTAATGAGGTGCAATCAAAAATGGAGGTTCTAACTGCTAGGATAAATGAGGCAGAAGAGAGAATTAGTGATATAGAAGACCAAATGAGGGAGAATAAAGAAGCTGAGAAAAGAGAGATAAACAAATCCTGGATCATGAGGGCAGAATTCGAGAGATAAGTGATATCATAAAGTGAAACAACATTAGAATAATTGGGATCCCAGAAGAAGAGAGAGAGGGGTGGAAAGTATATTGGAGCAAATTATAGCAGAGAACTTCCCTAATTTGGGGAAGGAAACAGGCATCAAAATCCAGGAGGCACAGAGAACACCCCTCAAAATCAATAAAAATAGGTCAACACCCCAACATCTAATAGTAAAATTCACAAGTCTCAGAGACAAAGAGAACATCCTGAAAGCAGCTTGGGACAAGAGATCTGTAACCTACAATGGTAGAAACATTAGATTGGCAGCAGACCCATGCACAGAGACCTGGCAGGCTAGAAAGGGCTGGCATGATATATTCAGAGCACTAAATGAGAAAAATATGCAGCCAAGAATACTATATCCAGCTAGGCTGTCACTGAAAATAGAAGGAGAGATAAAAAGCTTCCAGGACAAACAAAAACTAAAAGAATTTGCAAACATGAAACCAGCCCTACAAGAAATATTGAAAGGGGTCCTCTAAGCAAAGACAGAGCCTAAAAGTAACATAGACCAGAAAAGAATAGAGACAATATACAGTAACAGTCACCTTACAGGCAATACAATGGCACAATTCCTATCTTTCAATAGTTACCCTGAATGTAAATGGGCTAAATGCCCCAATCAAAAGACACAGGGTATCAGATTGGATAAAAATACAAGACCCATTGATATGCTGTCTGCATGATACTCATTTTAGACCCAAAGACACCTCCAGATTGAAAGTGATGGGGTGGAAATCCATTTACTATGCTAATGGACACCAAAAGAAAGCTGGGGTAGCAATTCTTATATCAGACAAGTAAGATTTTAAACCAAAGACTATAATAAGAGATGAGGAAGGACACTATATCCTACTTAAAGGGTCTATCCAACAAGAAGATCTAACAATTGTCAATATCTATGCCCCTAACATGGGAGCAGCCAATTATATAAGCCAATTAATAACAAAATCAAAGAAACACATCGACAACAATACAATAATAGTAGGGGACTTCAACACGCCCCTCACTCAAATGGACAGATCATCTAAGCAAAAGATCAACAAGGAAATAAAGGCTTTAAATGACACACTGGACCAAATGGGCTTCACAGATATATTCAGAACATTCTATTCCAAAGAAACAGAACACACATTCTTCTCTGGCGCCCGTGGAATATTCTTCAAAATAGATCACATCCTGGGTCACAAATCAGGTCTCAACCAGCACCAAAAGACTGGGATCATTCCCTGCATATTTTCAGACCACAATGCCTTGAAACTAGAACTCAATCACAAGAGGAAAGTTGCAAAGAACTCAAATACAAGGAGGTTAAAGAACATCCTACTAAAGAATGAATGGGTCAACCAGGAAATTAAAGAAGAATTTAAAAAATTCATGGAAACCAATGAGAATGAAAACACAACTGTTCAAAATCTTTGGAATGCAGCAAAGGCAGTCCCAAGAGGAAAGTATATAGCAACACAAGCCTTTCTCAAGAAACTAGAAAGGTCTCAAATACACAACCTAACCCAAACCTAAAGGACCCGGAGAAAGAACAGCAAATAAAGCCTAAACCCAGCAGGAGAAGAGAAATAATAAAGATCAGAGCCGAAATCAATGAAATAGAAACCAAAAGAACAGTAGAACAGATCAACGAAACTAGGAGCTGATTCTTTGAAAGAATTAATAAGATTGATAAGCCCCTGGCCAGACTTATCAAAAAGAGAAGAGAAATGACCCAAATAATGAAAATCATGAATGAAAGAGGAGAGATCACAACCAACACCAAAGAAATACAATTATAAGAACATATTATGAGCAACTATATGCCAGCAAATTAGACAATCTGGAAGAAATGGATGCATTCCTAGAGACGTATCAACTACAAAACTGAACCAGGAAGAAATAGAAAACCTGAACAGACCCATAACCAGTAAAGAAATTGAAGCAGTCATCAAAAATCTCTCAACAAACAAGAGCCCAGGGCCAGATGGCTTCCCAGGGGAATTCTACCAAACATTTAAAGAATTAATACCTATTCTTCTGAAACTGTTCCAAAAAATAGAAATGGAAGGAAAACTTCCAAACTCATTTTATGAGGCCAGCATTACCTTGATCCCAAAACCAGACAAAGACCCCATCAAAAAGGAGAATTACAGACCAATATCCCTGATGAACATGGATGCAAAAATTCTCACCAAAATACTAGCCAATAGGATCCAACAGTACATTAAGGGGATTATTCACCACAACCAAGTGGGATTTATTCCGGGGTTGCACGTTTGGTTCAACCTCTGCAAATCAATCAATGTGATACAATACATTAATAAAAGAAAGAACAAGAACCATATGATCCTCTCAATAGATGCAGAAAAAGCATTTGACAAAGTACAGCATCCTTTCTTGATTAAAACTCTTCACAGTGTAGGGATAGAGGGATGGGGTGGCTGGGTGATGGACACTGGGGAGGGTATGTGCTATGGTGAGTGCTGTGAGTTGTGTAAGACTGATGAATCACAGACCTGTACCTCTGAAACAAATAATATATTATATGTTAAAAAAAAAAAAAAGAAGAAGAAGAAGAAGATAGTAGGAAGGGAAAAATGATAGGGGGGGGATCGGAGGGGGAGATGAACCATGAGAGACTATGGACTCTGAGAAACAATCTGAGGGTTTTAGAGGGGAGGGGGGTGGGGGGATGGTTTAGCCCAGTGATGGGTATTAAGGAGGGCATGTATTGCATGGAGCACAGGGTTTTTGTTATATGCCAACAATGAATCATGGAACACTACATCAAAAACTAATGATGTAATGTATGGTGACTAATATAACATAATAAAATTTTTAAAAAAGAAAATACATGTAGTATCTGAAGCCATCAGATGTGAATTGGTACACATTTTTTTCCTTGGTACACATTTTGATCATGATGCAGTATTTCTGCAAATTATATCTTAGCCTGTATTTTATTATCTGAGAACAGATTTATACAAGGTAGCTTGTTTAAAATAAAGAAGAACAACAACAATAATAATAATTAATGAATAAGTCATCTTTTCTCTGTGGTGAAGTTGTTGTTGTTTTTTAAAGGACTTTATTTATTTATTTGTCAGAGAGAGAGAGCACAAGCAGGGAGACCTGCAGGTAGAGGGAGAAGCAGGCTCCCCACTGAGCAAGGAGCCTGATGTGGGACTCGATCTCAGGACCCTGGGATCATGACCTGAGCTGAAGGCAGACAGTTAACCAACTGAGTCAGGCGTCCCTCTGTGGTGAAGTTTCTAAAGGAATCATCCTCAACAACAGGCACCCATCATTGGCAGACCTCATTAACTAAGTATTTAAGTATTTCTCAAAAACTGAAAAGAATTGTGATAAGTCCCAGGAGCAGGTATTAAGCCTTTCATGCTCTGCCTCCCCCTAGTGTAACTTAATCAAATCAGAGTCAGTTGATGAGGCATTTGGAGAGCAAACTCTTTTACTACCAAAACAAATGCACTTTGAGTTCTCTTCTTCCTTCACCTTTCCTCATCACTTGTTAGTGTTCATCACCTCTTCTTGGTTTCCAGGAGATTCCCATCTCCTGAATTTCCTCTTCCTCTTGGATTGTCCTTCCTTACTCCGATTCTGCACCCAATTCCAGGGTGTAGGCTTTTTTCCCCCCACCAAGCAACCATGCAAGCTAAATGTCCTACAGTTCAATTCAGTTGTGACACTGTCTACCTGGAGATAGCAATCAGATCCTACAAGACTGCATCCTCAACTTCAGATGCCAATTACAAGTCCAGGTTGTCACCTGTTTTTCTTATCCACTGGCTATAGTTTGGAAGTTCCAATGACCTCCTCCTTGGGTTTGATTAATTTGCTAAAACAGCTCATAAACACAGAAAAACATTTTACTTACTAGGTTACTGCCTTATTATAGAAGGATATAACTCAGGAACAGCCAACAGAAAAGATGCATAGGACAAGGCATGGGGAAGGGGTACCAAGACTCCATTCTCTTTGAGCAAACCACTCTCCCTGAATCTCCAGGTGTTCATCAACCTGGAAGCTCTCAGAACCCCATTCTTTTGGGTTTTTTATGGAGCCTTCATTACAGAGGCATAATTGATTAAATCATTGGCCACTGGTGACTGAACTCAATCTTCAGCCCTTCTCCCCTCCCTGGATGTTTGGGGGGGTGGGACTAAAAGTTCCAACCCCTCTCATCACATGGTTGGATGTCTTGGCAACCAGCCCCAATCTTTAGGTTCCTCAGCTCTCCAAAAGTTATTACTCATTAACAAAAGAAGATACCCTATTGCTCTCATCATTTAGGAAATTCCAGGACAAAGACCAAATATATATTTCTTATTATAAATCACAATATCACAGTCACTCTTCTCATAGACTCTTCTTGAGTTTCTCATGCCTCTCCTCCTCATCAGTCCACTTTTGTCCTCATTCTACATACTGTCAGTGACTTCATCCTCACTCATAGTCTTAGACAATCTTGCTCTCCTTACTGTTGCTGTGGGAGTAGTGGCAGTAGGTGGAGGAATAGCACCAATGGTAGTGATAGTAGCAAGAGCAGTAAGTAATAGCACAGATGGCATTATCATTTCTAACTTTAGTTATTACAGGAGCCTTCTAAGACTTTTCCCTGGCCTTGATGTTCCCTTTATTACATTCTTCACATTGCTGCCAATGTAATTCTTCCAAAATAGAAATTCAGTCATGTGACTCCATTTCAATCTTCTGATAGTCCCTATGGTCTTGGGGATAAAATCTAAATTCTTAGCATAGTATAAAAGGCCTATCACTACCCAGCCCTGTCTATCTCAGGCCCTACATGTGTCCCTTGCCATAGCCATCCCAAACAACTTGCATTTTGCACGTACAGAGTGTTATTTCCCACCTCTATTACTGGAATGCCCTTCCCCCTTACCTCCTGCTGGACTCCCAACCCAACTGACTCCCATGAATCTTTCCAAAAACAGCTGCACTGCTGTTTCCTGTGAAGGAAAACAACCCCAAGTCTCCAAGGCTATGTTAGGTGTCCCTCCTGTGTGCTTCCTCTATTATAAAACACATTATAATAATTATTATTATTTTGCTTTTTGTTAATTTCTTTATAATCCTCTTTCCTGTGAGTTCACTACTCAATTGTAAGCATGACACTCAAGAAAATGTTGAATGAGTGAACAAGTGAATTATAGCTCAAGCATGGATTAATATATATTCTGCTTTTTCCCCTCCAGTTTCAACTTGCTTCACTTCCTGTTAAAGAAAAAAAGACAACAAGCCCAAATTCGAGTCACTTGTGCTAAGCCCCAAGCCAGCAAACCAAGATTTAATATCTAACCTAATTGTGGTTTCAGCTTTTCCTAAGAATGTGACCTCAAACCAGTCAATCTAGAATTACCTGATCAGCACTAGTGAGGTAATCTGCAGGACAAATGCCTGCCATTCCCCCAAAAGAAGGTGACCTTGTCTGAAACAATCTACTTTTTGTTAGAATCTTACTTCTCTCCCCTTCTGATTATCAAAGTCTTCCTTTTTTTTTTTTTTTTTAAGTAGGCTGCATGCCCAGTGTGGAGCCAAACGCAGGGCTCAAACTCAAGATCCTAAGATCAAGACCTGAGCTGAGATCAAGAGTCAGATCCTTAAACAACTGAGCCACCCAGGCACCCCAAAAGTCTTCCATTTTGTTCAGCTCCTTGAGCTCATTTCTATTTGCTAGATAGGATGCTGCCTGATTCATGAGTTGTTAAACAAAGCCAATTAGATCTTCAAATTAACTCAGTTTAATTTTGTTTTTTAACACCCTCAGGTTGCTTATAGTCTAAAAAGGGAGACAGAAATATAAGGAGATCATCCTAGTATAATAATTTCAGAGGGGTCATTCAGGAACTCCTCAAGTTCATCCAGGAATCACACATTAACAACCTATTAAATAATAAGGAAATTAACACATAGGATAAATGAGAGAACATCATTATTTGATGGCATACAGCATCAGAGCCTTGATAGAACATTTGCTTTGTAAAACAAAGTTTGAAGAGTGCAGCCCACACTTGCCCTCCAGACTGAAAGCAACCTTTAGAAAAAGATCACTCAACCAGGTTGCAGTGCACCTAATCAAGAACAAGATAAGGTACCTGGTAAAATGCTTTGTAGTAACCCTTTGCTTTTCTCAAATTTACCAACTCATAAACTTTATTTTAAAAAGTTGCATACCAGCTTTTTATGCCTCTGGGCTTTATTCATATAAAGCCTTGAGAGTCTCTTCCTAGGTCCTCTGTGCTCTGGTCATTTTCTATGGGAAATTTCCATTCTGGCTCTGATCTTGCCTCCCTCGATTGGTTTCTTTTCTACTTCTTCTGGTCCTACTTTCAGCAATCTAATTCACACAGTATGGCTTCTCATTTCAGTTCCTGCCCCCAGCTCTGTTTACCACCTTCCTTAATCACAAGCCTCTTCTTCCACACCAAGTTTTCTTTTTCCTTTCCTTTTCTTTTTCTTTCTTTCTTTTTTTTTTAAGTAAACTCTAGGCCCAATGTGGGGCTGGAACACATGACCCGGAGATCAAGAGTCTCATGCTTTACTGACTGAGTCAGCCAGGCACCCCACACACCAAGCTTTCTTCTATCATCACCCCTTCCTCAAACATAGACCAGGCACATAGAATTGGGTAGACTTCCACCTTCCCCTTCATCGGCTCTTGATTTGGTCTGACCATCCTATGGTCTCACCCAGACAGCAGCATCTAGTTCACCCTGAAATGTAATCTCCAAAATCCACATGTATTTCACATTTATGACTTCGTCTAGAGCAAGAAAGAGTATTATAGCATCATATAGCATTAGAATCCAGGTTTCTACATCCCATTTCTCTTTGTAATTGGTATGCCCACTGGGTGAGAGCTAAATGGCTCAACTGTTTAGAGCTGTCATTTCTAGCTTCTGTGAGCTGCAGAACTCCTCATTCAAATAAAATCTTAGTGCCAGCTAGTAATACCTAAAATGCTGACTTGTTCTCGCTAAAATGGGTATGAAGTCCCCTTTTCCTCTCATTCCCATCACCCCTAAGAATTCTAAAGAGCCTCAAGGTTGGAAAACTAATGGGTTGGAGACATTCTAAGGAAATCCCAGTGGTAAGCTTCATACCATTGGGACAGGTTTTGTCACAGGACATGCAATATCCTGGAAAGCAGCATGACAATGATTATGTGGATTGACTTGAGAAATACTGCCAGGATTCAGAGCCCCACTCCCCACACTCACTAGCTGAGGCTCGCTGGTCCATTTACTTAACTTCCTTGTGCTTGAGCTTTCTCATCTATAAGACGAAGATCATATGGGTCCTGCCTCTTTGTTAAAAGGATTAAATGAGTTCATAGGTAGAGAGATTTTTTTTTAAATGCCTAGCTGACCCAGATGGGTGGTAAGTAAATATTTGCTACTATTGGTTAATTGGGAGTTGAGCATTGCAATTCTAGGAAATAGGGTATTTGGCATGTTTGTATATTTCTGAATCTGTCCCGTTTATAGCTACAAACATATGCCATTGATTTATGATTTTCCTTCTATAGGCTTCACCAGGGTAACACAAATAGAGGTTAGTCATTAAACCCAGAAGGAATTTGAGAGCAGAACATAAAATTTAAAGAAGGTTATATAATGAGGAGGAAAAAAAATGATGTAAGTAAAGACAACAGAAAATTAGGGCTAAATCTTTAGGATAATACATTTTTACAGATTGTTTTTAATAATACTTTCTATATTGTATTTTAATCTGTGGTCCTCCAAGCTAAGCTAAGTAACTCCCAAGGGAAGAAGGGGAGAGGTCTTTCTAAGTAATATAAATAGGTCTTTCAAAGGAAAAAAAATCTGAATCTTTTCTTTCCTGAGTTTGTATTTTATTACTTTTTGCTCAGCCAATCTTCAGGGAATGTAGACAGTGTAGATACTGACTCTACCTCCCTGAGTACCTGAGGTTCTTCAGGCTGAGCCTGAGTCAGACTCCTTCCTGGCCAGTCCAGGAAATGTAGGAATAGCTTTGTCGGCATCTTCATTCCCATGCCTCTGATTAGAATGGAAAGAATAGGTGATGAAACTGTTCTCATTCCTTTATCCTAAATTCCAAAATACAAAAGTCCTATAACCAAAGGTTTTTCCACAATCTGACACAAAATTCATTTGGTGGCAAAATCTTACTTTCTTGACATGTAGCTGAGTATGGTCATTATTTGTCTCACTTAAGATGAAGATGCATACATTTTGTGGTAGATATATGACTGTATTTGTTTATGGGGTGCTGACCCAGATCCCATTAGAAATATTATACAATATATGGAATATATATCATTTAGCCTTTCTAAAATCTGAAAAATTTTGAATTCAAAACATAACTGGCCCCATGGGTTTAGATAAATATGGTGGACCTGTCCTAAGTGTTCTGAGTGGGAAGAGGTCTGAAAAGAAAAGACATATTCTGGCTCTAAGAAGGAAACATGAACTGCAAATCTAGAAGGGTGGTGTGCTTCACATGGATGGGAATCCAAAGGAAGCTGTCAGTGTTATCCATCCCAGCATGAGGTACAGGAAATCAGTGCAATGAGTGACAAAAATTAGTAACCAGCCACACTACTTAATTAAATGCCTATCATTGTCAACCAGTGCAGGCTGAGGCCCAGATGAGCACAGAGTAGAGGATATAGACAGGCCAACCCCCCTAGAATCCTTATCTCAGGATTGCTATAGTGTTTTTACCAGTGTCTTTCTTCATTTACATTCCCTTTCCCCATCTCTCTACTCTAAATAATTCTTCTATTCTTACAAATTCCATACTAAATCACTACTCAGAATTCACTGGTGGTGATGGTAAGTTTAAGAAATCTAAAAAGAACACAATCAGTTTAATTCTGGTTATACTTTAAAAGTTTTTTAATTCTGGATTCAGACTGCCTGGGTCCAAATTATGGCTCTACCACTTCCTACATATGTGACTATAATGATTTACCTAATCTCCTTATGCCTCAGTTTTCTCATTCATAAAACAGGGGAAACCTATCTCAAACAGCTGTTGAGAGGATTAAATGAACAAATACTATGTGAAGCACTTAGAACAATGCTCAGCATATTATGAGTGCTCCATAAATATAAGCTACTATTATTTCTGCAGGTGTCTACAACTGTCTTCTAAATGAACTCCATACATTGATAATATGTTTTTTGTTTGTTTGTTTGTTTGTTTACTTATAGAATTCCTTATATTCAGTTTCCCAAGATGGTACTATAAGGACATTTGATGGCCAATAATTATTTGCTAGATATGAAGATGAAGAAGACAATAACAAAAAATAGATGCACAATCAAAAATTAGTAAGAAGTTACAATCCATTTCATTACATTGCTGACTATAACATTCTGATGCTGTGTACAGTTTCTCCCCCTCCCCTTTCTTCCTCTAATTTGTTTTGAAATCTAAGAAATAAAATGGAAAGAGGATAATAAAATATTGGATATAAAAATTTCAAAATAAAACCATCAGGCAGGAGGGGCGCCAGGGTGGCCCAATTGGGTAAGCATCTGACTCTTGATTTCCCCTCAGGTCATGATCTTAGGGTTGTGGGATAAAGCCTTGCAACAGGGTCTGTTCTGGGCATGAAGTCTGCTTAAGATTCTCTCAATTCTCTCTCTCCCTCTCCCTTTGCCCCTCCCCCACCTCTCTCCTTCTCTAAAAACAAAACAAAACAACAACAACAACAACAACAACAACAACAAAAACCAAACCAAAACCAAACCAAGAGACAGGAACAAATCTTTGAGAAAGTCCTTCAGATTATATTCACACTTTTGTTTTCAGACTACTCATTTCTTAAACATTAATGCAAATATTATTAGCCGCATTGTTCAGCTAAGAATGAACTAAAAACAATTAATTCTGCATTAAATTGAACCTAATTACTTAAGCATTGTAACTAGAAATCTTTTGAATGATATACCCTTCCCCAATATTCTACAAACCTGTTCCATTCAGAGTTAGAACTTGGAGTAGATATTCCTTGACCTCCCCCAAGACATCAAAAATAACCTGTCCAAACTAGCATGTGGGCTATCTCCACCAATGTATTCATAATTTGGGAGTGCATTTTCAGTGCTCCCTATCCTGAGTCAATGGTTATAGTGAAGAGGCTGGGAACCCCATACATTTACCTATTACTCTCTAACTTCCTGCTCTGACTATATAATTAATGTTGGGGCTCTTATGACTTTTTTTCTAGAGTCAGCCCTAACTGAATAGACCCATATTTGTCTCAGTCATTTTCACCTCCACCCTATTTTATTTATCAAAAGAGTATTTACCAAAAAAAAAAAAAAAATGTCCAACTTAAGCAGAAAAAAATCACAGCTAAATGTGGGTTTAAAGCTGAAAAGACTTGAGATTGAAAAACTGCCAGTTCTTACTGCTCGCTTACTCACATGAGGGTTTACAGCTCCTGAAATCATGCCAGGACTTTGAAAATGAAAGCTTGCAGTTAGAAAACGATGGCTCATGACAGCAAAGATCAGTCATGTGATAGGCCAAGCGTTTTCCGTCATTGCCTTCCTCAATCAGACAGGGCTCAGAAACAGGGGTTAATCGGTCAGATAGCATCCACGGAGGCTGAGGGCAGCAGAATCAGACTGCAGCAATTAATCATTTAATTGCTTTCTGATTCACTTTAAATGTCTTTTAAAAAGATATTAAAGAAAAACAATTATTGAAAGGACATTTTAAACTATTTAATAAAGATCCAATATACCCTTTGTGAACCAGAAAATGAATGGATCGCTGGCCCAACTCTGCTCAACGTTTTCTTGGGCAAAATTTACTTATATAGAAGAAGAAGTGACAGAGTCTCTGCTCCAGGCAGGAGAAAGAGCATGCATAATGTACTTAGGAAAGAAAGCATAGGTGTAAATAAAAATAAGGTTTTTGTTTATTTGGCCGCTTATTTTTTTTGCTAAAGAGTAGGATGTGTGAGCAAGGTCGATAGGAAAGCCTAGATTTTAGAGGGCCTGGAATGGCAAGATAAAAGAGCCTGGACTTACTCTATTAAACAATGGGAGCCACTGAAGATTTTTGAGGAGAGAAAACAGTATGAGTAGGGAATAGCATGAGCTATGGGGTCCATCAGCCCTGGGTTATAACTCTAACACTGGCTCTCATTAGCTAGTATAAGCACATTATCACCCTTTTGGAGCCTCTCAAGCTATACAGTGGAAGTGACAATACCATTTCCAAAGTTACTGCAACATTAGAAAAAATGTATGTAACACATCCACCCCAGGGCTAGGTGCAGGAAAAGTACCCGTTAAACAGTCTTAGCTGGCATGTGCTAACACTGAGCTGTGCTCCAAGTAGGAAGGTCAACGGGGACGAGACGGGTAGAGGGAGTTCAGAGAGGTCCCCGTAAGACACAGAGCGGCTGGGCTGGATGGAGTTCAGGTAAGGGGAGTGGCAAAGAGAAAATGAGATAGAAAGCAAGGGACACTACAAAGGCAGAATCCACGGAAACAGAGACTTAAGAAAGATTAACTTCCTCAAAGCCATTTGACGACGAGTGGGCACGACCAAGGGAGGAGAAGCATCTACAGAGACTCTAAGAAGCCATCTGAGATAAGTATTACACAAGTCAGAGAGACTCAAACTGCTATGGAAGTCTAAAATAAATAATAAACACAAATAAATGCCTAACAGTGAGCTTGGATTTCTAGAATGACTACAGGAATAACCAAAGCCATATTGCTTGCTTCAGTGATCTCCTCTTAATTCTTCATAATAAAGGGCTTCCCTGAGAACAATTTTCAAATCCACAGGGCTAGATGATTTGGGCCATGGCATTACTTAGTATTGTACACCAGGCAGTGTCCTTTCTCCGCACACCTTCACCATGGCTCACCTCTTCACGTCACCGCCCCTACAGAAGTCCCCACCATTTCCTTAGGCACTTCCTACTAGCTTCCTTGTTGTCACTCACTTTATGATCTTCTCAGCACAGATAACTGCTGAGGCTCTCCTCAGGCTGGAAATGCCTTCCCCACAAGACTCGCCTACTTGAATAACAGGTAGAGAAATAACCTGGCACTTCAGAACAGCAGAGCGGCCACCTAATACCTCACTGCACCTGACATTTTCATTATGCATTGTGTTAGAAGTTTCTTCAGGAAGCAGCCTGAATGATAATTTTTCACCACTCTGCTCTGTGGGGATTAATATTACTTTCATATACATATGAGCCACAGCCCCTTGACCAGCACAAGCTTCTGTCCTCGTTGGGTCATTGTGGGTTTCGGCTGTGTCAGCTCCATATAATTCACAAAGGAATCAACCCACAGACATTTTCCAGTCACATTTGTGCCTGCCAGGACACACAAGGGAAACTTTACAGCTTATATAAATGGACTTTAATATTGCAGTATACCTTTTGGGATGTATGTTTAATTTGTTAGAACATGTAGAGAAGCTGACAAGCCATTTTGTACCTTTCGGGAAGCTTCTCCTTTGTACAGGCTGCCCTAAAGAAAGACAGGACTGCACTGTCTCCCTACTCACCACTCTCTTGCTCTTCCTACAGGATCCCTCCCACCTGAGCTCACTCCTGAGTACACAGAAGGTCCAGCTAGAAGACTATGTGGGATTTGTGTTCCTCTATCACTTTCTTCTTGCTTCACTAAGATTTTTTCTTTAACATCTCTGAGAAACACTGAATATGATTTCATTTTATCATTAACTTCAGGACAAGTGTCATGCTGACTTATTTCTGTTTAATGACATAGTACTTCCTTGAAACCTCACTGGCTCCAGAATAATAAAATTCAAAATACAGTGTTTTGTAGGTAAAAATGTTTTATGCTTTACAAAGAGAAGTAGAACTTGGGGAGAGACGTGATGACACTACGAGGTCAAAAGTTTTTAGAAGTCAACTCGTCATAAATAAGAAAGTGTTCTTTTTGGATTCTTCACAATATTCTTAATTTCAGGGGCACTTGGCACAGGGCACTAAATAGGCTCTTCAAAGAACTGATTCTTCGATAGTGTGCAAATATTTCTCTTTATCCAAGTTACTCTTGGTTCAGAATAGAGACTGATGTTTATGGTTAAAGTTTGTACTTTTTTTTATCTCTGTATACCATAGCAATATTAATGATAAACACCACTATTTATTTAGTGCTACTATTTCTATTTTACTCCTTTGTCACTACTGTGTGAGATAAAGTGTTATTTTGCAGATGAAGAAACTGAGCCTTAGAGAGGCTAACTTATCCAGGGCCAGACAGCCAGTAAATGGGAAAATCAGAGCTCAAATTTAGGTCTCTTTTATACCAGAGTTAGTAAGAAGTCATTATAACTCACTGGAATGATGGTACCCACAAATGACATTCCAGGAGCACTTACTGGTGAATTCCAGCTTGATATCCATGATAAAGAGAAAAAAAAAGCCTCAGTACATACTGAGTATATTACTTACTAAGTAATACTCTGTATTACTTACTGACTCCACACACACTTGTGAGCATGTAATGACCTTAACCAACTCAAGAAAAAGTACATCAACACTGTGATATTTATTGACTTCTTACTCTATAAAAGGCACACAGCTAATTAATCACTAAATGGAGGAAGTTGTTGAGAAGAATAAGATGTGGTCCATTTCTTGGTGTACCTACCATCTAGCCGGGCAGACAAGCCCTAAATACATGCTATGTATATATTTAGATAATATAAAAAAGAGCAGTGCAAAGCTGGATGAGATTCATTACCAAATTAACAATACAGAGCAAAAGTGCTAAGGTGAGTCTGGTGAGGGAGCATTCTCTCCACCAGTAGGAGTCAGGTAAAACTAGATCAGAGAAATGGGACTTGAAGTGGGAACTGATTGATGGGGTAAGACTTGGTGAGGCTGGTGATTACTGAAAAGTGGAAGGGGCATCCAGAAGAAGTGAGAAGGAATCCCTGGCAAGAGGTTTCCTTGCTCCATCCACAGTCTTGCATCATTCACTACAAGGTGCTTGATCAGAATACAGTGTGACCCCAGATAGTTAAAGCACAATGAGACATTGCTATAGGCTGAATTGTGTCCCCTTAAAATTTGTGTGCTGAAACTAATCCCCAGTGTGACTGTATTTGGACATAGGGCCTTTAAAGAGGTGAGTCAAATTAAATAAAGTCATAAGGGCAGGCCCCTAATCCAATAGGACTTTGTTTGTTTGTTTGTTTGTTTGTTTGTTTGTTTGTTTGTTTGGGGACTGGTGTCCTTATAAGAAGAGATGCTCAAGTGTACAGGAAACACCATGTGAGGACACAGCAAGAAGGCAGCCACCTATAAGCTAAGGAGGTTTCACGAGAGAGCAAACCTTCCAACACCTTGATCTTGGACTTCCAGCCTCCAGAACTATGAGAGAATAAATTTCTGTTGTTATTTTGTTATGGCAGTCCTCGTAGACAACTGCACACACCTGCAGCTACTTCACATATAATTTCCCTGCCCTGGCTGGACCTGCCACCCAGTCCTATGCTACCTTTGATCCTGTCTTAGAGAGTTTGAACCTTGGAGTAGCGGATTTCTAAAGAGGGCAGCTATTCTGTTTGGTTATCATGAAGACCTCTGTTGGAATACTTGGACCTCCGAAATGAGCTGAAGGTGATCTAAGGCAGTGCACTTCAAATTCCCTATAGTGAAGGACCAATTATCCCCCATTCCTTTGCTAACAGATACATGATCCTACTATACATGTTAGATAGGCAGCAGCAGCTGCAAGAAACTCATCACACAAATTTAACAACACCCTGTCCAATAATGTCCCCCAATCAGGTGCATGGATGTCATGGCCAAGTAGTAATGTGCTGGTAAATGTTCAGCACCCAGTTGTTAGGGATGGCAGGAGTCCTGATTTGTAGCATTTGCCCATTTTTGTGATAAAAATACCTTCCGCATGGCTGATTTCAACTTACCAACATGAAGTCACTGAGCCACAAAGGTGGAAAGAAATGCCCACATCAGCTCCCTCCAGCCAGTACCACCCACCTCCAGCACATCACTGAGCAATGTCCGATTACTATAAAGTTTCAAAATACTGTCATTTCTGTACATTTGCAGAAGGCAAATGACATTTTGTTTAACACTAATCTAGATGCTTTAAGTGTAAGAGTCCCCAAAGAGACCCCCAAAAGTTCATTAGCTCACTATTTTATCAGGATAAATTCTAGACCCACAAAAATCCTAAGAAAAGATTTTCAGAAAAGGCCTATTTACCCACAGTTAGCTATGAGAAAATGGCAGGAGTTCAGCTCTTGTCTTCCTCTTTTCTTCTTCCCTCCATCTAGAAATATTATCTCGAAGACCTTCTCCCTATCTCCTTGTTGATTTTTCCCATTCTCTTGCTCTCCCTTGCCTAAAGGATATTCTTCCCTGACCTTTGCCTCTCTTCAACATCGCAGTCAACTCACATTTCCAACGGTCCACTCTCTTTCTCCCAGAACTTGGCTTTACTGTGGGGATGGGACCCCAGTCTTTGTTACAAGGAGCAATGAGAGGATAAACCCACTCAAACAAGTCAAGGGTAAAACCCAAAGCAGCCAGCAGATTTAAAGGGCCCACAGGATTAAAGGCAGATAACGCAAAGTTACATTAGCCCTCTTTATCCTCACTTTCCCAGAACCAATTCAGCTTTGTTCTTTTTTCTTCTTTTTCAAACACAGGACTAGCCCTTAGTAAAATATTCAAAGCCTGTGGCATACAGGAAAGGGATAAACAGTGATTGGAGTGGGAGTGACCAGCCCTGAAGTCCAGGCAAGAGGTAATTAGGGCTGACCTTGGGAGGTGGCCATGAGAATTGAAACAAAAACACAGATACAAGCCATAAAGCCATATTCTGAAGTAAAACCAACAAGATTGGACCACTGATTAGAGACGGAACAGCAAGGGCAAGGGAGGAAGATGGCGCAAGTTTTTAAATACAAACTGCAGCCAGATGAGTCATCCTGGAACTCAGCTCCAATCGAGTCACTCAAATGAGGAAAAAGCCCTTGTTGGCTCCAAGCCCACTGCACACAGAATAAAGTCTAAATTCCTATATAAGGACTGCCACAATTTTGCACCAAGTTATCAGCAAATTTGGACTCATTCATTCAACATTCATTGAACGCCTAGTACGTATTATGCTGGATCAGGGAATCAAAATGGGGGAAAATGCACAATTCTTGACTTTAAGGAGTTCAGGGCATAATGGGGGTAACCTTCAAATAAATTAATACACATGCATGTGCTCAAGCTCTGCTCACAATGTTCTCTTCATCTGGAATCCCTTTTTAAAAAAAGATTTTATTTATTTGAGAGACAGAGAGGAGAGAGAAAGAGCATGAGCAGGGGGAGGGGCAGAGGGACAAGCAGACTCTGAGTGGGCAGCCCAATGTAGGGCGCGAAAGAAAATAAATATGCCACCAGTTTTCCCCTCACCTTACTAGTGTAAGGTACATATGTGATCACATAGAAAAGTCCTACTGGCCCTTGCTCTTATCTGCTCACACAGAACTGTGCCCCTCTGCAAAGTACTCTTTTTTTTTTTTTAAAGATTTTATTTATTTATTTGAGAGAGAGAATGAGAGAGCATGAGAGGGGGAGGGTCAGAGGGAGAAGCAGACTCCCTGCCGAGCAGGGAGCCCGATGCGGGACTCGATCCTGGGACTCCAGGATCATGACCTGAGCGGAAGGCAGTCGCTTAACCAACTGAGCCACCCAGGCACCCAACTGCAAAGTACTCTTGGAAAAGGTGCTCATAAGGCAAGCCCACCTTGCTGAACTCCAGTGGGTCAGCCAAGCCTCTGTTGTCCTCAAACTGCTACAGCCGAGGTCCTGGAACAAATATAATGCTAAATCCAAATACATTGCCTTCCATGACAGAGTTTTGCTGAAGCAGCTTTTTTAGTTTTTACTTACAGTCTTCCTCCAACCCACGCTTCACCAGTCTCAGCCAGGGCCTGGATCAAAACCTGAGTGACAGGTTCAATGCAAACCTTGCATTATCCCTCCTTTCCCACAACCAGCTTTGAGTCAGGCTCGGGGGGCTCTCTATCCTTCATGTGAACACATTTTTGTTGACCCACCCCATTAATTTGTTACACACCTCCTGATATGTATCAGTCCCAATCTAAGTTAGGATAGAACCTGGCATACAGTAGGGTCTCACTAAAAGTTAGTTCCTTTCTCCCTTAATCCAGCACCATGATTTTATTTATACTTCTGACTTGGGATGTTCCTTCTCACATCCTCAGTCACATTTGGGATTGACACAGGTGCACTGTATGTGGTAAGCTGCTATATGTTTAGTAATCAGATCTCTGGGGAAAAAAAGCATGATTTTGTAGTGTTTGCCAGTTTCCATGGTGTAAACACTCCCACCATAGCCAATTTCAGTCTACTAACATGACATCAACCACCTTGCAGAATTCCTGAAAATCAGTTCTCCCGAGCTGGTATGAGTTATCTCAAGCACGCCACTTGATAGGTTATTTGGAAGTCTTGGCTAGCAGCATACTGAATCAGCTCTGAAGTTTATGTCCATTTAATTAAGTTTCATGCGTGCCCAGTTACTGCTCTGTAAAGACCACATCCACCCCAGCTGCATTGCAATTCATGGGGATATACTGCAAAGGCATCAAGTCTCATTTAGAGATCTTCACTATTTTCATGTGGTTTGGGAAAGGATTGTACTTAAATGGCATTTTGGCATTTTGAGGGAAACAGACACACCCTGACGGGTGAAATCTCAGGGATGATCAGTGAACAAAAACACTGTCACCAAGTAAGTAAACAGTGACAAGTTTATAAGATGCTGTTGGCAGTAGCTGGATTTCTCAGTGCTGAACACTTGAGTTGGGCATGGTGGGAGCGGCTGGTTAGCCATTTGTCAGGCAAAGTCAAAACAGCCCTCCAGCTACAGCACAGACGGCAGACTGCAGCTCGTCAGCATTTTATTTATGACTCCTAATTAGCAAGCAAAAAAGGAGGGAAGAAGTTCCCAGCTTGGGATATACATACTTATACACATATATTTTGCTCAGAAATTATCTTTGTCAAAATAATTTAAATCCCCACAACCCTGAGAGGGAAATATTGTAATTTACATTTTATAGACAAGCAACTCCATCCTAAAAGGTAAGTGTAATTATCCTAATTTTACCAGTGAAGATTCAGAGAAGTCAAGTGATTTTTCCATGGTAACACAGCTAGAATGTGGTAGAGCTGGCACTAACTATCTTCAGACACTAATGCCAAGGCTCTTTCAACACATCATGGTTGGTTCTTATCTGGCATATTAGTAATAGTCCTCTGACTTGGGTTAAAAGAGAGCTGACTACCAAACTCATTACATATGTAAGTAAACTTCTTGTTCTTATAGTTAGAATTAATTCTTGGGAGGGAGGGGAGTTATTGAATGAGTAAGGAACATAGGATGATTAAGTGAGTGAGGTCAACTCCCTGCCTGCTTTTGAGGAACCTGGGGTCTTGCTTCCTGACTGACAGAATCTAATCAGGCATAGGGCAGAGAAAGAAGAGCAGATGCCCATAGCCCATGAGTCTGAAGTGACTCTGCTTTGTGGAGAAGGAGTCCTTGAGTGTTTGTGAGGTAAAGGAAGCAACGGAAGCATGAACAGGCCTGGTGACCATAAACAAAGCAGATTGCTTTCATCAACCATCTATTTACAGACAGCATTAGAAAGGGTTGCAACCTATTACTTCTGAGCACTGATCTGACAAAAACAAAAAAACGAACAACCCCCCCCATTGATATTTACATAATATAGGAGGAAAAGTTTTTATTGACTTAAGTCATCTTTATTACAGGTTTATTTTGTTTTTAATTCCTGTGAAACCCAAATGATAAAATGTGTCTATTTATTCTCAAGGGGTCCATGCCTCACTAAAGAATGAACTGGAAGACAGAGACTTCCAAGCTCTCTGAGGAGGTGTGGTCAGCATTATGGAGGTCACCGGTGTTTCTGGTTCTCCATCCTTTCCAGGACATGGAAGGACGGCATTTCTCCATTCCCTTAAGGTTAAGCATAGCCATGTCACTTACTTTGGCCAATGAATATGATCAGATGTAACGTGTGTCACTTCTGAGTGGAGGAGTCGGTGCACAATTATCCATGCTCACTTCCTCTGCTGCCACTATTGTGGCCTCACACACTGTGACGACAGGCCGCCTGCCAACTGGGTCTCAGAGTTACTCCTGTCAGGCAGAATCTCCACTGAGTTTTGGAACCTGTTGTTACCCCAGCATAACTTTACCTATCCTAATAGGAGAGAAGAATAGCTTGGTGGATGAGAAGGTTAACTAGGAGAAAAAGTGAAAAGAAGCCAAAACTAAAGAGTCCTGGACATATTGAATTCCACTGGAAACCTGGGACTCTGAGTGCTGGAAAACTCAGTGTCTAGGCCGCCATTCTTCCTGAAGTGGGCAAAAGAAGGTAGAAGTTGAAAAGTTGAATGGATCTGTACCCTCAGGTTTCTAAACGGATGACTGGAAAGTATCTAGACTCCTAAGGACCTAATAAGAAATCTCCTGAGCTGAACATGGAATTGAGATTGAGTCAAATCAACTTAACAAGTATCTATTGAAGGCCTACTCCTTGTAAACACTGTGTTCAACACTGCGGGAGATGCTCAAGAGTACAGAAGCCCCTTCTTTCTTTCAGGGAACTTATATCTAATTAGTGAGCTCAAACTTAACACCAGTTAACATCAAGTAATGAAAGTTTTAAATAAAAGCTTCAAAGGATAAATGTGTTCCCACAAAGTAGTGAAATTAGTGACCAAATTCACCATATATAGAAATCCCTACTGATGACCTAAAGGGATTCAATCACCATTGAAAACTTTACCATAGTTTGTATACTGCTTCATCCTCACATGCACAGTTAATATATTCCTTTCAGTGCCTTGTGGTTGAGACTGGCCACAAGTAGAAGAGATGAAGAGGATGTTCAGTCTCTCAAAGCAAATAGCGGAAGAAGAAAGAGTTCCTCAAGTTCTTGGTGGCTCAACTAGAAATATTCAAAAGCAAAAAAAGCTGCCTTGCAGGGCCTGCCTTGTTTTGCTGCATGCCCTCAGTGTAACAGTGAAAGGACTAGAGGAAGGCCAAAGCCAAGAAATGCAGCAGCTATCTGGTTATCATATTCATGTGCCCCACACGGCCACCAGCCCTGCTCCAGATGGCTTGTCTATAACAAGCAGGAATGCTGCCAACTCACTGGGCAACAGGTAAGGAGCTCACTGCTGCATATGTCATGGCACCTAGAGGCAGCACTTGAGAATCTGTCTTTGAATTAAAATATAAGTTTGAGATCTTATTAAGGAAAACTTGATACCAAGGAGACTAATCCTGGCCCCAACAAACCTGTGCTGTACGAATTACATGACATCATGTTTCAGATGAAGGTCTGTTCCTCTTTCTCCAAGTCTCTGGAGTCATTGAAGGTTGAGTGTAAATTACCGCCCCTAAGTGAGTTCTTTAAGCTGTATGACTGAACTCCTGCAAAGAAGTAAGGGGTGAAGAGTTCATTTCTTACTAGACTTTGAGCAACCCACCAGGTAGCAGCATCCCAACACCAGAACATCCAGCATCATTAAGTCTGAGAGAACACTGTTGCTTCTTCCTTTGTAATAAAGAAAGGGACAAAATGGCAAAGTCAGTGCCATCCACATCCACAGACCTTCTGAAGGAATAGCTATGCCCACTGTCCAGGCTGGGGAGCATCCTGGGCAGGTCTTTAATAAAGGCAACTCAAGAACTGCCGATCATAAACTGGGGGAGGTGGTCTGGCCTCCAAAGCTCTGTCTAGAAAGAGACTATGTAATTATGTGATTAACTGAGCCAATGTGTCTCTCCCGCACTCTCTTCTCTTTCTGGAAATTGAATGGGTAATATAGGGAAGATAGCCATTGAGTTGTTAGTGGGAACAGAAGCTGAAAAGATGTATACAGAGAGCATGTGCCATGTTGGAAAGCTATGGGACAGAGGGTATAAGAGTGCCAAAGTCAAGACTAAGCTGAAGAAATGAGCTAAAGAAAAGGTACACAGAGCTGAAAGCTAGGCCAAATTGGTGGCAACAGTTGTGGTGGACACAGAGGCCAAGTCAACTGTGATGGATAGGGAGGAGGCAGGAACTCCCAAGGCTGAGCTGTGCTGGACCTCCCAGTTCCAGCTTCCTCATGGCCTCCTGAAGACTAGTTTCCCATGAGACTCCTGTCTCCTGTACCCTGCCAATAAACCCCATCAGCAAAGTTGGCTTAGTGTGTCCCAGCTCTTGTCGTCAAACTGCCTAAAACACACACAGAGGGCCAGGTTCCTCAGACATCTAGACATCGGCCAGTCTAGACCAGCCCTGATGCTCCTTCACCCATGTCACCAGATGTTTTTCATCCTAGGCATTTGATGCATAGCGTGTCAGGTTATATTGTTACTTATTTGTATAGGTTTTGATGCTGTCTCAACAGCTATTTGTGCTGTGGAATATTTTTAGCATGAGATGGGGGAGGTGCTAGAAGAGCAGTTGGTGAAGAGGACTGTCCTAGGTCAGGATGGTGTTACATTCTCCATGCTGTGTTAAGTGCTTTGCACACATACATGCTCAAAAAAAAAAAAAAAAAGGTTGATGATGCCATGTCAATCCCACCTCCCTGTGTTTATAAAGGCCAAGTATAGGCAATTGAAAATGAGGACTCAGGGGATCTCTGGCAATTGAAACTCTTCCTCCCTCAGGCAGTAAACCAGAGAACACATAAGGGTATGCCTGTGGTCCCCATAGAAAGATATCACATAGGGCAGAAGATTTCAGGAAAAGAAAGAAAGAAAGAAAAAGAGAGAGAAAGAAGAAAGAAAGAAAGAAAGAAAGAAAGAAAGAAAGAAAGAAAGAAAGAAAGAAAGAAAGAAAGAAAGAAAGAAAGAAAGAAAGAAAGAAAAAGAAAGAAGAAAGAAAGAAAGAAAGAAGGAAGGAAGGAAGGAAGGAAGGAAGGAAGGAAGGAAGGAAGGAAAGAAAGGAAGAAAGAAAGGCCTTTTCAAATCCATTTAAAACAATCCATGCAGCTGTTTCCTGAATTCTCCGGAAGAACTGAGATGCAAAATGCCATATCTCCTCTTCATCCCCCCTCCCTTGCAAACTGGCTTTCAGGTGACGCAATGATTAGACCTCTGCGGTGAGCTGTCTGGAGGGATGTTGCCAGCCAACAGAGCATGGGGTGCTGCCACCTCTTGGATATTTGTAGCCAAAGCAAGTCTCTGTCCCAGAAAGGATGTATTTCGGTGATATTATGAAATGTTAACGGGCAATCTGTTCTGAAATAATTGCTCAGTGTGTTGGCCTCCTTTTCCATTTTAGAATTTCAAAGGCATTGCAGGCAGAAAACAGTGCCAGCCTGTTAGTGGTACCTACACTGATTAAATCTAGCCCATCACAACCACAGCTACACAAAAGCTCTTTTTCTCAATTAATAAAATGCAATTAATGGCATCATTGAAAAACTCCTGACACTTCACTTTAGAGCTATTTAGAGCTTCAATTTAGAACTATGTGCAAATTTTAGGATATGCATTTTTTAGCTGACATGATAAACAGCACCTAATTTCTGGGATACTCCCAAGTTTCTGCAGGGAAAAAAGAATGTTTACCAGAAACATACACCATAATGACAACTTCTTTCCCTTTCTTCCACATACACACACACACACACACACACACACACACGTGCACCCCAGTTCAATTCCAGTGATGCAGTGGCCACATCTCCCTCGCCTGTGGGAAACCTAATACGTCCACATTGGAAATATCTAGGGTACTCTGAAGTAGGATACAAATGCTAAGGCCTTTATTGTATGATGGTCCTTTTGAAATATTTATATTGATCAGCCCAGTTCCTGAGAGGAAATAGATTGTTTCTCTTATTCTCCCAGGTATAGGTCACTTGAGCAGTTGGGTTGTCATTTTTTTAATCTCCCCATTTCCCTAAGGATAGTGAGAGGATGATTTAAACCGCAACATTAGCTGCTTTAGGGTAGATTTTCAAAGCTAGACCAGGGGAGTTAAAAGCGCAAATCCTGTTATTGTTACAGGATTAATGCACAGAAGTCCCAGAATACCACTTTGGAAATGTAGCCAAGGAATATTATTTTAATGTACTGTATGTTATTTTTAGACTCAGCTATAGCCCAATTATCAGCTGGCGTATCAAAAAGGAGACAAGACAGATAGCTGTCTTTAATCCAAAATTCTAATGAGGTTTTTGATGTTTGTGTTTTCTCACCACTTAGAAGTCTGGATATTTGGAGGAAAAAAAGCAAAAGAAACTACAGCAGATACCTTTTACCTACTTTGTTGCTATAGAGGCTGCTACTTAGAGTACTGATTCTATAGAATATTTTAGTATTGTGTTCCCCCCTCCCCGCCCCAGGAGAGGTAGGTGGTAGGAAAAGGAGGTATTGAATCATGGGGACCTCTTGACCACACTATAAAAAGCTGCAAATCAACCACAGCATACTAATGATTTCAAAGCAGCAAGTCAGTGCTCCTGCCATCAGTCATTTCTATTTCTGTTTTTACACATCTTAGACTGTTGTTCAAAAATAACTATCTGCAAAAGGTCTTCCAGTTGGAGTAACTTTGCTTCCAAGTTGCCCTGTGGGCATCAACCAACATTTATTGATTCTCTGGATGCCGGCTGCTGGGTTTTATTAAACTGAGCTTGTCTTTTCTTTTGGCCTCTGAGTAATTGCATAGATCAGAGATGACTACATCACTGTCTCTAGGCTACATCTAGTCTGTTAGATGATGGCTCCCACAAGAACTCCTGCCTTTCTGATAGTCAATAAATACTCTAACTTTCAAATCCCAGAGTATCTTCCATTATCTCAAACGGTGTTGTATCTTCCTAAAAAGTTCAAACATGCTTGCACAGATCTGTTTCTATGTGGGGCAAGGTGATGGGGCGTATCCCCACTTCAATAAACTCTGGGAGCTCACTACGTCAGTAAGGGAAGTTTCACTTGGAACGCTCCCTGTCTTTGGCTGCCAAGGACTTGCAGACCCCAGACCCACCTCAGCAAAGAAAACAGGACCGCTTTTGCATCATCGGTGACCACCAGCACTGACCTTGTTTTTTGGAGCAGCTGTCAGGAGGATTAAATGAGGAACATTCTAAGAAGCACTTAGCAAAGTGCTTGGCATGTTGTAGACGCCCCTGAGTTGAGGAAGCAGCAGCACCAACAATTTTATTTTAAGGATTTTATTTATTTATTTGACAGATAGAGATACAGCGGGAGATGGGACACAAGCAGGGGGAGTGGGAGAGGGAGAAGCAGGCTCCCCGCGGAGCAGGGAGCCCGATGTGGGGCTGGATCCCAGGACCCTGGGACCATGACCTGAGCTGAAGGCAGATGCTTAACGACTGAGCCGCCCAGGCACCCCCAACACCAACAATTTTTAAAATTTACCTTTTATACTTAAGAGCATTTTTCAATTTATAAAATTATTTTTGTATACTATCTCACCAGCAATACACTTACAAATCTCTTTAATGCCTGTGGTGGGTACGCATGTGTTTAATGTAGAGCTAACTCAAGTTACATGTAAGCTTTCCCCATGTAGTTTGTACACAGAAGTCGAGCTATAAATAGGATTAGAATGAAATTTTCCATTTCAGTTTCTGGGGCATTGTTCACATCATAACCACCATTCATCTGTGTTTCTTAATCTCTGAAATGGAACCACTTAAAAACCAGAAGAGTGCTCCCAGTTATAAATTTGAAAATTTTAAAAATAGATAATAATTCTTATGAATATCCACTATTGGTATAACACAACAAATTAGACACTATGATATATATACTTAATGAATAGTTCCTCCTCTCAAAGAACATTAATTTAAGAACTACTAGGATACTTGTATACACCTATATATTTTGTTCACCAAGAACAAAAATTCACCAGCACCTAGCATAGAAGCACACCTAATATCTTTTAATTCTACATACTCAAGGAATAAATACATAAATGAATAAACATTATGAATCACTAAAGATGAATTTCTTTTTTTTTTAAGCTTTTATTTATTTATTTGACAGAGAGAGATACAGCAAGAGAGGGAACACAAGCAGGGGGAGTGGGAGAGGGAGAAGCAGGCTTCCCGCGGAGCAGGGAGCCTGTTGTGGGGCTTGATCCCAGGACCCTGGGATCATGACCTGAGCTGAAGGCAGACGCTTAATGACTGAGCCACCCAGGCGCCCCTAAAGATGAATTTCAACATCAGTTGGTGCAAGTAGAAAACTCCAAGAACTTGTCCCATCAGCAAAATGGAAGGACTAGCACTGCATTGGGGAATTTTAAAAGGATAAAGTGAAACAATGTATGTGGAGAACTGTGGTAGGCAGCCTTCTAAATGGCTCCCAATGATCCTCACTCCTGGTTTTCATGCCCTATATAATTCCCTGCCTTTAAGTGTGAACTGGTGATATGCTTCTAACTAATAGAATAGGGCAAAGGTGATGGGATGTCACTTCTGTGATGAGGTTACAAAAGACTGTGGCTTGCATCTTGCTAGTCCTCTCTCTTGCTGGCACTCTCCCTTGCCCTCTCGCCTATGAGAGGCTCACATGGCAAGGGACTGAGGTAGACCTCTGACCAACAGCTTGTGAGGAACTAGGGCTTTAGTCCAACAGCCCACAGGAAAGGACTTCTGCCAATAACCCAAGTGAAAGCAATTTCTCCCTTAGTCAATGCCTGGGGTGACCACAGCCTTGGGTAACATCCTGACAGGAGCCTTGTGAGAGACCCTGAAGCTGAGGACCGAGTCAGGCCCACACCAGGACTCCTGACCCACAGAAACTAGTAGATAATAATGTTTTAAGGCATGCCATTTTGGGTAATTTGTTATGCTGCAGCTACAGGTAACTAATACAAGGACCTATTGCACCATGGCCACATTAAAGTATACAAATATATAGTATATAAAGTACGCAATATGTAGAAGCCATTTTATTTTAGAGGGTGATTGTAAATAATAGTGGGCTTATGTACAAGACTAGTTTTTAAAGCTAGCAAAGAGAATCATAAATTTGACCTTACTAAGGAGAAGAGCTAACTAGTTAGTCAATGGAAGGGAATGACAGGGATCCATTCTGCTGACAACCTCAGCAAATACCAGGAGATATCCTGTATGGCAACCAACACCAAACAGCAGTGATGAAGAAATGTCTTCAATTATACAACTGGTAGGCAAAGATGCAGTTAAATTCATCACTGCTGAGCAGGGGTTAAAATGGCAGTGGCCTCCTGGAACCACTTCTGTAAAACATTGGGAAACTTGGTTGCTTAGCATGAACTCTGGCCTTGCAGAAATTAAGTGATTCCTTCAGCAGTCCTATTTTGAACTGTTCTCATTGCCTGCTGTAGACAGTTGGCTCTCAATCCATTTTATAGAAGCACTTTCTGTTCCTTGGATAAAAGGAAGTACATAAATTTCAAGTGCCATATTACCATACATGCATGGTTCTGTTTGGGCACAAGCATGTTGTTCTTGTCATAAATTCTGACTCAGAATGGGAGCTCGGGATTTACCATCTCACTCTTTATAGTTACAAGATCGACTAAACTGATTACAAGAAGAAATATGTAAGCTTTGAAACTGTTCACACCAGTGATGTGGTTCAGTAGCTTGTAAAAGTGGCAAATAACAGCAAGCCAAAAGAAGGGAATTTCAGGAAAGACAAGGCTCTTAAAAACATAGGGTTGGTCATATTCAGAATCCAGGAGCAGCTGGTTCTCTTTGGAGCCTGGGATACTCTCTCCACTGCCTGTTATTGGACTGTGGTCCTTGGAAACATGTGTTTACTGCCCTATAGTCCTCTCTCTGTTGTACCAGAGTTTCTAGAACCCCTCTCTGAGGGATGGCACTCCCAGTAAGTGAGAGACAGTCATTCTGGGGAGTGGAATTTTCTCAAATTCTCTAAATCTTCAGCTATTATGTGTGTGTGTGTGAATATGTTGGTTTGGTTTGGTTGTTTTAGCCAGTCAAGAGCAATCTTGAGCCCCATTACAGTCCTCTTTTTGCCCTTCTCCAGGACTTCAGGCAGGTAACACAGTCACGAAAATGGAAAGCTGTGTAGGTAGACCACAAGAGTATGAACTCTAGCTATACTGTTTACTAGCTGTGAGGTCTTGAACAAATTCTCTAAATCCCCTAAGCTTCACTTTCCTCATATGAAAAATAGTATGATATTACCTCCCTCATAACATTGAAGTGAAGATTAAATGTGACTTAGCACTGTGCCTGACCATAGTAAATACAATGTAAATGTTAATGTTTATAGTATTACTGTTTTTTAATTTTGTTAACCCTCTTTTCATGTGTCAAACTGTTATCTCTTTGAGGACAAAAAATGTTGGGATTTAGACATGGATTTTTACATAGTTGGATATTTCTGAGTAATTTTTCAGTAAGTGTACCTAGGCTAAAAAATCCCTGCCAAGCAGTCCTGAGAATGTCCTCTTTTCTATTCAATCTACATTCCCTCCCTTGGTGATCTCATCCCCTTGTGACTTTAAATACCATCTGCTTGCTGACAACTTCTAAATTTACATCTCTAGCCTAGATCTCTTCTTGAACTCCAGATTCTGGTATCTAACTGCCTACTTGACATCTTCATTAGGATGTCTAGTGAGTATCCCAAACTCCACACAGAGTTCCAAAGTAGAATTCTCAATCTTCAAAAAAAAAAAAAAAAAGCCCTGCCCACCCACAGACTGTATGTCAGTTGGTGATAATCCCATTAATTCAGGTGCTCAAGCCAAAAACCTTAGAGTCATTCTGTTTTTCTTTCATAACCTATGTCCAATTCATCAGAAAGTCCCATTGGTTCTACCTTCAAAATATATCTAGAATCTGGCCATTTCCCACCAATGCCATTGTCAGCTCCCTGGTCTAAATCATCATCTCTCACCTCCAAAAGGCTTCTTTTAGATATAAAACTATTTTAGGGGCACCTGGGTAACTCAGTTGGTTATGCATTGGCTTCTTGATTACGGCTCAGGTCATGATCTCAGGGTTGTGAGATCGAGCCCCATGATTGGTGCAGAGCCTGCTCTTAAGATTCTCTCTCCCTCTCCCTTTGCTGCTCGCACTCACTCGCACATGTGCTCTACAAAGACGAAGAAGAGGAAGAAGAAAAGTAAGAAAGAAAACTATTTTGAAATTATTTTTAGGGGCGCCTGGGTGGCTTAACAGGTTGGTTTTGGTTCAGGTCATGATCTCGTAAGTAGTGAGATCAAGCCCCATGTTGGGCTCTGCACTCAGCAGGGAGTCTGCTTCAAGATTCTACCCCTCTGCTCCTCTCCCCACTCACATTCTCTCTCTCTCTGTAAAATAAATAAATAAATCTTTTAAAAAAAAGAAAAGTTGTAAACTATATATTCTGAATTCCTTTTTTTTTTTTTAAGATTTTATTTATTTAGAGAGAGAGAGGGAGTGAGAGCAGAAGGAGGGGCAGAAGGAGAGGGAGAGAGAGAACCCCAAGCAGACACCACACTGAGTGGGGAGCCTGGTGCAGGGCTCAATCCCATGACCCTGAGATCATGACCTGAACCGAAATCAAGAGTCAGATGCTTAACCACCCAGGCGCCCCGATATTCTGGACTTTCTGAGAGTAAGTTCTATCACCCCAAGAATTCTCTAATGTGTATTTTCCAAAAACAAATACAGTCTTCTATGTAATGAGCCTATAACTCTTTGAATTAGGAAATAACAATACAACACTACCATCCAATCTCATTCAAATTTTGCTCATTATCTCAAGAATGCTCTTTTTCCTCTGTGGGCCAGGATCCTCTCAAGAACATGCGTTGCATTTAGCAATTATGATTCTTTAGAGTCATTTGCCTTGGAACAATTCCTCAGTGTTTCCCCATTCTTCATGTACTAGACACTCTGTAGGATGTATTACATTCTGTAGGATGACTTCTGCCTTAGTCCATTCAGGCTGCCCTAACAAAAGACCACAGACAGGGTAGCTTAAAAACAACAAACAAACATTCATTCCTCACAGTTCTTGGGAAGTCCAGGATCAAGGTGCCAGCATGGTCATATTTTGGTGAGGCCCTCTTCCTGGTTCACAGTAGGCACCTTCTCACTGTGTCCTCATATGGTGGAAGGGATCTAGGGAATCTCTCCAGAGCCCCTTTTATAAGGCACTGACCCTATCCATGAAGGTTCTACTCTCATGATTTAAGCACCTCCCAAAGGCCCCACCTTCTGACATCATGTTGGCTTTAGGATTTCAGTATGTAAATTTTGGAGGGACACAAACATTCAGATGATAGCAACCTCCAACATGGAACATTTGATGTTTCCTCATGATCAGACTCAGACAATTTACTCTTGGTAAGAATTCCAACAAACAATGCCATGCATTTCTCAGTGCATTACATCAAAAAGCACACAACATCAATCCATACCATAATGGTGATGCTAACCTTGGTCATTCGGTCATGTTGATGTCTGCCAGGTTTCTCCACTTAAATTCACCATTTTTTTCTTTTTGTAATTAATATTTTATGGGGAGATATTCCTAGATTATGTCAAAGTGCCCTGTTCCTCATGAAATCTTCACAAAATCAACCACATCTGTGAAGGCTGCCAAATGGTGATTCTCTATTTACATGATTCCTTCTACACTTATTAGTTGGCATTCTACAGTAAGGACAAGCTTTCCCTTTTCATTTATTTATTTATCTATATGGACTCATGAATTCCTACTTTATTCAGTGGGTTGTAATCCATTATTATCATATTTTTAAAGCTAAGTTTTCCCTGATTTGGCCAGTGGGAACCCCAATATCCTTTTGAAATGTCCACATATTCATTTAGCATTTCCTTATTTTCCAGTATAAGAAGATGTTCCAGGCCCATCTTACACTTTCAATGTCCCCCACTCTGGAACCAGCCATTGGCCATTTCTCCAAGGACCCTGGCTTCTTTTAGTACAGGATGGGTATTTAGAAACCAATATCTGGGTGCTTGTTGTACTATTGTTCCTAGGGTTCCATTGCCTCTGTATGGCTCCCCAAAGCCCCTCACATCCCCACATTTTCAGCTGCCATGCTATTTCTACCATGTGGCAAGGAACAGGAAGGAGATGGAGTTGCAATAAAACCCTTCACGCCCAGAGTTTGTCCTCACTCAAGAGCCAGCATAACTCTGATAAAATATAAATCTAATCACATTCTTCCTCTGTGAAAAACCCTCCATGACTCTCCATTTCACTCAGAGTAAAACCAAAGCTCTGACAATGGCCTAGAAGGTCCAACATGATCTGAGATTTGTTACCTATCATGTTCCTTCTCACTCACTCTGCTTCAACCACAGTGTGCTTACTGTTCCTCAAACATGCCTAACTTGTTCCCGCTTTTAGGGTCTTTGTACTTGCTCTCCTCTTTACCTAGAATACTTCTCCCCATATAGCTACATAGTTAACTGCCTTACCTCCTTCAAATCTTTGCTCAAATGCTACCTCAAGGAGGCCTACCCTAACTATCCTTTAAAAAAGCCAACCTGGGGCACCTGGGTGGCTCAGTAGTTAAGTGTCTGCCTTCTGCTCAGGTCATGATCCCAGGGTCCTGGGATCGAGCCCCACATAGGGCTCCCTGTTCAGCGGGAAGCCTGCTTCTACCCTCTCCCACTCCCCCTGCTTGTGTTCCTGCTCTCACGATCTCTCTTTGTCAAATAAATAAATAAAATCTTAAAAAAAAAAAAAAAGCCAAGCCTTTCTAGTGAAAGCTAATAAATAAGCAATCGTGAATTGTCTATTACATTAGCATTCTTTAGATTGGCAAACTTATTGATACATTTTATAATTTCTAGAAACATGCTTCTTTACAGTACATTCTTTCAATAAAAAACAAAATGTGAGGGTGCCTGGGTGGCTCAGTCAGTTAAGCATCTGCCTTCAGCTCAGGTCATGATCCCAAGACGCTGGGATTAAGCCTTGCATGGGGTTCTCTGCTCAGCAGGGAGCCTGCTTCTCTCTCTCCCTCTGCCTGTTGCTCTGCCTGTTTGTGCTCTCTTTTTCTCTCTCAAATAAATAAATAAAATCTTAAAAAAAAAAAAGAACCACATAGTTTTGGTCCCTTTCTGGGTTTTCTATTCTATTCCATTGATATATGTACATGTCTAATTTTGTGCCAGTACCAAACTGTTTTGATTACTACTACTTTGTAATATAACTTGAAGTCCAGAATTGTGATACCTCAAGCTTTGCTTTAAGAAAAACTTAATTTTGTCACAAGTTAAGGAGCAGAATCAGAAAGAGGTTCTTGAGAAATAGGCAAAAATCTCAGAGTCATTGAGATTCTCAAGATAATTTATCCTATACTTCCTAATTCTATTTCTTTTATTGGGTCAGGCCAGAATGCCTGTTAATGAAGCACTTCCCTAAGGCTAAATGATTTTACATCTCCCCCCATAAAGAAAAAAACCCAGAATAAATTGGTTTTATATAAAAAAATGTTCATCATGGCACTATTTATTATAGTAAAATAGTAAAAGCAACCAAATGTCTACCATCCCGAAATGGTTAAGTAAATTGTGGTATATGCTTTTGTTGATAATTGGATTTGTACTTGTGGTCCTCCAACCAAAATCTATGTCAGACACATCCAGATTAAACTATAATGACAGATAACATTTTTTGAGTACTTATTATGTGTCAAGCAATGTTTAAATAATTTATATGTATTATCTCTTTTAACCAACACAAGAACCCCATGAGACAGATACTATTTTTTATTTAGATTCAATTAGCCAACATATAGTACATCATTAGTTTCAGATGTAGTGTTCAATAATTCATCAGTTGTGTATAACACCCAGTGCTCATCACATCATGTGCCCTTCTTAATGCCCATCACCCAATTACCCCATTCCCCACCCACCCCTCTCCAGCAACCCTCAGTTTGTCTCCTATAGTTAAGAGTCTCTCATGGTTTTTCAAGACAGATACCATTTTTAACACTATTTTACAAATGAGGAATTTGAGGCTCAGGAAGGCTAAGAGTCAGGGAGTAGACTAATGAGGGAAATGGCTTTTCCATCATACTAGAAAGGTAGAGACAGAAATACCTGACCTCTCACTCTGATCTCTCCCCTTTATCAGCCTGAGTCCAATCAGGAGAAAAACACAGTACAGTGATTTGAACAGGAATGTTTAATATAAATAGTTATTAACTATATTCAGAGATTGGAGTAAAAGGCAATTGGCTACTAAGAAGTAAAAAGAATTCTAAAGAATATAGGAGTAAGGAGCATTCCCTACCCCTCAGGGCTGAGATACAGTGCCCAAGGAAGGACACAAATCTTCACCAACCAGGGTTGAAATTCAGACCTCAGTGGAGAGGGCACAGTCAAGGCTCCATGAATAGCAGAGAAATTGCCATGGTGCCATGTTAACCAAACTTACTGGAAATCTACTCTCTGGAACTTGCTGGAAATACATTCTCTAAGGTGTTGGGAGGCTGTTCACACTGTCTCACTGAAGGCATTCCACTATAAAACCACCAAGATGAGGTAAAAGGGTAAGTGCCTGGCCACTGGTTGCTGCTAGCTACCATGCATGGCAGGATCCAGGTGCTTGAGAAGCCACAGGCACTGCAAGAGCCTGTTTAGGGAACAGGCCAGAGTAGGAAGCAATTTTTTTTTCTCTTGCAATGTCTCTCAAGCACTTCCTACTGACAAAGCTTAACATGGTACCATCTGGTAAAGAAAAATTATTTAAAGGGACTTTATCCATTTTCTCACAATAGTCAACAAAGAGTGAATTTGTAAATTGCAAGGCAATAAATTGATAACTGACATAGCCTCCAAGACAAGAACACCACTTATTCTTATTGAGTGTGGTTCCAGGAAAGTTCAGTGTTGTAATAAGTATCTTCAACAAAAGTGCATGGTTTGTTGGTGTAAATTCTTCCAAGGACACAAAAGGGTGGTGAAAGGATTGTGAAACCTTCCGGATCCAGAGACCTACTATGGAGAGTGTTGGCTGATACTATGTGCCACATTTGGATCAGTATAGAGCAAGAGAAGCTATGCTGAGATATACTACATCCACTCCCATCTTCTGAAGACATCCTGCTATGCCTAAGATTTTATATTCCTGCTTTACTAATTTGGGAACATAAGCAAAGCTGACTCTATGTGTATGCTGTAGTATCTTCCACCAAGCTGTGTCTTACCTGAAATGTTACAGCACTCCATGGAATGTTATGCAACCATTAAACATGTTATTAAAAAGAGTTTGTGGTAAAATGGAAAAATGCTGATGTTATAATTGAAGTGAAAAAGTAGGGTGCAATACAGTAATATATGAAGTAAGCAAAAATGCATAAGAAATAGGAAGGAAGAGAAAAAAATACCACCAAAATCAGTCATTGTCTCTACGCAGAATCAGAGTAATTTTTTCCTTTTCCTAGTATTTTTCTGTATTTTACAAATGTTGCTATAGGGAGCATGTACTAGTTGTAACTTTGGGGCAAAACAACTTCTCTAACTAAAACTACAACAAATATATATGTGTGTGTGTCTGAAGTCTTAAACTGAGCCAAGGTTTGGGATCCAGAATTTGACAAATAGAGTATCTGAACCAGTTCTCTATAGTTTACCCCAGGCAAATAACTGGGACCCTGGTAGTTTGGCTACCAGGTTATATAGATTGTCTACCCTGAGTGAGCTAGAAAAGGACAATATATTTACAAAACAAAATGAATTCCATTTCCTGAACCATAAGAGTTACTGAGACCTATACATATATCTGAGTAGGATATGAGAAAAAAGCAAATATAAAGAATTAACCAGCCAAAGATTGAAATTCAGCCATGTCTAAGAGAAACCAGCAGAATTTGAAATGTCAGCAACTTTCTTATTTAAGAACTAGACAGGCTGATAAGAGCAGGGGAGGAAGGATCCTGAGCTTACCTCCTCCCACAGACACATCAAGACAACAACTACATATAACGCAACTCTCTCTGAAAATTACCTGAAGACTTGGCATAACAAATCTTCCATAGCTAGACATAAAGAAGAAGCCACACTGAGACCATAGGAGGGGCAGAGGCATGGTAGGGAACTAAATATCTGGTGTCGCAGCACACAAGAGGGAGTGATACCACAGGCATGGAGGTCCTCCCTGAGAAGCAAGGGAATTAAGCCCTCTGTTGGGCTCCCCAGCCTTGGGAACCTGCACTGGGAAGATGAGCCCCTCAAAACGTTTGGCTTTGAAAATCAGCAGGGCTTAATTACAGCAGGGCTTATTTAGAGCCAGAGGGCTATAGGAAACCAAAACTCCACTCTTAAAGGGTCAGCACCCTGTATCATTCAGTCGAACACCCAACAGAAGAGCAGCAGTTTGAAGTGTTTGAGTTATATCTGAAAGAAATTTACTGACTAATTTTAGGGTATGTGCCAGAGGGGCAGGGATCTGTAGGAGCTTTTTCTAGGAACAGAAGTGTTGGGTGCCTTTTTTCTTACCTTCCTTCAGCCTAGCTGGCCAGACTTTGTGGGAGGCAGTTCTGACACACTCTGTCTACCTTGCTAGCATAGCTTACCCCACTCTAGCATTTCCTGTGGATCTGCCCCAGCAGACACCCCTCCAAAGCTGCTCCCAATCTACCACACCTGGCAGGCAGACTCAGTTGGCACCAGCATTCCCCCAAAGTGATTACTGCTCTGCCACACCCAGTGGGCAGGTCAGCCAGCAACAACCCCTCTCCAAAGCAATTTCTGTCCCATGGGGGGGGGGGGGCAACACTGCCCACCAGCACAACAGCAACAGTTACACTGGGCCTCTTGGCCAGTGGCACCAGGGGCTGACCCCACTCACCAACACACCTGCAGTGGCTACAGCTGGGCCTCTCAGCCAGCCACACCAAAGGCCAGCCCTGTCCACCAGTATCCTGCAGTGGCTACAGCTGAACCTCTCAGCCAGCCACATCAGGGCCTAGCCCTGCCCACCAGTGCACCTGTAATAGTCACAGTCTGTCATTGCAGACAGCTTCACTAAGGGCCAGTACTGCCCACCACTGTACCCACAGCAGTTACAGCCAAGTCACAACAGGAGGACACACAGCCCAAACAGGGGATACCACTACAGCACTTGGTTCTGGGGACCGGGAGGGACTGTACTACTGGGCCCCACAGGACACCTTTTAAATAAGACTACAATTTTCTTCTGCCTTTGGCTCAAGTCATAATCCCAGGGTCCTGGAATTGAGTCCCACATCGGGCTCCCTGCTCATCAAGGAGTCTGCTTCTCCCTCTGCCTCTCCTTCCCCCCACCCCCATGCCTGCACTCTCCCCCCACCCCGCCAACCCCGCCTCTCTCTCAAAAAAATAAATAAAATCTTTAAAAAAAAAAAAAGACTACAACATTCAAGTCCAGGAGACATAGCTGACCTACCTAACACATAGAAACAAACACAGAGAGTCAGACAAAATGAGACAGAGGAATGCCCTCCAAATGAAAGAAAAGACAAAACCCTGGAAAAATAACTAAATGAAACAGAAATAAACAGTCTTCCTGATAAACAGTTCAAACAAATGGTCATAAAGATGCTCATTGGATTTGAAAGAAGAGTAGATATACTTAATAAGAACTCCACCAAAGAGATAGAAAAAAAGAACCAATCAAAGTTGAAGAATACATGGGGGAGGAACAAGATGGCAGAGGAGTAGGAGACCTAAATTTTGTCTGGTTTCAGTAATTCAGCTAGTTATCAAACTATTCAGAACACCTACAAACTCAACAGGAGATCAAAGAAAAGAATAGCAGCAACTCTCTGAACAGAAAAGCAACCACTTTCTGGAAGGTAGGATGTGCAGAGAAGTGAATCTGAGGCAATATATGGGAAGACAGACCACAGGGGGAGGGAGCCTCCCTCAGCCAGCTACTGGCAAGTGATAGAACAGCAGAGCACAAAATCGGAACTTTTAGAAGTCTGCTCCACTGAGGGACATCGCTCCAGTGGCTAAGTGAGGGATGGAACCCTTGCTGGGACAGTGTGGTCTCAGGACCCTCGGGGTCACAGAAAAACCAGGGGTGCCTGAGTATGGCAGAGCTCTCAGGTATTGGAGCAGGGAAGCCGGCTGCAAAGACAGAGCCAAAGAGTGGGCTCTCAGCTCAGGGTTGCCATAAACTGTGATCTGTGGCACAGTCGGGCCACTACTCTTCCAGCAGGGACCCAACAAGTGGAAGATCCATGGAGATTCCCATTCCTCCACCCCAGGAGGAGTGGCGCAGGAGCCCGCTGCAGGAATCTGCTGGGTTTGGAGACTCTAAATGGGGTCGTGTGCCAGAGATAGAAACGCTCGGTCACAGGCAGGGTGAGCACGGAGTGCGGCCAGATACCAGGGAGACAGGAGTGATTGACTGCTTTTCTCTGAGGGCTCACTGAGGAGTGGGGACCCTGAGTTCTCGGCTCCTCCAGGACCAGAGATTGAGAGCCCGCATTTTCATTCTCATCCTCCAAAGCTGTACGGAAAGCTTGCAGGGAACAAAAGCTCCCGAGAGCAAACCCAAGATTACTTAGCCTGGCCCCTGGCAAGAGTGGTGCAATTCCGCCTCAGGCAAAGACATTTGAGAATCATTGCAGCAGGCCCAAACCCCAGAAGATCAGCAAGAACATCCAGCCAAGACCAAGTTTACCGATCAATGAGAAGAGCAAAACCCCAGAGCTAGGGGAATACAGCACATAGAATTCATGGCTTTTTCCCCATAATTCTTTAACCTTTCAAAGGTATTTTTTTTTAATTTTCTTTATTTTTTTTCTTTTTCCATTTTTTTAGTTGAATTTTTCTTCTTCCCTTTTTCAACCAACATCTTACCAATTCCTTTTTAAAAATCTTTTTAAATTTTCATTTTTACAGACATATTTTATCCCTTCATTGTATTTAACCTTATTTTTTATATATATACATAAGTTTTTCTTTCTTTAAAATTTTGGGACATGGGGCACCTGGGTGGTTCAGTCATTAAGTGTCTGCCTTCGGCTAAGGTCATGATCCAGGGTCCTGGGATCAAGCCCCGCATTGGGCTCCCTGCTCAGCGGGAAGCCTGCTTCTCCCCCTCCCACTCCCCCTGTTTGTGTTCCCTCTCTTGCTGTGTCTCTGTGAAATAAATAAATAAAATCTTTAAAAAAATAAAATAAAATTTTGGGACACACTATCTTCGAACAGACCAAAATATACCCCAAATCTAGTGTATGATGTTGTCCTAGTCTACCACCTGATCACATTCTCTCCCTTTTTTTAAATTTTTTTTTCTTTCTTTTTTCAACCAACTTCTTATCAATTCCTTTTTTAAAATCTTTAAAATTTTCATCATTACAATCATATTCCATCCTTCATTGTATTTACCCTTATTTGTGTGTGTGTGTGTGTGTGTGTGTGTATAAGTTTTTCATTCTTTAAAATTTGGGGAGGCAATTTCTTCTATCAGACCAAAATACGCCCAAAATCTAGTGTGTGGCTCCGTTCTATTCACCATCTTGATCATATTCTTTGTTTTTTTATTTCCTCTTCTTTTCCCCCCGGTTTCAGGTCTCTTCTGATTTGGGTCGTTGTTACTCTGTTAGGATTTTATTCTCTCATTCATTTATTCTCCTCTGGAAAAAATGACAAGATGGAAAAATTTACCTCAAAAAAAGAACAAGAGGCAGTACCAACTGCCAGGGACCTAATCAATACAGACATTAGTAAGATGTTGGAACTAGATTTCAGAATGACGATTTTAAAGATACTAGCTGGGCTTGAAAAAAGCATAGACAATACTAGAGAATCCCTTTCTGGAAAAATAAAAGAACTAAAATCTAACCAAGTTGAAATCAAAAAGGCTATTAATAAGGTACAATAAAAAATGGAGGCTCTAACTGCTAGGATAAATGAGGCAGAAGAGAGAATTAGTGATATAAAAGACCAAATGATGGAGAATAAAGAAGCTGAGAAAAAGAGAGATAAACAACTACTGGGTCACGAGGGCAGAATTCAAGAGATAAGCGATACCATAAGATGAAACAACATTAGAATAATTGGGATCCCAGAAGAAGAAAGAGAGAGAGGGGCAGAAGGTATACTGGAGCAAATTATAGCAGAGAACGTCCCTAATTTGGGGAAGGAAACAGGCATCAAAATCCAGGAGGCACAGAGAACACCCCTCAAAATCAATAAAAATAGGTCAACACCCCGACATCTAATACTAAAACACACAAGTCTCAGAGACAAAGAGAAAATCCTGAAAGCAGCTCGGGACAAGATATCTGTAACCTACAACAGTAGAAACATTAGATGGGCACAGACCTATCCACAGAGACCTGGCAGGCCAGAAAGGACAGGCATGATATATTCAGAGCACTAAATGAGAAAAATATGCAGCCAAGTATATTATATCCAGCTAGGCTGTCATTGAAAATAGGAGAGATAAAAGCTTCCAGGACAAACAAAAACTAAAGGAATTTGCAAACATGAAACCAGCCCTACAGGAAATATTGAAAGGGGTCCTCTAAGCAAAGAAAGACCCTAAAAGCAACAGACCAGAAAGGAACACAGACAATATACAGTAACAGGCACCTTATAGGCAATACAATGGCACTAAATTCATATCTTTCAATAGTTACCCTGAATGTAAATGGGCTAAATGCCCCAATCAAAAGACACAGGGTATCAGATTGGATAAAAATACAAGACCCATCAATATGCCGCCTGCAAGAGACTCATTTTAGACCAAAGACACCTCCAGATTGAAAGTGAGGGGTGGAAAACCATTTACCATGCTAATGGACATCAAAAGAAAACTGGGGTGGCAATCCTTATATCAGACAAATTAGATTTTAAACCTAAGACTATAATAAGAGATGAGGAAGGACACTACATCATACTTAAAGGGTCTATCCAACAAGAAGATCTAACATCTGTAAATATTTATGCCCCTAACATGGGAGCAGCCAATTATATATGCCAATTAATAACAAAATCAAAGAAACACATTGACAATAATACAACAATAGTAGGGGAATTTAACACACCCCTCACTGAAATGGACAGATCATCTAAGCAAAAGATCAACAAGGAAATAAAGGCTTTAAATGACACACTGGACCAGATGGACTTCACAGATATATTTAGAACATTCCATCCCAAAGCAACAGAGTACACATTCTTCTCTAGTGCCCATGGAACATTCTCCAGAATAGATCACATCCTGGGTCACAAATCAGGTCTCAACTAGTACCAAAAGACTGGGATCATTCCCTGCATATTTTTGGACCACAGTGCTTTGAAACTAGAACTCAATCACAAGAGGAAAGTTGGAAAGAACTTAAATACATGGAGGCTAAAGAGCATTCTACTAAAGAATGAATGGGTCAGCCAGGAAACTAAAGAAGAATTAAAAAAATAATCAGTAAGGAAATTGAAGTGGTCATCAAAAATCTCCCAACAAACAAGAGCCCAGGGCCAGATGGCTTCCCAGGGGAATTCTACCAAACATTTAAAGAAGAATTAATACCTATTCTTCTGAAAATGTTCCAAAAAATAGAAATGGAAGGAAAACTTCCAAACTCATTTTATGAGGCCAGCATTACCTTGATCCCAAAACCAGACAAAGACTCCATCAAAAAGGAGAACTACAGACCAATATCCCTGATGAACATGGATGCAAAAATTCTCACCAAAATACTAGCCAATAGGATCCAACGGTACATTAAAAGGATTATTCACCACAACCAAGTGGGATTTATCCCTGGGCTGCAAATTGGTTCAATTTCTGCAAATCAATCAATGTGATACAATACTTTAATAAAAGAAAGAACAAGTACCATATGATCCTCTCAATAGATGCAGAAAAAGCATTTACAAAGTACAGCATCCTTTCTTGATTAAAACTCTTCACAGTGTAGGGATAGGGGGTACATACCTCAATATCATAAAATCCATCTATGAAAAACCCACAGTGAATATCATTCTCAATGGGGAAAAACTGAGAGCTTTTCCCCTAAGGTCAGGAACACAGCAGAGATGTCCACTATCACCACTGCTATTCAACATAGTACTAGAAGTCCTAGCCTCAGCAATCAGAAAACAAAAAGAAATAAAAGGCATCCAAATTGGCAAAGAAGAAGTCAAACTCTCACTCTTTGCAGATGATATGATACTTTATGTGGAAAACCCAAAAGACTCCACCCCAAAACTGCTAGAACTCATACAGGAATTCAGTAAAGTGGCAGGATATAAAATCAATACACAGAAATCAGTGGCATTCCTATACACCAACAACAAGACAGAAGAAAGAGAAATTAAGGAGTCTATTCCATTTACAATTGCACCCAAAACCATAAGATACCTAGGAATAAATCTAACCAAAGAGGCAAAGAATCTGTATTCAGAAAACTATAGAATACTCATGAAAGAAATTGAGGAAGACACAAAGAAATGGAAAGACGTTCCATGCTCATGGATTGCAAGAACAAATATTGTGAAAATATCTATGCTACCTAGAGTAACCTACACATTTAATGCAATCCCTATCAAAATACCATCTACTTTTTTCAAAGAAATAAAACAAATAATCCTAAAATTTATATAGAACCAGAAAAGACCCCAAATAGCCAGGGGAATGTTGAAAAAGCAAAGCAAAGCAAAGCTGGTGGCATCACAATTCCAAACTTCAAGCTCTGTTACAAAGCTGTCATTATCAAGACAGTGTGGTACTGGCACAAAAACAGACACATAGATCAATGGAACAGGATAGAGAGCCCAGAAATGGACCCTCAACTCTATGGTTAACTAATGTTCGACAGAGCAGGAAAGAATGTCCAATGGAACAAAGACAGTCTCTTCAACAAATGGTGTTGGGAAAATTGGACAGCCACATGCAGAAGATGAAACTGGACCATTTCCTTACACCACACACAAAAATAGACTCAAAATGGATGAAAGACCTAAATGTGGAGACAGGGGTCCATCAAAATCCTTGAGGACAACACAGCCATCAACCTCTTCAACCTCGGCCAAGCAACTTCTTCCTAGAAACATTGCCAAAGGCAAGGGAAGCAAGGGCAAAAATGAATTATTGGAACTTCATCAAGATAAAAAGCTTTTGCCCAGCAAAGGAAACAGTCAACAAAACCAAAAGACAACCGACAGAATGGGAGAATATATTTGCAAGTGACATATCAGATAAAGGGCTAGTATCCAAAATCTATAAAGAACTTATCAAACTCAACACCCAAAGAACAAATAATCCAGTCAAGAAATGGGCAGAAGATATGAACAGACATTTCTGCAAAGAAGACATCCAAATGGCCAACAGATATATGAAAAAGTGCTCAACATCACTCGGCATCAGGGAAATCCAAATCAAAACGTCAATGAGATACCACCTCACACCAGTCAGAATGGCTAAAATTAACAAGTCAGGAAACCACAGATGTTGGCAACGATGCAGAGAAAGGGGAACCCTTCTACACTGTTGGTGGGAATGCAAGCTGGTGCAGCCACTCCGGAAAACAGTATGGAGTTTCCTCAAAAAGTTGAAAATAGGGTTACCCTATGACCCAGCAATTGCACTACTAGGTATTTACCCCAAAGATACAAATGTAGTGATCTGAAGGGGTATGTGCACCCCAGTGTTTATAGCAGCAATGTCCACAATAGCCAAACTATGGAAAGAGCCTAGATGTCCATCGACAGATGAATGGATAAAGAAGATGTGGTGTGTGTGTGTGTATATATATGTATATGTATATGTGTGAAATATATATATATATAATGGAATATTATGCAGCCATCAAAAATGAAATCTTGCCATTTGCAATGACGTGGATGGAACTTATGCTAAGCAAAATAAGTCAATCAGAGAAAGACAAGTATCATATGATCTCACTGATATGAGGATTTTGAGAAACAAGACAGATGATCATAGGGGAAAGGAGGGAAAAATGAAACAAGATGAAACCAGAGAGGGAGACAAACCATAAGAGACTCTTAATCTCAGGAATCAAACTGAGGGTTGCTGGAGTGGAGGGGCGGTGGGAGGGACGGGGTGGCTGGGTGATGGACATTGGGGAGGGTACGTACCATGGTAAGTGCTAGAGGGATTCAATTACATGATTAGAGCTGATGGATCAGTGATCTGGAAGATAGGGTAGTGGAAATCACCCAAGCTGAAAGCAAAAAGATAAAAGAATTAAAAAAAATAAGGATACATAAAGGAACCTCTGGGACAACATCAAGTATAGTAACATCCTCATTATAAAGGTCCCAGAAGGAAAAGCAAGAAAGGGGTAGAAAACTTATTTGACAAAAGAATAGCTGAAAACTTCCTTAACCTGGGTAAGGAAACAGATATCCAGGTCCAGGAAGCACAGAGAATCCCAAAGAAGATGAATACAGCAGGTCCACACCAAGACACATGATGATCAACTGGCAAAAATTAAAGATAAAAAGGGAATCTTAAAAACAGCAAGAGAAAACTAAATAGTCTGTACAAGGGAAACCCCATAAGGCTAAAAGCTAATTTTTTTTTAGCAAAAACTTTGCAGGCCAGAAGGGAGTGGTGTGATATATTCAAAATACTTTAAAGAAAAAAACCTATAACCCAGAATACTCTATCTGGCAAGGTTATTATTCAGAATTGAAGGCAAATAGAAGTTTAAAAAGTTCATCACCCACTAAAGTGGCCTCATAAGAAATGTTAAAAGGACTCCTTTAAGCAGAAGAGAAATGGCCATAACTGGAAGAGAATTATGAAAGTGGAAAATTTTCACTGGTAAAAGCAAACATATGGTAAAGGTAGAGATCAATCACTTATAAAGCTAGTATAAATGTTAAATACAAAAGTAGTACAATCGATTATATCAACAAATATTAGTTAAGAATACACAAATAAAAAGAGGTAAAATATGACATCACAATATAAAACATGGAGGAGAGGAGTTAAAAAATAGTGCTTTTAGAATGTGTTCATATTTAAGTGACTATCAACTTAATATAGAATGCTATATACATAGTATATATATATGAACCTCATGGTAAACACAAACCAAAAACCTACAGTAGATACACAAAAATAAAGAGAAAGGAATCCAAGCATAACACTAAAGAAAATCATCAAATCACAAGGGGAGAGAGCAAAAGAAGAAGAAAGGAATAGAGAGGAACTACAAAAAAAACAAAAAAAACAAAAACAAACAAACAAAAACCTCCAAAAAACCCAGTAACAATTAACAAAATGGCGATAAATACATACCTGTCAATAATTACTTTAAATGTAAATGGACTAAATGCTCTAATCAAAAGACACAGGGTGACCAAATGGATTAAAAAACAAGACCTGTCTATATGCAACTACAAGAAACTCACTTCAGACTTTAAGACACTTACATACTGAAAGTGAAGGGATGGAAAAAGATATCCCCTGCAAATGGAAGCAACATAACCAAAAAAAGCAAAACAAAACAAAAAACAAACAAGTAGGGTAGCAATACTTGTATCAGACAAAACAGACTCTAAAACAAAACTTTAACAAAAACAAGGGAGGGCATTACATAATGATAACGAGATCAACCCAACAAAAGGATATAACAATTGCAAATATACATCTAGCATAGGTACACTTAAATATATAAAGCAAATATTAACAGACATGAAGGGAAAATTGACAATAATATAATAATAGTAGGGGATTTTAACACCGTACTTACATCAAAGGAGACATCATCCAGACAGAAAGTCAACAAAGAAATAGTAGCTTTGAATGATACATTGGACCAGATGGACTAAACAGATACATATAGAACATGCCACCCAAAAACAGCAGAATACACATTCTTTTCAAGTGCACATGGAACATTCTCCAGGATAGATGACATGTTAGGCCACAAAATAAGTTTCAATAAATGTAAGTAGACTGAAATCATATCAAGCATCTTTTCCAACCATGATGGTATGAAACTAGAAATACATTTAAATCAGAGAGGGAGACAAACCATAAGAGATTCTTAATCATAGGAAGCAAACTGAAGGTGACTGGAGGGGGGGGTGGGGGGATGGGTGATGGACATTAAGGAGGGCATGTGATGTAATGAGCACTGGGTATTATATAAAACTGATGAATCACTGAACTTTACCTCTGAAACTAATAATACACTACATCTTAATTAATTGAATTTAAATGTAAAAAAAAAAAGCATGGACAGAGGTACGTTAAGCAAATGCAAATAAAAAGAAATCAAGGACTATACTACCTTTATCACTCAGAAGGCAAGAGACATTAAAGCAGACACAGACAGTCACTTCATCATGATGGAAATACAATCTGGTCCACCGTGAAGTTGGAGCTGTCACAAGCTTATTGTGGGCCAAATCATGGAGCACTGAAATCTCAGGTCAACCCATGTGATATGGACATTTTTATAGGTCAAAGTGCTTTCATATTGGCAATTTCAACCCAATCAGGAAAGCAAAATATGTTTGTAATCATTCTACCATGTAAATATATTTTTATATATTACATATATATTTGATATATTAAAAAACCAAAAAAACCAACAAACAAAAAAAAAATCCATTTCAAGAAAAAACTGGAACACATACAGATATGTGAAGGCTAAACAACATGCTACTAAAAAACCAATGATTGGTCAATGAAGAAATCAAAGAGGAAATTAAAAAAAAAATACCTGGGGACAAATGAAAATGGAAACACAATGGTTCAAAATCTTTGGGATGCAGCAAAAACAATTCTAAAAGGGAAGTTTATAGTGATACAGGCCTGCTTCAAGAAATGAGAAAAATCTCAAATAAACAATCTAACCTTATACTTAAGCATACTAGGAAAAAGGAGAACAAAGCCCAAGATTAGTGGAAGGAAGGAAATAATAAAGTGCAGAGTGGAAATAAATGAAATAGAGACAAGAAAGGGAAGGGGAGGGGAGGGAAGGGAAGGGAAGGGAAAGAAGGAAGGAAAAAGATAGAAAGAAGAGAAGAGAAAGAAAAAAAAGAAAGAAAGAAAGGAGGGAAGGAAAGGAAGGAAGGACGGAAAGGAAAGGAAAGAGACAAGACCAATGAAACTAAGAATTGGTTCCTTGAAAAAATAAAACTGATAAGCCTTTAACTAGACTCATCAAGATAAAAAAAGAGAGGACTCAAATAAAATCAGAAATGAAAGAGTAGAAGTAAAAATCAATACCACAGAAATACAAAGGATTATTAGAGACTACTATGAAAAGTTATATGCCAACAACTTGAATGACCTATAAGAAATGAATAAATTCCTAGAAACATATAATCTTTCAAGATTGAATGAGGGAGAAATAGAAAACCTGTACATACTGATTACTAATAACAAAATTGAATCCATAATCAAAAAATTCCCAACAAACAAGAGTTCAGTTACCCTGATACCAAAAACACACAAAGGCACTACAAAAAAAGAAAATTACAAATATCCCTGATGAACATAAATGCAAAAATCCTCAACAAAATATAAGCAAACCAAATTCAACAGTACCTTAAAAGGATCATTCACAGGATGCCTGGGTGGCTCAGTCAGTTAAGCGTCTGCCTTTGGCTCAGGTCATGATCTCCGGGGCCTGGGATCAAGCCCCACATCAGGTTCCCTGCTCAGTGGGGAGCCTGCTTCTCCTGCTCCCTCTACTGTTCCCCCTGCCTGTACTCTCTGGCTCTCGCTCTCTCTCTCATTCAAATAAATAAATAAAATTTTTTAAATCAATCAATCAATCACCACTATCAAGTGGGATTTATTCCAATGATGCCAGGGTGGTTCAAAATCCACAATCAATCAACATAATACACCACATTAACAAAATGAAAAATAAAAATCCTATGACCTCAATAGATGCAGAAAAGGCATTTGACAAAATTCAGCGTCCATCCATGATAAACACTTTCAGCAAAGTGGGGTTGGGGGGGAACATATCGCAACATAATGGAGGCTATGATATGACAAACCCACAGCTAACATGATACTCAATGGTGAAAAGCTGAAAGCTTTTTCTTTAAGATCAGAACAAGACAAGGATGTCCACTCTCACCAATTTTATTAAACAAACTATTGGAAGTCCCAGCTGAAGCAATCAGACAAGAAAAAGAAATAAAAGTCATTGAAATTGTTAGGAAAGAAGTAAAACTGTCCCTATTTACAGATGACATGATATTATATATAGAAAACCCTAAAGACTCCACCAAAACCCTATTAGAATAAATGAATTCAGTAAAGTTGCAGAATGCAAAATAATATACAGAAGTCTGTTGAGTTTCTATACACTAGTTATAAACTAGAAGAGAAATTAAGAAAATAAATCCATTTACAATTGCACCAAAAAGAATAAAATACCTAGGAATAATTTAACCATGAAGATGAAAGACCTACTATACTCTGAAAAGTATAAGACATTGATGAAAGAAATTAAAGATGACACAAACAAATGGAAAGATATACCATGATCATGGATTAATATTGTCAAAATGTTCATACTACCCAAAGCAATTTACAGATTCAATGCAATCCCTATCAAAATACCAATATTTTTCACAGAACTAGAACAGATAATTCTAAGATTTGTATGGAACCACAAAAGACCTCAAGTAGCCAAAGCAATTTTCAGAGAGAAAAACAAAACCGAAGGTATCACAATTCCAGATTTCAAGCTATGCTACAAAACTATAGCTATCAAAACTGTGTGGTACCGGCACAAAAACAGCACACAGATTAATCGGACAAAATGCGAGTCCAGAGGTAAACTGATACTGATATATGATCAGTTGATCTATGACAAAGGAGGCAAAAATATACAATGGGGAAAAGATAGTCTCTTCAATAAAATGTGGGAAAACTGGACAGCAATATGTAATAGAATGAAACTGGACCACTTTCTTAACACCATACACAAAAATAAACTCAAAATGGATTAAAGACCTAAATTTAAGAACTGAAACCATAAAAATCCTAACAGAAAAAAAACATAGGCAGTAATCTCCTGGACATTGACCTTAGCAATATTTTTCTGAATATGTCTCCTCAGGCAAAGGAAACAAAAGCAAAAATAAACTATCGGGACCACATCCAACTAAAAAGCTTTTGCACAGCAAAGGAAATCAACAAAATGAAAAGGCAACCTACTGAACTGGGGAACATTATCTGCAAATGATATATACAATAAGGGTTAATATCCAAATATGTAAAAAACTTAACACCAAAACCAAACCAAAACCAAACCCACAAACCAACCAATTAAATATGGACAGAGGACCAGAATAAACATTTTTCCAAAGATATACAAATGGCTAACAGACAGACATATAAAATGTTTAACATCACTAATCATCAGGAAAATGCAAATCAAACCCACAATGAGATACCTTCTCAGAGTAGTCAGAATAGTGAGTACTAAGAAGACAAGAAATAACAAGTGTTGATGAGAATTTGGAGAAAAGGAAACCCTCATGCACTGTTGGTAGGAATGTAAATTGGTCCAGCCACTGTGGAAAACAATATGGAGTTTCCTCAAAAAATTAAAAATAGAAATACCAAATGAGTAATTCCACTTCTGGGTATTTACCTGAAGAAAACAAAATACTAATTCAAAAAGATATATGCACTTCTATGTTTATTGCAGCATTATTTACAATAGCCAAGATATGGTAGCAATTTAAGTGTCCATTGACAGATAAGGAAGATGTAATATATATACATATACATACAATGGAATATTACTTAGCCATAAAGAAGAAATCTTTGCCATTCACAACAACATGGATGAACTTAGAGGATATTATGCTAAATGAAAAAGGTCAGAGAAAAACAAATACAGTATCATTTCACTTTTACATGGAATCTAAAAAATAAAACAAATTAACAAATAGAAAACAGAAACAGACTCATAAATACAGAGAATAAATTTGTGTTTGGTGGGGATTGGCGAATAGGTGAAGGAGATTAAGAGGTACAAACTTCTAACATAAATAATTCACAAGGATGAAAAGTACAGCATAGGGAATACAGTCAATAATACTGTAATAACTTTGTATGGTGATAGATGATAAATACACTTACTATGGTGAGCATTTCATAATGTATATACTTTCTGAATAACTATGTTGTATACCTGAAACTAAAATAATATTTTATGTCAAATATACCGCAATTAAAAATTTTTTTAAATGTTTTAAAAGAACCAGACAAGCTATCTCCTTATATTCTAACAGCAATTTAGAGGAATGCTGTAAACAATGAACTCTCAGTTGTAGGCCCTTGTTCCTGGGAAATTTTTATTTAAATGTTCCAATACAAAGCAGTAATTACCCCCAAACCATTGTTCCTACTAAATATTAAGATCTCTGCAATTCTAAACTCTAGGACACCCTCATAACTCCCCTGCAAAAAAACTTGGCAGCCACACCTCTCTTCAATCCCATAATAACTTGTAAGAAGAAAAAAATTGGTTAGAGGGAAGAAATTCAAATAGCAAATAGTAAGGATGATAAAATGACAGAAATGAGCACTGGACTGATTGCTCATTATATGTAGATATCCCTGCCCAGCCTGCCACTGGGAACAGACGATCCGAACAGACCATCCAAATGAAACCTGCTGGGAGGTAGTGGATGACTTCATGACATCTGAGGATCCCTTCCAGTCTGGGACTCCATTATTTGGCAGAGATCTATTATACAAGGAACACGTTAGAAAAAAGCACTCAGCCTATAACAGGATGAAAAGATGAAGAGAAGCTGAGGCTGTGAACAAAGAGTAATATTAACTAGAGTGATCCCAGATTGCCAAGAACTGTCCCAGTTTTAGCACTGGAAGTTCCACATTCCCAGGAACCCCACAATCTGTGCAAAGTAGGATGGCTAGTCACCCTACTACTTGGATTTGACAAAGATTAGCTTCTTTGGGTTTCCATGCAGACTAAAAGCTTTAATTAATTAAGCCTCATGAATCCCTTGACTGGGAGATAATGAATTACCTTCTTTCAACAAATGATACTTTCTGCCCTTTCTGCCCAGCTCTGTTTAAGCATATTCTCACTATCACCTACACAAGGGTTTGCCTCTATGGGTCCTTCCAATTGCAGATCAGAAGCAGCTATGTGTGGATAAATCTTGGGTCCTGCTGGAAATGTTCTTTCCTTTACTAACTATAAAATGGCAAGCCTTCCAGAAGAGAAGTCCCCTCTTTGGTGGGTTCTCTCTTACATATAAGAAAGGTACTCCTGTAATCCTAATAAAATCAAGCTCACATTCTTCAGTTTTTGATTAGATCTCCCTTCAGAAAGCATAATTCAACAACCCAAATTATTTAATAATTAATAATTAATCCTACTTATTTACTTGCTTCTTTTTTGAAGGCAATAAAGGGTATCCAAATACATGATCTACACAAGACCTTCCTCTTTTCCCTGCTTCCTCTCATCTACTTCCTTCTGATAGTCTAATGTCTCTCTCTCTACTACCCTCTGTGATCCTCAGAAAACCTCCTCTATCCCCAGCCTCCCTTTTCCCCCCTCTAGTTCAGTGTATTAGCCTATCTCCTATAAAGACAGAGCTTTCTCATAAAGAGGTGGGAGGAGGGGAGAAATTGGGTTGGTAATTACAGAATTCCCTTTGGCAGGCTAGAAATGATAGGAAGTTTGAGAACATTCCCATGTTAATTATTTTTGTTCCATAGCACTCCTAACGTTGGTAAGTGTCTGACACAGATATCCAGAGCATGTTGGTGCTGAAAATGACCATAAAATTCCTAAATCCAATCCCCTAATTTTAACAATGAGAAAACTAACAGAGACATTAAATAATTTGTTCAAGGTCCCCAAGTGTCCTTCCCATTGCTCTATGCTACATGCATTTAAATCCTGTGATTTGTGGTTAGCAAAAGGAATAATAATTGTCAATGCCCTCCAGCCAGCGGCCACCAGACACGCACCCGTAGCTGAATAAATTGGGATTATTGCATGCTGCAGCAAAGAAAAACACACACTGTAAGAAACTGTGGGAGGTTGTGTAAGAAAGTGCAAAAAGGACTTATTACAGAATTTGAGCTTTGTTAGATGATTTGGGGGAGGGTTTAAGAAAGTGAGTTTCGCTATGGATTGGATGTTACCAGGAAGTGGGAGCACTTCAATGATGGAGTGTTTTAATAAATCTTATTTAGAAAGAGGGAAGACTGGAGCCAGGCTAAAGCTGTAATTGTTAAAGAATCAGCAGTCACTCATATCGGCTAGAATAAAGATGTTTGGTCATATTTGTGGATTGGATGATGTCCATATTTTGTCTGTGTTGAAACATGGCTACATAGTGGTCTTTTTTTTTTTTTTTTCTCTTAATCCATGGTCACAGAGTGGCCTGGTCTGTTGTTGATATTTTGTGAAATTGTTTATGTTCAACCATGGAATACCAAGAACTCTCTGTGTCAGACCAGCTCCCAGACATGGGGAAGTGCTTTTCTCTTTCTCATAATAATAAAACTACCATCTAATGAGCACTTTTAATATGCTAGGAAACTTTTAATATGCTTTTGGAATAGTAGCAATAGTTGGTTCTATTAGACCTGGGTTGGTATAATAGTACCAACCCAGGAGGCAGATACTATTATAATTCCAATTTTCGTATGAAGAAATGAAGGATTGGGGCACCTGGGTGGCTCAGTCGGTTAAGCGTCTGCCTTCAGCTCAGGTCATGATCCAAGGGTCCGGGGATTGAGCCCCACATCAGGCTCTCTGCTTCTCCCTCGCCTCTGTCTGCCACTCCCCCTGCTTGTGCTCTCTCTCTGTCAAATAAATAAATAAAATCTTAAAAAAAAAAAAAAAGAAATGAAGGATTAATGTGGTTGTTCATTTGCCGAGAGTCACACAGCTAGTAAAGCAGATCTGGGCCTCAAAATTAGGCAGTCTTTCTCCAGGGTCAGTACTCTGAATTGCCCTGTAGTACTGCCAAGTATAAACTGGAATACTGGAGGAGAAAGAGCAATTAATCTGTGGAGATGTGGGACATATTTGCAGTAAATACAAAGGGGAGAATAAAGTGTCAGGAATTACATGATTGGATCATGAGACACACAGGATGGAAGAAGAGAAAATGTGGGAAAAACCAGCTGTGACATTTTGACCATAAAACCTTCTTTGGGAATAGTCTAATAAAAGGAAAGCTGACTTATTGTTCCTTAACTGAAGAATGACTTTTATGATTTAGAATATTATTTTAAACTTTACTCTCTGTTTTCAGTATGAATTTAAATTGGCTGACAGGAGAAGGAAAATCAGCAGCAACTCCTCTGGCATAGTCAGTCAGAGCATCCCACTGTAGTCAAATGGTAAAGCAAAATTTTTCAGGGCTTTGTGATGGAAGCTCCAGGCACCTGGCAGTACCAACGACTTAATCATAATGATTAGGGGAGAAATATGGTTATTAATAGCCTTACAAATGCATTCATTCTCCAGAATCACCTTATGGAGTGAAATGACAGAATGAAACTCAAATTACCAGACAAAGGCCCCCATTCCACTGTTCCCACACACACACACCCCCCACCCAGCTCCTCCTGACTTCAGTGGGTTTCTGGGCACAGAGAAAGAACAGGAGCAGGATATTGATCTATTTCTAGTATTCGAAAGGATTCTTCTCTCTGTAAATTTCAAGGCAGCCAAGATCCTAACATCACAGCAGCACTACATTCTGTCCTCACCTCAACAGATCCAAGTAATAGTACTGAAATACAATATGCACTACTTGTCCAAACTGAAGGAGAAAAAAAAGAGTTCTTTCAGGTGGGAGGTGGGAGGTGTTGGAGAGGTGGTTTGATAATAAGAAAGAGAAATGGAAATGGAAAAGTTTTCTCTTCAGCTATATTGTGTAATAAGTACAGACTGGTTATTCCACATTCACTCTTTCAGGTATTATTCAACAAACTGCCTCTACTATGTGACTAGCGCTGTGCCAGGCTCTAACAATAAGAAGTAAATTAAGACTTGGTCCCTGTCCTCAAAAATTCTACTTAGATTGTGTCTCCAGGTTTTTGGTTTTTGTTTTGCATCACACCTTGCATAGTGTTTCATAGATATTTCTGCCTGATGACAATTACTGTAAAGATATCGATGATGATGACAGTGAAAAGCATAGCTGTCCACAAGTTTAAGTGGCAAATAGGAAAAGAGCTCATCCCAAAGAAACTTTTATCCAGGGGCGCCTGGGTGGCTCAGTTGGTTAAGCGTCTGAGAAAAGAAAGAAACTTTTAACCCTCTAAAAAGTGTTTATTGAACAACTATTTTGTGGTTAAGATGTTGCCCTGGGCTTTGTGAGATGTTCATAAAATGTTTCCACCCATAGGAAGGCCTAGGGATCCTACAAGCTCACTCTGAAATGGGTAGAAATTCCCTGGACAGCCTTTGGTTTCTCCAGGCCTCAGAAATGACTGACAGATAGTTTAGGCTTGCTGCCTCAGTTTCCATCACATGTCTAAGGAGGACTGAAAATTGGCCCAGGAAAATAGCATATGGGACAAATAACAACAAAGCTAAGTAAATTCTACTCATTCTCTGGGCAACCACACTAGGAAAAGCACTGTACTTTCCACATTTTCAAGGCCATGCATTCAAGAAAAGTTTACTCCTATGACCACAGCAGGATAGCAGCATATGAAAGCCACATGAGTTCATGCCTGCAATTTATCTTCAGCAGCACAAGGCCTTAAGAAAGATGTATCTGTATAGGATGTCACCTAACTATGCCATTAATTGAAGCAACCAGTTTCATTTCTTTCTTTTTTTAAGATTTTATTTATTTATTTGAAAGAGAGAGCAGGGGAGGAGCAGAGAGGGATGGAGAGGGACAAGAAGACTCCATGTCTAGAATGCAGAGCCCGACGCAGGGCTTGACCCCATGACCCTGAGATCATGACCCTAGTGGAAAGCAAGAGTCAGTTGCTTAACTGACTGAGCCATTCAGGTGCCCCACTACCAGTTTCATTTCAAAGTGTGGGCACAACATTGTAGGGTTAAGTAACAAGAACATTGATCATTTCCCAGATAATTCCTAGGAGCAAATAGCAATCACTGGTTGTGGGACAGATTCTTTGCAGATATACATAGCCATCTCTTCCCCAATAAGAAGAACAATAGTCCTGCTCACCTCCCTGCTCCTGTCCTCCCCAGCACCACCCCCCCCCCCACCACTCCCCATCCTCTGTCACATCCTTGCAAAGACATCTGCTTTTTTGGATTACAGAGAGTCCACCTCATGATAATTTCCCAGCATCATTAGCTAAGCCCTAGATTCTACATCTGTTCCACTTTTTTTCCATTCCAGATGAGCACCACATCTTCACATTTGCTATTATGATCGCTGCTGACCCATAACAATGAGGATGGTTGAGGATAAAGATCCACTTCTCAGCACAGCATACAGAAGGAATGGTTCTGGATTAAATCAGAGGTGCTTAACCCCAATAAATAAAGAAAAGCGGTTGGATCTCTGCTGACTGGCATCAGAACCTCAAGAATCTCCTTCGTAAGCCTCTTCTATCAGTCAAAAACAGCCAACAAAGAAAGAAATTAACATTAATGGAGTACTTTTTTTTTTTAAGATTTTATTTACTTATTTGAGACAGAGAGAATGAGAGACAGAGAGCATGAGAGGGAGGAGGGTCAGAGGGAGAAGCAGACTCCCTGACGAGCAGGGAGCCCGATGCGGGACTCGATCCCGGGACTCCGGGATCATGACCTGAGCCGAAGGCAGTCGCTTAACCAACTGAGCCACCCAGGCGCCCTGGAGTACTTTTTTTTGCGTGACCCTCTGTTAGGTATTTAATATTACCTATTTATCTTCATATAGTTCTGGCAAGTTTAGTATTATTATTCTCAATCAATTCTACAAAACATTCCAGAGGCTAAAAGTAGGTAAAGAACTTGCCCAAGTTCTCCCTACTAGTAAGTAACAGAACTGGGCTTGGAGCCCAAGTCTGTCTGATACCACAGCTTTCACTACATCCCTTGATCTTTCATTCTGAAAATATATAAAAGGAGGTTCTGAGGGTAGGAGACCCTCTCTCAGAATGACAGTCCATACAGTCAGCAAGTTACACTTACCTCTCCTATAAACCCGACACAGGAGCAAATGAGTTCTAACCCCTTAGATTATCTAAATACATTTGTAATTTTCATTAAAGCAAAATAGCAATTATGTACTTGAAATATTTATAAAATAAGTCAACTACATTTGAGGGAAAATGTAAAAGCATTGCAGTTAAACAGATCTGCACACACTGCAGGGTGTTTTTCTAACAAAAGGAGGAAGGAATAATACTGCTAATAAAAACAATGATGATCTTGTTTAAATGTTCTAATAACTCATTTAGCACTGTTCTGAGCAGAACTGTATATTAGTAATTTCAAATAAAGTCTTTGATGAAAGATTAAATATATCTTCTGCTCATTCTCCTCTGCAAAGCCAGTGATTCAAGTAGGCTAATTTGTTCCCTTTCTTCTGGTAAAATGTTTTAAGTGATCTATAAATGTTTTTCTCCTTCTATTCACATTGTAAGAGGAACCAAGTGAATAATAATGAATAAGAATAAGGACTTATACTGATGCACTGGAAAGTAATGGATGCCACCCCATCACCACACACACACACACACACACACACACACACTTTGAGTTCTCATTTGGGCTTCTAGCAAGAAACAGACAAACCTCACATCTCAAAATAAATATTCATCAGGAAACTGCATTAAATAGGAACTAACCTAAAACAATTTCCTGCTCACCTTTGAAAAAATTAACATGCTAATTAATAAAAAGTAGGGTTTTGTGTTGTTTTCAGAAAGGAGGGACTCTAAAGTATACAATATAATATACACTTAGCTCTTCCAGCAGAAATAAAGATTGATTGATTAAATTCCAAACTGATAATTTTCTCTTTGACACTTCAAATGTAATATATCTGTAGTGCTTCCAAGCTAGTGTGGGAAACACAAACCAATCCATTTTAGTCTCTTTGGGGATATAGGACACATAGTGATAAATCAAAACAACCACATGCTATGAAAGCTATACTTAGCCACCATATCAGATTGGTCATTTAAAGAAACCTCCTGTTTAGAGGACAATATTGGATATGAAGACCTTTGGCTGCAGAGCTGTGCTGAAATTCTCTAATACGAAGTAAAATGGCCATAGCACTCATCGCACTTTCTATAGGTAATTCTCTGCCTCCACGGCTCCTATGGATGTCCTAAGGGAAGAGACAATTCCTTATTTTTTCTTATTATCTCAATTTCTAGTATTAGACATTTATAAACATCTGTTGAATGGGATGAAACGAATCCATCCATGAACATTTGTTCTGAAGTAATTTCTACACTAGTGTGCATATTTCTTATGTTTTCTTCAATAGGTATGATCTGAAAAACTTCCTAATTTTAAAAAAACTGGTCAAATCTTGTTTCTGGAACCCACAAAGTGAATTACAACTTAAAACATGTTGATTCAGCCATCCCCCACCAAATAAGTATCCAGGGAAATCATACTCTCTGTGGAAAAGATTCAAGCCTGTCAAAACCAAGTCACACGGTTCTGCTTAAGCCTATTTTAGTCTAGGACACAAAATTCCCGAGGAGGAAAACTACAATGAAGAAAAACACAATGATCCCAGGTAATCTACTTGCTCCAAATTAAGGCAAAATGAAAACCTGACTCCTCAAAGAAATGTAAACCCATTTGAAGGTGCAGTGTTACCAGCAGATGAGGTGTTGAGGACATTTGCATGGAAGAGCCATCTCTCTCACTCGATCACCAAACTAAATAAAGATTTCAGCCCTATAGAACAAAAAGGGCCTTCTTTGGGGGTAGCATTAGAGGCATAAATTTTGGTTGCCTCCTGATAAGAGGCACTGATTATTTCAGTTAGTATTTGTAACTATTAGATAAGAAATTTTCCCATCTCCAGTCTGAGGGCCTCCTCGCTTCCCAAGCCTACCTGTTCTGGGACTTGCCTCAGCCTCTTTCCACCTGTCAGCCATTTCCCCCATAATCACTTAGCCTGAGTCCTGATCATAACTCTGATACTGATCCCTGCACCCTCATCTAAGCCAGGCCAGGGTCTTAGTCCACTCCAGATTGATGGATCTGAGCCTCTGAACTCAGCCCCAGAAAGAACATGTCACTTAGGACAAGGTTGAGAGAAAGTGCCATGTGGATGATCCATGAGCAGAACAAAAAAAGTGTTTTGACATTCCTCCAGAAGCTTATAATACCTGTGAACACCTAGATTTGCAATTTTACATTCTTCACTATAGTTTTAAACTTTAGATTGAAAAGGCTTTAGTGTGTTGGAAAGAAGTGGAAGAAGGGACCATCATGTCAGCCAAACACACAGACACACACACACACACACACACACACTTTGCTTGGAAATGAGAAGTATGGCCATGTGATGTAAGCCTCATCTGAAACCTGTCAGTTTTTTTCAGTGTTTTCTCCTTAGGTTCCTATAACCTTAATCCTGCATGAAATCATACCATTTTGGAAAAATCCTTTAATTTAGGGTGATTGAATATTCTTTAAAAAAAAATTCACTGAGAATAGAACAAGAAGAAATCAGTTTATCAGAGAAACAGAGTAGAATAGTGATTACCAGGAACTGGAGGGTAGAGGAAATGAAGAGACACTGGCCAAAAGGTATAAACCTCTAGTTACAAAATTAACAAGTTCTGGGGATCTAATGTACTGCTTGGTGATTATAGCTAGGAATACTGTATTATATACTGGAAAGTTGCTAAGACAGTGGTTCTTAAATGTTTTCACCACAAAAAAAGAAATGGTAATTATGTGACAGGATGGAAGGGTTAGCTAATGCTATGGTGGTAATCGTTTTGCAATATATAAGTGTACCAAATCAACACATTATACACCCTGAAGTTATACAGTGTAATATATCAATTATATCTCAATAAAGCTGGGAGAAAAGAAGGAACTGGTTTATATTACAGCAAGAGAGTTTTAGGTTACTTACAAAAATGTCCTAATAGTGAGAACTTGTACCAGCAGCATGTTAGCATGGAAGAGAGTCGTGAGATGGAGCCCGGTGTAGAGCTCTACACTGGGTGTGGAGCCTGCTTAAGATTCTCTCTCTCCCTCTGCCCCCCCTCCCCACCCACACCCCACTCACTCCTATGCTCTCTCGCTCTCTCTCAAAAAATATAAATATAAGTAAAAATTAATTAATTAATTAATTAGTGTTCTTACTGTCACAATGTGAATCCAGCAACATAAATAACTAAACCCAAATTTCTCATTATTGACACACAATTTGCCTGAGCTTTCATTTTCACGAGGAAAGTACTGCATACTGGGATGAGGGATGTTTAAAGTTCTGTTTAGACAAAAAGAATAAAGCAGGACTGGAGTAGCCCCAGGAATGTGGCACAGCATCAACAGATGGTAGAAGATGGTAACAAAGAATGACTGTACTCTCCTCCATTAAGGATGTCTTCAAGTGCGGAAGACCAAACAAAAACATCAGGAGGAAAATGAAGGCTAAAAAGATTGGGTGAAAAGATATTAAAAGATCACTGGACATTGGGGAGGGTATGTGCTATGGTGAGCGCTGTGAATTGTGTAAGACTGATGAATCACAGACCTGCATCTCTGAAACAAATAATACATTATATGTTAAAAAAAAAAAAGTAGGAAGGGGAAAATGAAGGCGGGGGGAATTGGAAGGGGAGATGAACCATGAGTCTATGGATATGAGAAACAAACTGAGGGTTCTAGAGGGGAGGGGGGTGGGGGATGCGTTAGCCCAGTGTTGAGTATTAGGAGGGCACGTATTGCATGGAGCACTGGGTGTTATATGCAATCAATGAATCATGGAACACTACATCAAAAACTAATGATGTAATGTATGGTGATTAACATAACATAATAAAATAAAATTTAAAAAAAGAAAAAAATCATTGGACAACTTTAACTCAAAACTCTAAGCCAGATACATTGTAATACAAGGTACTAAAAGGACTTCTAGGTTTGAGCTCAGAACCATTTTCAATAAACTGAGAAACCACAGTCTGTAGGTAGGAGGCCAGAATACTGAAAACAAAATACTGCTCCAATTTTCAAAGAGGGGCTTTTTTCCAGAAGCAATGATCCACTAAGCTTGACATGAATCCTCAGAGAATCCTACAATGAGGGGCACCTGTGTGGCTCAGTCAGTTAAGTGTCTGCCCTTGGCTCAGGTCATGATCTCAGGGTTCTGGGATCGAGTCCTGCATCAGAATCCCTGCTCAGCGGGGAGTCTGCCACTCCCTCTCCCTCTGCTCCTCCCCTCTGCTCATGCTCTCTCTCTCAAATAAAAAAATAAAATCTTTAGAGAGAGAAAGAAAGAAAGAAAGAAAGAAAGAAAGAAAGAAAGAAAGAAAGAAAGAA